>NW_017295917.1:102336-105171 GCF_001594075.2 Trachymyrmex cornetzi | reverse complement strand
TATTCTTGACGTTCGGGAACAAAAAGAAGTCATTTGGTGCCAAATCAGGACTGTACGGCGGATGACCCATTAATTCGATTTTTTGAGTGCTCAAATAGTTGGTTGTTAGATGAGATGTGTGACAGCTGGCATCGTCTTGATGAAGAATGATCCGTCGGCGCTTGTTTGTTTTCCTTATTTCACTGAAGACTTCCGGCAAACAAATGGTTGTGTACCATTCAGAATTGACCGTTCTACGTTCCTCTAAAGGCACTGTTGCCACATGACCAGTTTTTCCGAAAAAACAGGCGACCATTTGTTTCGAAGTGCTTCGAGCGCGAACAACTTTTGTTGGATTTGGTTCATCTTGAAACACCCATACAGTCGACTGCTGTTTAGTTTCCGGCTCATACGCATAGATCCATGATTCGTCACCTGTTACAATCTTATACACGTCTTTTGAAGCACCGCCATTGTATTTCTTAAGCATTTGTTTGCACCAATCGACACGAGCATCTTTTTGAGATTTTGTCAGATTATGTGGGATCCAACGAGAACAAACCTTTTTCACGGCTAAATGATTATGCAATATTTCATATATGCTGGTGGAACTAATGCCCAAGGTTGTCTCAATCTCACAGTATGTCACATGACGATCTTGCATTATTAGTTTTTGCACAGCATCAATGTTTTCTGACACAACAACTGATTTTGGACGACCTTCACGACTTTCGTCGGTGAGCGAACGGCGACCACGATTAAATTCGTTATACCAGCGTTTCACAGTGGCAAAGGATGGGGCTTTATCGCCAAAAGTGGAAGTAAGTTGATCGATGCACTCCTGTCTTGATAATCCACGTCGAAAGTCGTAATAAATCATTGCACGAAAATTTTCACGAGTTAATTCCATTTTTTCGCTGAGACACAATTTTCAAGTGACTGTAAACAATACAAATCGCGCTCAAATAACAAAATGTTCTGAAGAAAGTTATGGTCAAAAATGTCAAACTTTCTAGTGGAAACGTCCGATGGCACCTGACAACACTCAGTGTTGCCAAGGCTCAAAATATAAGTAGTGCCCCTCGTACCCATGGTAAATTCGACAGGTTCCCATGGGAGGAGACTCCTATCTTGCTGTAAATTCCCATGGGTTTTTTTCATGGATTCCTATAGAGGACTATAAGATTCTGGCTCTGTTCCAAAATTTGCTGCCAGTACTGAAAATCTATAGTTTACGTTATCTGCACTATAGATTTTCAGTGCTGACAGTAAATTTTGGAACACAGCTTCTGTAGGAGCTTGTACAGTGTAAACAATTGATGACAATAGAGAAAAATATCAGGGCGTTCCTCGTCTCAAACCCAAGCCTGGTATTTCCTCCGAATTGATAGACTTCCGTTCTGCCACTGAGCCACACAGCCCTGATGCTGATAGCTTCTCTGTTGTGCCTATTTCCTCTAAATTTTTTACAATAGATACCTATAGGATTTACGCAGCATGTATATATGGTATAGGATGACATAGGAAATTTAGTATGAAACGTTGGAATTTCAAGAATGGATGTAGACACGGAGGAAACCCGCCAAACGCATAATCTTTATATAGAAAGCACCCGTAGAAACCTTAAGAATATTAATCTAAAATATATATAAAGACACTCTGTTAAATTCATAGTGTAGAATTATATTCAGTTTGAACTATTTTTAATTATTTCTATAGAATATATATATTATTCTCTCAAGTTAGTATAGGTACCCATAGGAATGCGGAAGAGATGCCTATGGGAATTAAAGACCTATAGGATACTGTATTTTGACGTATAGGAATATGTAGGTGCATATAGGACAGAAATGTGTATACATCGTTATCCTATGGTAGCCTATAGGCACTTTCAGTCTCCATGGGGTACCTCCCCACTGTCTTACGTATGCCTACGTGTTACTATACGTCAAACGGGTATCCTATATATCCTTTTAGTTCTCATGGAAGCATCTGTTCACATTCCTGTGGGTACCTATACTGACCTATTGCATTCCTATGAATGTTCTACGTATACCTATAGGTAACTACACAAGCTCCTATAGAATCTTATAGTCATGTATAGGAACCCATGAAAAAACCCATGGGAATTTGCAGCAGGGGAAATACAGCAATCCATGTAAAAGGTGTACTGATAAATGGTGTACACGATTCCCCTATTTTGTTTATCCTGAAACAAAGAATCCAAATAGTGTGTGTGTTTTATAAATAATAATGTACTTCCTATCGTCTGACCGACGATTTTATTGATAATATTTTTAATTTCCAAAATACTATAACATTTATAATATAAAAAATGTGTCAAAAATTTAAACATGTTTATTTCTGTCAATTTAAAAAAAAATGGAAAAAAGCTCGGTCAGACGCGCGCGATAGAGAATATATTATAATTTATGAAACTATTTGGATTTTTTGTTTCAAGATAACCAAAATGGCGGAATCGTGTACACCATTTACTGGTGTACATTTTACCCGAATTGCTGTATTTGCAAGATTAATATTTCTCAATAAAATTTGCAACACAACAAGTTCAATACATGTATTAATAAAGTGCCAAATTACAAGTGGATCGTATTTATACTTTTCCCGCAATCCTTGCTAAAAAAATCCTTACTTTTTTGGTTGGTCAGGATGTACTTTCCGCTTAATATAATTTGAGGCTTTCTTTTATACGAGTATGTAATAGGTACACATACGCATATATGTATACATATGCATGCGAGTAACCAGTCATATATAAGACAAGGACAAGAATAACGAGAGTCAGAGGACAATAAAATTGAAGTAAATATATATGACAATCTTGCGTTTCGCGGG
>NW_017295917.1:100741-101111 GCF_001594075.2 Trachymyrmex cornetzi | reverse complement strand
TTGTGTGAGGCCTTTATTATGTTTAGTGTGTCTTTTATTGGGACTTGTGTGAAGAGGGATTCTACGTCGAAACTTACAAGCAGGTCTGTGGGATGTAGTAGTGGATCTTTTGGATCTTTCTTATGAAGTCCGTCGAGTTAGTGATGTGTGATTCAGTTTTTCCAGTGAGGGGTTGTAATGTTTGTGCTAGGAAGTGGGATAGGCTGTACGTCGGGGAGCGTATGGCGCTTACAATCGGTCTGAAGGGGATGTCCGGTTTGTGTACTTTTGGTAGTCCGTACAGTCTTGGTAGGAGCGGGTTTGTAGGTTTTAATGTCGATTTGGTTTTGCTGGGAATGTTGCTTTCCTCCACCAGGGTCTTGGTTTTTTG
>NW_017295917.1:97432-99434 GCF_001594075.2 Trachymyrmex cornetzi | reverse complement strand
CAGCTTAGTATCAGGCTGCTCCTCGCCCTGATGAAGTGGACTGCAAGGTTCACGAAACGTTGGCATTCCAAGAATGGATTTGAACACGGAGAAAACCCGCGAAACGCAAGATTGTCACATAGGAAACACCCGTGAAAGCCTCAAGAATATTATGAAGTAAATATATATTCCGAATGGATTTAACATTCGACATGTTCACATCTTGGATTTTGAGTAACGCTAAAAAATTGAGTTTTACGGGTAATATAATATTATCAGAGTTGTGTGTAATACTCAAGGAAAGGGGTCCAACTGTCCTTCTCCGATTTTAATAAGCTTTTAGTATGTTATTCTTCAGACAAAAATAAGCGACACGTATTTTTTTATCTGTGCCCATACGCACTTTTAAGGGATGGAACATCCTTTAGAAAAAAATTGGTTTTTCTCTTTCGAAGCGGATATCGTCGAAACTGTAAGAGATAGAAAAAAATGTTTGACATGAAGGTTGCATGGTTTCAAGAGTTCTTTATAACAAAAGAAGAAAAAAAAATTTTTTTATTTGTTTATTCCCACCACTTGACTTTTTTAAATTTTAATTTTTTTTATAATAAAAAAAAAGTTATCTGAATTTTACTCACAGATTATTCAATGTCTTTCTCCTTCTTAACTGCATTCTTTCCCTTTTAACTTCCCCTTTCTCCACTTTTTCTTTCCTCTACTTTAATTTCCTCTCTTTTATGTTCCCCTTTCTTTCTAGTTTATCACATCAACCTTCTTGTTTTAGTATGTCGAATTTATATTGTCTCTCAGAACTTCTTAGAGAAATGACTATATTTTCACTCTCATCGCATTGCCTAAGAATAGATGACTTTTATATTATACTGACACACAATTTTAAGATATTTATTCTCATTTAATTTAGCTACTAAATTAAATAGATATAATTTATGACTGTACATTGCACACTTTCAATTCGAATGAATTTAGTTTACATTTATTATAATGTGGCGTCAAATATCGCCACGACAAGTAATTTAAAGGCGTAGCATTGAAAAGCAAAGCACGCCGAGAACAATATTGACTGTGCACACAAACGCACAGGCGAAGCGAGTCAGCTGAGGCATTTAAATGCCTCTGTCGAGTAAGCGATTAGCCGTGAAATATTAAATTGTATCATATAGCGAAAATTCAGGAAAACAGTTAGATTATAAATTATTTAAAAATAACGTTAAAATCAGAAACAATAACAGCGTCGGAAAGACAAGAAAATAAACAAAAAGCATGTAGAACAATAGAAATAAAAGACTTCTAGAATATTCGAGAAAAATAAGTCAGGGGGTCCATGCGAGACTCCGGCGCGAGAGAAGAAAGAACTCGGCTGTGAAACTTCGGAGAGATCGGACGTGTAGACGAATAGTCTGAGTTCAATTAAACAAAGAGTCTATCATACTTGTGCCGTTCGATATTCTTATACTTAATCCTTTCCGAAACTATCGCCGGTCCTTCCGCTTATAATCACCGACTCCCTTCTCGACGATACACGTTATTCTAAGAAATTCTATTCAGACAACGAAAGTCTAAAGTCTAAAATAATATTAGATTACTTTTTTATTTATATTCTTGCTTCTTATTTTGTATTTTTCGTATTAGATTGTATTTGATTACTTATTCCTCTATTACATTTTTATATTATATTTGTACTTTTTAACAGAAACAATTATATTTTTTTTGTCTATAATCTACATACATAAACCAGAGGAATACATGATTACAATATTTACTTCATACTGAGCGAGATTGATGATATTAATACTGTGATTGAGAGCGAACTATAATTTTTATATATCTTATCTTTGTAATAATTCCACTATTATTTTTGTTAACATTGATAATGATCCAACAGGGATCAAAACGTTTGGCTTTGTTTTATTATTAGGTGTTAAACTTAATTCCTGCCGTTTTTCGTCTCCAAAATTGATTTGTTTCGAAGGGAAGATGAATGAATACCTTAATCAAAATAATT
>NW_017295917.1:90178-97391 GCF_001594075.2 Trachymyrmex cornetzi | reverse complement strand
AATACTTTATTAATAATACTTTGATTAAGGTATTTCCCTTCGAAACAAATCAATTTTGGAGACGAAAAACGGCAGAAATTAAGTTTAACACCTAATATTTATGCCGAAAAATTAAAGTTTTATATTTTAACTAAATAAATGACATGTTTATTTATTAACGGTTTGAAATTTTAATTTATAACGTTTTCTCGTAGCCTTTTTTTCTTTCGGTTTATAAAAAGAAAGATTATTTTAAGTCAGATTTGATGATCGTAAAACCGTATATAAGGCGTGGAAATCGTAATATGAGATACCCAGAGTATTTCTAATATAAAATGACCCATGCTCCCATGTCATAGTGAAAATCGTTGCTAAAGTATAAATGTTATTGTATAATAATAAAAAGGACAATCAGAATGAATGTCGAGTGCCTATTTCTACGATGCTTGATTTCAACTACCTGAAAACGAGTTTTGGGTATACTGTATCGCATACTCATTTTTCGCGCACCCTGGCTGTGTTTTTTTGTATTTAAGAAACTTTAAATAAAGTTTTTTAGTTACACAATACTGATATACTCGTACTTTTTACTATCTGTGGAAGGGTGCCGCTTAAATAAGGAGATTCCACAAAATAAAATATGTTGCTCTTTATTCAGCTTCTATACATATACTATGTACAGGAGTACCTCTCGGTACTTATAGTATTTCTTATGGCGCCGAGCGGCGCATGTAAGGGGCTCCACACAATAAAAGGAACAGAGAACAGAGAACAGAGAATAAGAATTTCAACCTATCAGAAATCATGTATTGTGCAATGCACACTGCGTATAGTGCAGTAGTACTTTTCTACAAGGGAAGGTTGTTAAATTTCTTGATGGACCGATGTTCAATCCCAAATTACGTTATTTTTACAAGGAAAAGGACCCAACTGTCCCCCTCCGATCTTAATGAGCTTTTAATATGTTATTATCCAAAAATAAGCGATACATATTTTTTTATACGTGCCCATACGCACTTTTAAGGGGTGAAACACCCTTTAGAAGAAAATTGGTTTTTCTCTTTCGAAGCGGATATCGTCGAAACTGTAAGAGATAGAAAAAAACGTTTGAAATAAAAGTTGCATGGTTTCAAGAGTACTTTATAATACAAAAAAAAATTTTTTTATTTGTTTATCCCCATTTAATTAAAAAAAAATTTTGATTTTTTTAATAATAAAAAAAGATTATTTTAAGACGAATTCAATCATGTGTGATAAAGTTATTTTCCAAAGTAACATTTTCGAGAAATAATTAAAAACGTCTCTATACGCGAGCCTCCGTACTCCTTCACGCAGCACGTTCGCGATGTTGCGTATTTTTGGGTCAGGATTGGGTAGTAACTAGTTAAAACGTTAAAAGTTAAAAAAAAGTTAAAAAGTTAATAACTTTGAACTTAACTTACAAGGGGAGGATCAGGTGACTCACCCTGGAATTTCGACCCCAACTTTTTTGGTTATTCTGGAGGTGAAAAAAAAAGATACGTGTCCCGGCGTTTGATTAAATAGGCTTTAGTTTCGGAGTAATAAATTTGTGAAAATTGGCCATATCCACTGCGCGCCATATGAGCCTTCCCAGTAGCAATTCTTTCAACCAATGCAGTTGGCTCCGTGAGTTAGGCGCTTGTTTCATAATTCGTAAAATCCAAGTTCGCTCCTAGAGGTTGGCAATATTTTTTTTTGTAATGGATTAGGTTTTTATTTATTTTGATGATACTGATATAGTATGCAAATTTTTGAAATAGAAAATTTAATTTAATATCACATTATAAATAAAAATATATAATAAAGAAGGCAAATTAGAGTCAAATATCGTAATAAGAAGAAAGAAATAAACGACCGTGTATACAATTATTAATAATAAAAATTCATACATACAAAAAACCCAATTTAATTATTACATGTTTCGACTCTTGTATTGAGTCATTTTCAGATAAACCCTAATTTCTAACTTTATAATTAGCGTCGTCATATAAAGTACGTGGTTAAAGTTGTCCAATGCATATATTCATATCGTCGAGTGCTTAGAGATCATGATCCACTTACAATGGATTAACCGATCAATTATTCTGCAGGATAACATGATGTTCTAATAAGGAAACCAGAACGTTTACAAATAAATAAACCATAAGATAAAAAATCATTAAATAAATTAGTGTGCTACCAGGTATGTAAATATGAAACCGGAATTTTTTAATAGAAAATACACGTTTATTGCATGAAAATGATAAAAAATATTTTATTCGAAGTATTGCCTATCGCTAGCTATACATTTTTCCCACTTGTCTGACAATTTGTGGATGCCACGCCAAAAAAATTGTTGCTCTTTTGAGTCAAACCAGTCATCTAGCCATTTTCGTACATCGTAAGAAGTGAAGCGCTGCTGAGCAAGTGCGTGTCCCATCGCAAATAAGTAGTAATCGGACGGAGCCAAGTCTGGTGAGTAAGCCGCATGCGAAAGTATTTCCCAATCAAACGCCTCAATCGTTTCCTTGACCAGTTTTGCTGCGTGTGATGGTGCATTATCATGAAGCAAAATCACTTTCTGTTGCCTTTTTTGATATTCCGGTCGTTTTTCACGCAAAGCTTGATTCAAATTGATCATTTGTTGTCGGTAGCGTTCAGTATTAACGGTTTCGCCAGGTTTTAGCAGCTCATAATAAATCACACCTTTCTGATCCCACCAAACACAGTTGTCTTCCGTCCATAGCGATTTGGCCTCGCAGTCGATGTCGATGGTTTGCCTGGAGTTACCCATGATCTTTTACGCTTAGGATTCTCAAAATATATCCACTTTTCATTGTCAGTCACAATTCGATGGAGAAATGACTTTCTTTTGTACCTGGCGAGCAGCATTTCGCAAGTGGTTTTTCGGTTTTCCTGCTGTCTTTCATTCAGTTCATGTGGAACCCATTTTCCTGTCTTCTGGAACTTTCCCATGGATTTCATGTATGGAGATGGCTTCTCGTGTCACATTCAATTGATCCGCGAGTTATTGTTGAGTTTGAGCGTCATCCTCATCCAACAATGCTTGCAATTCGCTGTCTTCAAACTTTTTCGTTTTCCATGTTCTTCGTTTCTCACGTCAAAATTTCCACTTTTGAATTTTTTAAACCACTCAAAGCACTGTGATTTATCAAAAGCATGCTCACCGTAAGCTTCGACAAGCATTCGATGCGATTCTGCAGCAGTTTTCTTCAAATGGTAACAGAAAATCAATGCTGTCCGCAAATCGTAGTTTCCAGGCACAAAATTCGACATGTTCAACGCTATTACATACTATACTGTTGTATGAAACTTGTATTGTTGTGAGTTGAAAATCTTTGTCAGATGTCGGGACAAGGAAATGGCGTCAATGACGCGGTCTAACGACAACTTCATTGACAGCTATGGCCATCTGTTGGTAAATTCCGGTTTTATATTTACATACCTGGTAAATTGATTTATATGAGAATGAGATAAATAAAATGTTAAATAAATAATATAAAATTAGAATAAGATCATGTGTAACGTTATCAATTTATATGAGAATGAAATGAATAAGATCATTAAAATAAATAGTATAAGAATAAAATAAGAAACTGTGTGTTGTATACCGTTATCATTACATTATATAAAAGCAAGTAGATACATCATCTCACAAAAGTCACAGCATCAAGATCGCACTTAACACTTAACAGGAAGATATATCTGGTCAAGTTCATCGTAAAATCTTATGAAAATTGGAAGTATTGTGCCAGTTAGAAAGTAACAATAGTGTTAATCACAGTCAATATACTTAAACTCAATAATCGAAACTTTTAGAAACAATCTTCTTGAAATGTATGTTAACAATAAGACTGACTGTCACCATTTGACCGATAATCGATAGATTGACAATACATTGAATACGAACAATGTCAGATTTTGTTTATAATTGACGTGTATCACATTATAAATATTAATTTAAATTTAATTTTAAGGGAATTTTAATTCATGTAATAATATTTGAAATAATAATAAATAAGTAATAATAATAATATATAAGTTATTTGTAATGGGTAACATATAAAGGTAAATTGTTAAAATTAAAAAAAAAATTGTTTAAATTATTCAAATTATTTAAATTCGAAGTTAATTTAATTGGAAATAATATTAACAGTATTCTAAATTTCTAGTTTTTAAAATAATAAATCGTAAAAGAAGAAGAATAAACAAACATCAGAATGTGAATGTGAATATTTTTATTACAAAATTCAATTATTTATTGCGGATTTATTACAAAATTCAATTATTTCGTTGCGGAACAATTACTTGGATGATAAACATCATAAAAACATTTAAAGCATATAAATTTTCTACAGTTTGCACAAAGGATAAAAGAAGAAATACCACATACACATTTATTTTTCCGGAGCGAAACATATTTTGTTGACGTTTCCAAATACATTTCTTTGAGGAATTAATTTCGATACAAACCAAGCGACTTGATCATATCTGTTGACCAACCGCTTGATCATATACATAGAAGCTCCCGCTGATAATTGCGAATGAATTAAAGAATGAATCTTTATTGCGTCTTCTCGCAAAGAGAGCTGCCGATTTTGTTGTAAAATTTTAACAGAATTTTGGATTTTTTGGATGAAATTTTTCACTTGTCGAAAAAAGTACACATTGCATGGTTGATAGTACGGCGTGCAATGAGGTGGAATAATTTCCACTGTTGAACTACAATTTCCGTCGTCGTCGGTAAAAACATTATTAAAGTGTGCTGGATCCGTTTGCCTTCCCCATGAGTCCAAGATGAGCAGGAATTCGTTGTCGTTGCAATATGGTTTGATAATGTTTACGACGAATTGGCTAAAGTGATCTTTTGTTAATTTACCTGATTTCGAGGCGGTGACGTGTACATTGCCATAGTATTCTGATAACTTGTTGATTTCAACCGATACCAAACAGCTCTTTCGGCTCTTGCATGCACAGGAACACTTTTGGTAGTAGTTTTCCCGAGGCAGTTATCGCATACTGTGCCGTATAACTGTGGGTGATTTTGTTGAAATCTCCGAGAAAAACTGCTTTTTTCGCCTTTTTTGGTAGATAAAAATCTTTGCACATTGACTCGATATTCACAGCCGGTTTGGTCGGTGTTGATTACATAATCTCTGTTGAATTTAAAAATTTGCCTAGCTATGCGCTTTTGAAATTTCTCTGCTTTTTTTAATATACTTTATTTGGGATATCCAAAGCATTTTTCGATTTAATATATCGCATGACTTTCCTTTGCCGAATTTTAAAGGTCTGTTTGAATTTAATTGCCTATGCGTGAGACGCTACAAAATTAAGATTTTCAAATTGTACCGCTGCTTGGGAAGCTCATTGTTGCAGCATGCGCGTTGTCACTGGTTTCTTCTGTTCCCTGGCTTCGCGAAAGCGATCAATAGTCCATTTGTTAATAGCCTCGTACTTTTCTTTAACGCCACCACCTTGCTCGATTTTTGCACACCATCGTTTCAAATCATTTTTACGTTGAAGAGCGCTTCCTCCACGTTTATGAATTGTTTGTATACTCCATTTGGGGTGTTCTCTTACCATATTCAGAATTTTTATCTTCGTTTCTAATGGTATGTAACCAGCAATCTTATGCTTCTTGCATTGCGGTTCGTACTCTTTCTCAGATTCTGATTGTAAAGGAATGGACGTACTGGACGAATACATGCTGGAATCCATTTTCTCCGGTGATGAATCAGTCAACGGACTTTCTTCTTCTTCTTTAAGTTCTTGCGAAATGTCTTCCTCTGGCAAAAAAAGAGCATAGTCATCGTAGTTAAAGTCTTCGAGAACCTCGATAATGGCTTCGGCCATTTTTTTCCCCAGAAGTTTTGCTTTTATACTTGTCACAACTTCACTTGGAGACCCTTCGGCGATTTTTAAGGACTCTAACATTTCATAACAAACTTTTAAACCATCTGTAATTGCTTATTTAATATAAGACGCCATAAACGGAAGGTCTTCCTGTCCAATATCAAGGTCAATCGTCGCTCCACTTGTTGATGGTAGAAAAATGATATTTTCATTTTCTGCCATTGTTACAACTTTTCACGTTTTCGATCGAGAAATATCTGCACATGTAGGTGCGGCTGTTTGCAGACTGGCTATGGCAGACGCCAACAGGTTTCCCCTCACCACTTAATTGTAACCGTAACTCCCTAAAAATTTTCATTGTTCCCCTACCTAACGGTCGTCACAGACGGGGCCTAACGATGACAAAACATGAAAATGTTTATCATTTACTATTTCGTATCCGCTTCTTTTACTAGTTTTAAGTTTAAACAATTTGAAAATTCGAAGACGTTGCCTTTATATGTTACCCATTACAAATAACATATATTAGATGTACAACTTTGCTTCCGCCGTTTTTTTTCGAAATTCGAGGCATTATTGTAAAAAACTGGTTACATTTATGATTCAAAGTATTGTCCATCGCTGTCTACTACTTTCTCCCATCTTTCGGGCAGCGTACGAATCCCGCGTCGAAAAAACTGGTCATCTTTTGAGGCGATCCACGAATCGATCCAATTTTTTACTTCTTCATAAGACCGGAAGTGCTGGTCAGCCAAGCCGTGTGCCATTGATTGAAACAAGTGATAGTCAGAGGGAGCAACGTCTGGAGAATACGGCGAGTGGGGTAGAACTTCCCATTTCAACGTTTCCAAGTATGTCTTGACCACTTTCACAACATGGGGTCGAGCATTGTCATGCTGCAAAATCACTTTATCGTGTTTCTCGTTGTATTGCGGCTGGTTGTCTTTCAATGCCCGGCTCAAACGCATCAATTGCGTTCGATACCGATCGCCTGTGATTGTTTCAGTCGGTTTTAACAGCTCATAATACACTACGCCGAGCTGGTCCCACCAAATACAGAGCATGACCTTGGAGCTGTGAATATTTGATTTGGCCGTCGACGTGAAAGCATGGCCGGGAACTCCCCATGATTTTCTGCGTTTGGGGTTATCGTAATGAACTCATTTTTCGTCCCCAGTCACAATGCGATGCAGAAATCCCTTCCATCTTTGCCTTTTAAGCAACTGTTCACAGACAAACAAACGCCGTTCAACATCTCTCGGCTTCAACTCGTACGGCACCCAATTTCCTTGCTTCTGAATCATTCCTATGGGTTTGAGGCGTTTTGAAATGGCTTGTTGAGTCACTCCCAATGATC
>NW_017295917.1:85056-89947 GCF_001594075.2 Trachymyrmex cornetzi | reverse complement strand
AAACCTCCCGCAAATGACGAGAATTTGGCTCGTAAACTGACATTTTCAATCGAGAAGAACTTTATGATACAGACACTAATCGACTAATGTTTCTATGGGGTTATGTTGACAGATGCCCAAGTTTATTGTATGACGTCTATCATCTATTTATTTCGACCACCACTTACCGCTAAAGCCATCTATAGGAAAACGGCGGAAGCAAAGTTGTACATCTAATAGTTAAACTTATCATCTCATGGAGTTAATGTGTTTCTACTAATAATTGGACGCAGGTAAATTAGATTAATTTTGTTTAAATTATTGACAATCTTAAATGAATCTGAACTTTACACTTTTAATTATGTATTATGACGGGCTGACAATAAAAAAAAAACAGTTTTAAGTGGTATGATAATGTTAATTATACCTTGATATAACGTTTATTTTAAGTGTATTGTTAAATTTTAATTTAATTTTACTCGTGTCAGGAAATGCTATGTTCAATTATTGACATCAGAACAAACTGGTTTATTGCAAGGACAAAAGATAGACGTCTAGCATTTCAACATATAATAAGGATGCTCTCATTTGGCGAATTAATGAGGATTACGATCGATGAGAAATCAAAACTCCATGGAACCGTAAGGTTATAGGAGATCATTGACAATATTATGTACATTAGTATCAGCCTGGAGAAATAGTATAGAAAGTATGGTAATATACAAATGTAAAAAAATTAAGAAAAAAATATTATATAAAAAAAATTTTTTTAAGTTTTCAAGGTTATGAGAATTGTGTTAGATTTATGGATGTATCAATGAAATATGTCATTAAGCGAGGCGAGTTAGAAATAGATGATAGTATTGTATATAAAGTTAGAGAATATTGAAAATGGTCTGATGACAGACCAAAACGTATATTTTTGTAATCGTTGTTTTAAATATATATGTATGTTCTGGGAAAAAAGATTACGCTAATTAGATCTTGCACACGTGGAAAAAGCTTTTTAAACATATATTTAATCTTCTCCATGTCCATGTATGACGAATTCTATGGATGAATCGTCCGCGAGCGAAGTTACGGGTTTGTAATAAATTTATTGCGAGCTCTTAATGCTGGTTTGCGTAGGTGGCAGAGAGAAGAGATCGAGTTCGCTCATTATGCACTCGTTTGAGTCGGTATGAAGAAAGGACATGCTTTTTCTCTAGCCACGAATTCCTATCTCAATTAAGAGAATATGTCAGATACGTCGCGTTTCTTGACTCGATGTTTCCTAGCGGATGGTTTTTTGGTTTTTCTTCCTGCAGAGCAAATTTTCTTTTTCTTCTTTGTCACTTTTTTGCTCTTGTTCCCTGTGATACTTCTCGATGATTTTCTTTTGACTACCTTCCTTTTGACTACGTCGTTTACAAAGCGCGATACGACTATCTCGACCTCCGAATGGAAACTGAAGTGTTGCGGACTTTGCAGATATTTTATATTACGATCCCCTCATCAGGGAACTTATTTTTTCTTTGGCTTTTCTCTTCAGATTACTCCTTGATTCCGCGAGCCGACTTTTGATCGCTTCCTTCACCGGCTTATTACTTTCGACTATTACTACTTCTATTACGTTAATTCCGGCACGTAAAGCTTCTTTTCCGATAGCACGTGCACCTTTACCTAGGTAAGATAGTATTTTTCTGAATAGTCCACCGAGAAAGCTTTCGATTCCATGTCCGCGTTGATAGGGCGAACCAACGAAAACACGTGGAATTCCACTTCGGCTACCGATGTCCCGAGCATCAAAATATTCCTAATATTCCATCGCTAATTTCTAACTAAAGACTATCATTATACTGGTACGCTCGCATACACGAAAGAAAGAAAGTTATTGCTTACGTTTAAAGTGCAGCGTCACTGTCAGCATTGCGAATTCGAATGGAATTTTTTTCCAAGATGATCTCTTATATCTATTTCGGTCGTTCTGAAATTGATTCGTCGCAATGGGATATAATTTGGAAATGAGAAATGCTTCACCAAATTTGCATCAAATGCGTAATTATGTCTGCGTATCTCGATCAGAACTATCCTGAGAAGAAGAGTACGTACGAGGGTCGTCTGAAAAGTTTTGAGCCTTATCATGAAGATGGCGTTACTCGTCAAAGCCATTCTGGTATTATAATCGTGATACTTACGAAAGATATCTGTGACAATTGTGACAACTTTGGAAGTTCAGTTCTTGTTTGACAATCATTTGTGTCGTCATTTTGTAAAAATAGAAAAAATTGAATATCATGCTATAATTAAATTCTTGCATTTGAAAGGCAATGCGTCTACGCAAATTAAAAAGTTTTGTTGATATATGACCAACAAAAAGTTTTTCGTTGTCCTAACCAAAATTTAGTTATGCTAACAAAATTTTTTGTTAGAATAACATAAAAGTTTTTGTTAGTCACATATTCTAACAAAAACTTTGTTGTCCAAACCAAAAATTTGGTTAGAATAACCAAATTTTGGTTAGGACAACGAAAAACTTTTTGTTGGTCATATATCAACAAAACTTTTTTCTCAGTGTACGCAAATTAAAGCCGAGTTGGACGCTGTTTACGGGGACTCTGCCCCATTATTTGCCATCGTGAAAAGATGGGTAGCTGAATTTAAACTTGGTCGTACCAGCTTAGCTGATGATGAGCGTTCGGGACGGCCAACAACTGCGACCACCACCGATAACATCGAAGAAATTCATCAAATGATAATGGACAACCGTCGAATTAAGATTAGGGAGATAGCAGAGGCTGTTGGCATATCAAAAGAACGTGTTTGTCATATATTGACTGAAGAATTAGGCATGCGTAAGTTAACTGCGCGTTGGGTGCCGCGCTTGCTCACTCTGGATCAAAAACGCATTCGAATGAACATTTCTAAGGCTCTGTTGGAGGTTTAAGCGAAACGAGTCGGTTTTTTTGCGTCGATTAATAACGGTTGATGAAACTTGGGTCCACCACTTCACTCCTGAAACGAAAGAACAATCAAAACAGTGGACTGCGAAGGGTGAACCTGCTCCGAAGAAAGCGAAGACGGTTTTATCGGCGGGAAAGGTGATGGCGACTGTTTTTTGAAACAGTCATGGAATTGTGACGATCGTCTATCTTGAAAAAGGTAAAACAATAACAGGGACGTACTACGCATCATTGCTTGACAAGCTGAAGGCAGAAATTGAGAAAAAACGACCGCATTTGAAAAAGGAGAAAGTGCTGTTCCATCAAGATAACGCACCATCTCACACTTCGGCGGTCGCTATGGCAAAAATTTACGAATTGCGGTTCGAATTAATTGACCATCTATCGTATTCACCAGATCTGGCCCCCAACGACTTTTTTTTGTTTCCTAGGCTCAAAGTTTAGCTCGGAGGACAGAAATTTTCATCGAACGAGGAGGTCATCGCATCCGTAGACGCCTATTTTGCAAAGCAAGGCACTCAGTATTATTTGAATGGATTAAAGGGGTGGGAGCATCGCTGGAAAAAATGTATCGACTTAAAAGGAGACTATATGGAAAAATAAAATTAAATTTGATCGAAAAATTACTTGTTTCTATGTTAGGCTGAAAACTTTTCGGCCGAGCCTTGTACATCACCTGTTATGTAAGGCTCACAAATATCGCAATAAACGAACATTTTATCAGGGATACCGTGCCACAAACTATGAGTTCTCTATTCCAGTAGCCGTCTGTAAGTCGTTTTCTCGTCTCCTTATTAAGTCCGTGAGTAAGAAAAGTTTTCTCTTCTGTTTCATTGGAATTAGGTTTACGTATCGCAAGTTTGGAATAAAATGGGTGATTATTTATGGAAATTGCTGATGAGAAATCTAGCATTCCTAGAAGATTATCGGAAAAGTTTATATGATGTAGCATTTTGCACTTCTCATCGCAGTTAATACTTATCAAGACTTTGCCGCCAGACGCTTTTTGCTGTTCAAAATAAAATTCCGATTCGGTAACTTTACACGCTGTATTAATCGTATCAATAAGTTCATGGATATCGTTGTAAATTCTATTTGGAAATGCAACTTCTTTCGCCGTAAACGCACCATTTGTCCCTTCGGGTTTAACATTGACGAACTTGATCACATTTTCGTTATGACGTACGTGTAAAAAGGTATAGGGAAATCTCGCTTATTGCAACCTCCCATTGTTCATGTAACACTATAGAGTGAGGTAATTCCGTGATGAAGGGCGACGTTGTATTATCCGGAAAATAATGCATACTACTGTTCCTTGGTAGATATTTGTGCAGTTTGACTGAGCACCCAATTAGTTACTATCTAGTACTACTGATTTCTCTTTATAGTACAAAAATACTACGTAGAGCAACTGGGCAGAATTAGTTAAAGCAGTTTTACTAGGCAATATCTAGGTCAATTCTGTACAAGAGATTTTGTATCATTACTAAAAATGTAATTGTCCAGTTTTCTACCAGTTATTGTTATGTAGTGCTCATGTCATGTGTATACGCATATATTATTGCGATACATGTATAACTGAATATATTTTTATGTTATATGTAAAATTTTTAATAATTAAATATGTGTGAAATTCGTGAACGCGTACGGAAATGTAGAGCAAAGAAAAAAAACTAGAAGAATTTAAATCATTTACAGCATGTATGACTACCACAAAGATTGTAAAAAATGAAGTTAGAAGCAGTAAATATCAAAGATTAGAAATGACGAATGAGTCCTACAGAAATGAAATATACGAGGTGTGATCAAAAAGTAAGGTGACTTTTTGAATTTCGCGCGCTCTGTACACTCTAATTTCAAAATTTTTTTGTTGTTGTGTTGGTACACTCGTCACGATCATATGTTCACAGTTTTGACTATATAGCATGTGTTGTTTTTATGTGAGAGGCATAAAGGTTAGACTCGTTTTT
>NW_017295917.1:82437-84294 GCF_001594075.2 Trachymyrmex cornetzi | reverse complement strand
GCCACCGTATTCACCAGACTTGGCCCCCTGCGACTTTTTCCTTTTCCCAAAATTGAAAAGGCCCATGAAAGGACAAAGATTCGCGACGATTGAGGAGATTAAGGCTGTATCGCTGGAGAAGCTCAAGGCAATACCCAAAAGTGCATTTCAGAAGTGTTTTGACGACTGGAAAAAGCGCTGGCACAAGTGCATTGTATCAGAGGGGGATTATTTTGAAGGGGATAACATAATTTTGGATGAATAAATGAATATTTTTTTATAAAAATGAAAATTCACCTTACTTTTTGATCACACCTCGTATGTGAGTAGCGAAGAATTTTAGTATAGATATTTTGCTTATTTTAAGTTTGCTTACGTTAATATAATATTAATTTTGTATAGAATAATTCAGATTATGTGAATGACATAAATGAAGAGCCTATTCTGGTATTATTGTTCTCTTACTACTTAGTAACTGTATTCAGATTTTGAACTTCTTTATTGTGCAATAACTGTGAGAAAAGCGTTACATTGTGATTGGTATTCTGAACAGTTTTGCTGTTTAATTACTAGATAAAAGTCAGTACAACTTCCCAATAACCAATCGTATACTGCATAAAATTTCTACTAGGGTTACTCGGGAGTACCAGAAGAAATAGTTCCTCCTCCATCGCGAAGAGAAATTAAACTCGAAGCCAGAATCCAAGTATCAAACTTGCTGGGTTAACTGCGCCAACTAACAAGCACTTGCTTATTAGCCCCTCGTCCTCTACTCTTTATCGCGCGATCGACGATAAACTGTTCTCCCTCTAAGTTTTTCTCAACTTGAGCCAATTCTTGCTCATAAAAAATCTACGACTTCGTTTGATAAATCTCGCAGTTCGTACATGAAGGTTTCGCCAATCGAGAACATGGTAAATTTGAAATATCTCCTCGCTCCACTTAGCCTCGTATCCTTTCTCGAATGCACCTTTCGCTCTACTGATACGAACGAGATCTCCGATGCGATATTTAACCTTTCACGCCCGTTTCTTTAACGTTTTGTTTTTCCAACGACAAGCTATATTTTCACGAGCGATACGTGTGTTTTCTCTAGTTACTACCGCAAGTTGCGAGTGACGAGTGACGCGTATGATTATAAGCGCGTACAATGTCCTGCAGAATATCGATGTAGTGTCGCGTATTTTTATGCGTAAAATAACACCACATTCGCTCCTTCAATGTTCTGTTGAAGCGCTCGACGATGGCAGCTTTGACATCTGGATTACGCGTTACCCGAAAACCAATGTCGTTTTCTTTAAGAAATTTCTGCATTGATTGCGCGACAAATTCTTTACCCTTGTCCATTTGTAAGTATACGGGTACTCATCCTTCGCTTTTTGCTAGTACGTGTTGAAAAACTTTAATCGCGCAGTTACTTGTTTTGTCGCGTAATGGTTCTACCCATACGTATTTACTTAACAATTAGTACATCGATAATCACTAACGGATAGGAATAACCGTCATTGTAACTTTTTAGATTTCAGAGTTTGATCAAATCTGCCTCCCACACATCGTCAATGTTTGTTACGTTGTGTGGCGGTCTATTTGACACCACATGCATATTTCGAACGACTCGAACGGAGCAAACTTCATGCGGATGCATTTGTTTCCAAGACCTACTTGAAGTGATTCGGAAAAAATTAATTTCTCAAGAAATTAATAGAAGGCGCATTTCGGCAGATTTTCTCGTATTTCGTAAATCTCTGAACGACTATATAAAGGCATGGCCAACGGCTCGATTTTGGGGGTCTCTTGCAATATACCGCAAGAGCATTATCCTTTTTTGTGGTGTAACCGTGGAGCCTGTCTCTCGTCGATCACGGATCATTCCCTGGT
>NW_017295917.1:74113-82157 GCF_001594075.2 Trachymyrmex cornetzi | reverse complement strand
GAGAGTTCACCGAGGAACGCTGAGCCGACCTGAGGTAGCCCACCGAGAAACGCAGAGCGACTTCGCATCACAGAAGGAAATATCCACACCACCAGGATCACCAACAAGCTACACACCATCAGACTCACCTCCTGGATTCTACTCCCTCGATTTAACACGAAGAAGACTTTGGGGACTGAAGAGACTTACTAAGACTAAACCGTCAATTTCTTACAGAGAAAGACTAATATAGATTTTGTTTACAAACGGTCCTTTTCAGGGCCAATTAATTTATAGAAGATTTAATAAATTTTATCAAACGAACACACTACCACGATTCCTTCACGTTGTAATGCAATCGTGGAAATTTTCTACGCAATGGTCGGTGCAACGTGTACTCGTTTTGCGATTCAAGCTAGCGCACGACTTCGTCCCGTGAGAAATTTGGTTTAACAGCACAAGTTAGATTATCCACCGCCGTATAGTATATCGTAGTATAGTTTTCAAACAGCATCGTTACACGGAGAGAATTTTCTTTTAAAATTTACCCTGAAAATATGGTGATTGTGGTACAATACAATATTTTAAAGATTTTTACCATGCACTTCAGTAAAATTGATCAAACTTATTTTATACTTTATTGTAGTTTTATTAATAAATGAGAGAGATTTATATCAAAATTCTTCGAAATACAATGTTGTCCCACGATTGTCATATTTTCAGGGTAAATTCTAAGAAAAAATTCTCTCCGTGTATTTTAGTTTTTTCCAACCGACTAACCGATTTTTGCCGTTTGTAAAGATGTGGGGGTATCAGTTTTTTGTGTACGACAAAGAATCGGCGAACTTTCCTCGTTTAATTCTTGTTCGTACGTTTTTACGTTTTTCTCTTTCCTCGCGCTCTCGATATAATCGACGCGGAACTTGCTCTTTCGAGATAAAAGGCGTGGAACTTACACGAGATCGAAGTTTTACACTAACACCCTGCGCAGACAATAATCTTTTATTTCTCACCAGTGCGGAAGGTATGTTCAACACACGGAGTAATCGCACAAATTGATTTCTATCTACTGCTTTTACAGTTTTTCTCTCGCGCATCGCGTCGTTTATCAAGTCAGTGATATTCGAATCTTTCACGACGTTTATAGTCACCATTCCATGCTCGTCCCAATTAATTCTATTAGGCACAGCTTTTTGAAACAAATATTTCATCAGTAAGTACGCATGCTTATGATAATATTTCGGTACGCTTTCCAATATTTCTTCAATGCTTTTCATCGCATGATTATGTTCGCTCGAAATTTCGAACTTTTTCGTAATAATATTGGCATAAGTGATGGAATGTGGTGTCGGTATATCGGATGTTAGCGTGAGATCTTGAAAAACGCCTCCGTTCGTCGTCTCGTTATCAACGGAGATATCCCGTGTGGCGTTGTCTTCTGCATTTTCGTTTTCGTTATCTACGTCTTTCTGCCTTCACGTTTCTTGGTATCGCCATAATGTCTCTCTGTACATTTTCCATCTCTCGCTTTCATTGTGGGGTCAGTCAGAATTAAGAATACGACTCATCTCCGCATCGAGTCGTGTTCGATGAGTTCCGAGAGTTTGCGCTGTATTATTAGTGCTCGCTGTGTTATCCGAATTTTGCGGTATTGTAATTTCCTTTGACTCTCCGCCAGTGAATGATGTCGGATTCTGGCGTAGCTGATGCTGCATTCTCTCGAGATTTTCCGTCGAAGTTAAAATTATTTTTTTAGCCCTCTCCATAGCATTTTTGTCCCTACTATTTCGTTCTTTCGATAATTAACGATAATAAGGTCGATAATATAGGTCTAATAATATAAGGTAGAAAACCGCCTCGCCGCACCAACAGCTTTCTTTTATCCTTCCAATTTCCGCGCTTTGCCGCAATACGTCGCAGCAGTGTTTTGTATTTGCTTAGCCGATTTTTTTTTGAATCGTTCGAGCGAGATGTTTCCTTCGAGTGTATTAAAAACACATTCACAGATACAGCGAATAATTTTTCGTCCGCGGCGCGTAGGAAGGTCGTGCGTTGATTTTTGTTAGATGATAGAAGGCTGCGAGAAGATAGCCGTTTCTTTTACCGTGTGGCGATTTTCGTCGCATTGTGCGATTTCTTGTCATTCGCCTTCATCGCGAGAAAAACATACGACTGATTCGTACTATCATACGTACTAGTTTTTTATACGAATCCGTTCGAAAATGATCTACGGGGTACGTAAACGTAATGTGCCATATTTTCGGGAAAAATACACGTACAAAATCGATATTCGTCTGGAATTGATTGTTTCAGATCGAGCAATAAATAACCGTGAGGTCTCGACGTAGCATCATAGTATGCCTTTTCTAGGAATTTCGGATTATCGGGATAGACTTGACGCGCTAAATGAATTTGGGCGCAATCACGTAGATTTTTGAAAACGACGATGTAATTCGCGTTGAGCGATATATCGCGCTGACCACGCCCCTGATGGAAGAGATTCTGCGAGATAATAATAACACTGAGATTCTTGTGATGAAGAGCCTTTGGTGAAAAGATCCACGATCGCGTCGCTCGATAAGGATTCTCTCATAAGATCGTCGATTATCACTAATTTCGGGGAAAGCGGATCGTTCGAGTAATCCTCCGAACGAGGTAATCCCCCGTGAAATTCAATTACGTTCTTCTTCGTCGCTTTAACGTTACTGCGTCGCCAACTCTGTTCTTTGATCTCTTTCTCACGATCGTCGCACAGTGGTCTGGCGGGTAAATTTAGACGGAAAGAACTCAACTTTTTATTATTAATTAAAATCTAATTTAAATTTATATTCTTATTTCAAATAGTCCAATGAAAAGTAAAATCGAAAAAAAAAACATACAAAAAAATACATTAACAGAGAAATATTGCAATAACGTATGAGAAGTGTATTAAAATCAAATTAAAATTCGTGACGGACATTATAGCTTTGTACAGTAATTTTTAATTCTACAATAGTTATAATAAGAATATCGATATATTTTAATATCATAATTTATGTTAGGATTACTTTACTTGCACGTAAATATTTATTTATGGTTTTAAATAATTTTTTAATATTTAAATAATTAAGATTTAGTGTCAATTTTGATATATAAATTGATATTACTAAAAATTAACACATTTTAACAATAAAACTCAAAATGTCAGATATTGTATATACTTTGAAATTTGAAATCCATTTTGTTTCGTTTGCATCCATTTGCCTCAGTGATTTCTATAGCGTTTGTTCATGTTCTAGTCCAGTCACTGGGGGATTTGGGCTCCCAATTCTTTCGGATAGCATCGATTGACGTGAAATTTGAAATGTAGGTAGGGAATAGCCCAAAGAACAAAAGTTATATTGTGCCGATGTGTGCTTTTACCTTTGGGGGGGATGCCGCCCCATCTCGGGGGCGAAATTTTTTTTTATTAAAAATAAGGATTCGATAGAAGTACTAATTTTAAGTAAAAAATGTTATATAACACTTATTTGTACGACCAATAGTTTTTGAGTTACTTGCGCGTTAACATTCTCGTTTTTACTGTAAAAAATGCATGTTTTTCAACGATTTTTTACGAATATTTCAAAAACTACAAGCTTGAGTAAAAAACGATATTAAACAAAAATGAAGGTAATGAAATAACGAAGAGATTGCTTTTTTATGTACTGTTCTAGATGCTGTAGAACCAAAGTTACGGCTCCTTGAAGTTCAAATCGAGTTAGATGATTTCTAAAATCGAACATTTCAACTTCGAATAGCGGAAAAACGAAAGGTTTTTTAAAAAAACTTATATAATCTTTTTTGAAGTACTTGAAAAGAGCTTTAAAATGAGCACCGGTTGGAGCCGTTAGCATAAAAACTGTCGGAGTTGTGATGAAAACAAAATGGTCATCTTGATTTTTGGGACAAAAAATGGGTAATAAAATTGATGCCCTGACGGCAAAAATTGAAATTGAACGTAATCCTTCTACGGTTTACTTCATTTAGGTACCAAAAAAGGTTCTGTGAGTTTTACCGGTATTAGAAGCCCCAATTCAAAAAAATGTTTGATATATTTTTGAAAGAAAATATTGAATTTCTTAAAAAATTGACGTTTTTGTTTTTTTTTCTCCAAAACTAATGAAGTTACGAAAAAAACGGTAGAATACAAAAATGTAGGTATTTTTATGCTAAACAATTTCCTATTTTTTTTATTCTTGTACGATGAAATTTGACTGAGTTTTGAGCGTTAGAAGGTCAAAAATAAGCAGGGAGAAGACTACCTTCCCTGACCCCTTTAAAGTTGTGAATGTAAAAACAAACGGCTGTAAAAAAATGAAATTCACAGGAGTCATAGCGCTTGGAATCCTCTACAAAATGACGTTTAACTTCAAATTTTAACTTCAAATTAACGGAAGTTACAGCGAAAAAACCAGTCGCATTTTGCGGTACAATTTTCGGAGCTTTTCATTTTCGTCTGTTTTGGAGCATTTGTGAACTTATGTCAATAAGTATGTGTATATATATATATGCATGTATCTATGTACAAATGTGTTTGTGTGTGTATTATATGCGCACGAACCAATAGATGGGCCAAGTGCAGGTAGAAAAAAATGAGATCGAGGAAGTTGAGAACACCCGGCAGTGAAAGTTCGTTGAGAACCTTTTGTAACAGTTCTGACAGTATATTTCCAAAACTGGATGCATAAACACGTGGTGTACGGCATATTTTAATTTTATTTATTACAAGGGGTGGTTTTTAAGGGTTGTCTTATTGTAACACATCATAAAATATTTTTTCAAGTCTACATAAATATTTGTCTTAAACATATTTGAACGATTCCATTATATGAAGTACTTACATACCTATTTCTCGCTATTAAGTTCGTAAAGGGTGGTTTTTATGAGGGGGTTGAAAATTTGCCACATATCATAGATTATTTCAAAACCGTTAAAAAGTTTGTATTTTATCATGTTTACATCATTACAACATCTAAGCATTCAAAAATAAATTTTTTTCTTTTTATTTCTTACAAGGGGTAGTTTTTAAGGGTTGTTTTCTTGTAATACATCATAAAATATATTTCGAAGTGTACATAAATATTTGTCCTACACATATTTGAACGATGCCATTATATAAAGTATTTATATACGTATTTCTCGCAATTAAGTTCGTAAGGGGTGGTTTCTAAGGGTTGAAACGAGGTAAAATATCATAAATTCTATTTAAAAACCTAAAAGAAACTTTATTCAACACATCTAAACATTAATTGAATCTTAAAAATGACTACATCTACGATTTTCAATTTTTTGTTCATAAAGGGTAGTTTTCACCCCCCAAAAACCAAAAAGCACATATCGACACAATATAACTTTTGAAGTGGGGGGGGGCACATGAGCCTATATATCAAATTTCAGACAAATCGGTGCTATCCGAAAAAATTGGGAGCTTTCACCCTATTTCTGCCTCCAGTGACTGGACTATTCCCGTTTTGCGCGCGGAGCGCAACTGGCGCGCCAGTAACGCTACGGCCTGGCGCGGCGTGGCGCGCGTGCAAGTAAGTCGGGCGCTCGCTGAAGTGAGATAACATCATTTCTCGCGGAGAGTGGAAACTCGACGCTATCTGAATTGACGATTTCGACTAGCGAGAGCTTGACTCACTGGCTGGCACGCGCGAAGCGGACAAACGTCCGGGTTTTAGCTGTTCTAATAAGTACATGTAACAAATATATACTTATGAAAATTAAAAATTTAAATTTATAATGGCAACTTGTAATGAAAAGAATAAATTCACATATAACGACTTATTTAATTTATTGCGGAAAAATGGTGTTTTGAATCCGTCAAGCATTGGATCACGAGAATATCTGTTTAAGAAAATTCAACAGATATATAATGGGCAACATTGGGAATTAGAATATGAAGAACGAATTAAAGCCAAAATTCTAAGCTTCACAGCAACATTAATTAAAAGATGGTCACAATGTAATCGGTCAATTAAGAAATTTACTCAAAGAAATAAGAAATAGCTTACAACTATGTTCGAGTTGCCTTCATTATCAATGTCTTCTTGCTCTTCTGTTGGACGTCCGCAAAAAAATTTTGAAGAGTGTTCCGAAAGAGCTAAAAGAAAAAAAATCGATTCAATCATAAATTCACATTCTGCTTCAGAATTAATTTTTGCGCTGGCATCTCAGCTTCATAAAGATGGAAAACGGAGTGGTGCGATTTTTATTAAAGAAGTAGTAGAAAATCCTAACAAAGCTTACGAAAAAAAACGAAATTTGCGAAATGATAATAATAATAATCAATCCATTCCCTATACGGCCAAGGAGGCTTTAGCCTTTTTTATTGATAATAATTTAACAAAAAACAGCACATAAACATCCGGATTGGTGCTAAAAATCGAAATTGCGATATTTATCCACCATATGAAAATATAATTAAAGAAAAACAAAAATGCTCTATAACAAATATGCAAATCTCTGAACATAGATGTGAAATTCCGCTTTAAAATCTTCTGGACCATACGGCTTCACGTATACTTAAAATTGATAACATTAAAGAATTAGAAGAAAATATGGATAATTTTGAAATTCTTTATAAGTGGGGATGCGATGGAAGTAGTGGACATTCCCAATACAAACAAAAATTTCAGTCCTCCTTCGATATCTGATAGCGACCTTTTCCTATTTTCATTAGTATCTCTTCAATTTCGTTGCACAATTAAACAAGAAAATGTCATTATTTGGAAAAATCCAAGACCATATTCAACATCATATTGCCGGCCAATCAAAGAACCTCCGCAAGCTCCATGCAAAAAATGCCCGTTTTCGGTACCTCGATTTTTGAAACTTTTATTATGCCAAATAGTTACATATAATGACCCAATAACTCCTGCAATGTTCGCAAAGGAAACAGTAGAGAGTACACGAAAAGAAGTAAAAGATATTGTAATACAAATAGAAGTTTTAAGTGTTACAGAGGTAAACTATTGTGATGCAAGCATTTGTTACGTCCGGTGGACTCCACGATTTCTTCGTTTCGCGACCGTTCAATCAACGAAGTAAGATATGAACAAATCCAAGTGATAACACAAATCCGAGAGAAGTCTCCAGCCACAAAATCTTGTTTGCCTAGAATTGAGAGACCCGCAATAAAAACTCTCTCGTAGTGCCGATAATCAAACGTTAAATCTCCTTTCGAGCATCGTAGAAAATGAAAGTCAATATCAAATAATCACCAAATAGCGTTGGTACCAAGGCGCTAAGCCAGGTCTCGAAATGATTGCCTAGAATCGAAAGATCCGCGATAAAAAACTCTTTCGTAGCATTGACTATCAAACCTCTTTTTGAGCATCGTGGAAAACGAAAATCAACATCAAACAGCGTTGGTACCAAGGCTAAGCCAAGCCACGAAATAATCCCCGCGATAATAAGAGTGATAGCGCGGACCGACGCTCGAAAGAAGATGAAATGTTTAACCATCTCACACCGATATCACGCGGGCCCAACGATAATGGTCCCACGCTTAGGCTTAAGATAGGGTTATAAATCTAGTAATGACATTTTCCGACACTGAGAAAAATCAACACGAACCGCGACTCTCGATTAACTAATCCAGAGATATCTATCCATCGTTCAACGTGAGAACGAATAAAAAATGACATAGCGGGCGGAGCTAACCGGAAGGCAATTTTCCAACGACGAATCAAAATTGTATCACCTTAGAATCCCATAAACCTGATTCCCTAATTTCTCAGTTAGACACACCCTACCATGGAACCTCCCCCTAAACTATCCCTATATAAACCGCGACATCGCGAGACACAAGTCAGAGAAAAAATAGAGAGCAGAAAAAATAGAGAGGTCAGAAAAAATAGAGAGGAGTAAAAATAGAGAGCAGAGAAAAATAGGAAAGACAGAGAAATAGAAATTCAGAAAGTCGGAAAAGTTTTAAACTCAGTGCGTTTTTTTACCATACTAAAGACATTAAAATCAGTGCGCCGTTGGAGAGGCCAAACCGAGACCAAAGGACCGAGGGCTAAAAATCCAGTCTCACCGC
>NW_017295917.1:70868-73429 GCF_001594075.2 Trachymyrmex cornetzi | reverse complement strand
GACCCATATTCCGGAGCGATAAGAGGTGCGTCCGACTCTCAGGTGTTCGCCACTGCGTCAGTACCTGCGAGATAAAGTCTAAACGTTCTTCCATACCCTCTATAACTCCATCCTTGTCTCTCCCATTTAAGCGCATTTCCAAGGGCTTGGACGTAACACATTAAAATAAAACATAAATTAATATTTACCATGGTCGATGGAAAGATATGTAATTCGATAACTGGAACATCAAGTCAGACTTGTTACATTTGTAAGTATACGCTAAAAAATAGTAACAACATTGATAAAATTTTGAAAATGAGGACAAATCCTGAGCATTTTAAGTTCGGTTTATCCACTCTCCATGCTTGGATAAGATTCTTTGAGTGTTTATTGCACGTTTCCTATCGTTTGCCATTTAAGTCATGGCAAGTAAGATCAGATAAGGATAAAATGATTTTTAATACTCGGAAAAAAGAGGTTCAAGATAAATTTCGATCTGACATGGGTTTACTAGTCGACATAGTATTATAAGGTCGTGGTACAACGAACGATGGGAATACTGCTCGAAAATTTTTTAGCAATCCCATATAATCTGCAGAAATCACTGAAATCGATTTAGATTTAATTCAACGATTTGATAATATTTTATAAATACTAGCAAGTGGATATGAAATAAATACAGATGCATTTAAAGCTTATGGTGTTGAGACAGCAAAATTATTTGTATCGCTATATCCGTGGTATTATCTACCTGCAAGTGTTCATAAGATATTACTCCACGGGGCAGAAGTTATTAAACATGCACTTCTTCCAATAGGAGAATTGTCGGAAGAAGCTCAAGAATGTCGCAATAAAAACTACAGAACTTATAGGGAACATCACACAAGAAAAGATTCTAAATTACATTGTAATGAAGATTTATTATATATTCTCCTTGTAACATCTGATCCATTTCTTTCCTCGCTTCGAAATATTCCCAAAAAAAAAGTTCACGAGCTTTCGAAAGACCGTATAAAATTATTAAAATAAATATCTTTGCATTCCATATTTAATCCTTTTTATTTGTACGTATTTGTTATTTATATGAAAAATTTATTAAAATATTCATAATAATAGCAGTAAGAAATTAAATGTTAAAAACAATAAAAAATAGAAAACTTATAAAAAATAATAAAAAATAAAAATCTAAAAATCAATAAAAAATATAAAAACCAATAAAAAATTAAAAAAAAAACAAAAAATGGAGTCGACAACCGCCACGTCCTCGATTCGTGACTTTGGGTTTAGCTGAGAGCGGTGATAACCTTCAGAACGTGACTTTAGATGAAATAAATTAATATAACCTATGTTTTTGTGATATTATTTTTCAGATTGACATCAATTTCGAACCCGAGATCTCTACAAGAAATAGAGGTCTCAAGATTAAAATTGATGTCGATTTGACCAATAATATTATAAAAACATAGCTCATATTAATTTATTCTACGTAAAGTCACGCGCCAGATCACTGTGCGTCGTATTGTAATTGCCGATAAGCCTCTTGCCACTCCGCGTAATAAAATAAAACTCTTTCGAAACGCACGTCGGACATGAGAGATAAATATCGGAGGAAAGTCTTTACGAAAATCGTCTTTCCGCAACCGGTCGGACCGCATACGGTCGATGTCCAGGGATGTTTCCAGCGCACGTTTATTTTGCGAAAAGAACGCACGATTACAGTGTAAGACTTCAAAAGCAAAAAAGAAAAGGGTAAAAAATGGTGCTTAACAATATTTTCAAGAATGTGCAAAAGACAAATTTGAGCAGGGAGATAAGCTAATCAATGCGACGAGGGCCCCGTGCGGCGGGCACACGCTCGCATCAGCGTACCGCCGCGTAGACTAGTCGGGGGAGAGCGCCGCACCGCCTTTTGAGCTGATTCGCATCACGGTGCGACGCGTATAAGCTTATCCGCGACGAAGTCAGCCTACAATTCTTTCGGGTATGTGAGAGGACGGGGCATCGCCGCTACGAGCTCACATGCGATGCCGTGGGAAAAAGCTTATAATGGACGAAGGAAGAAGATATAAAAAAATTTTTCTTGTGTTTTAAATATAAAATATTTTATTTTTATATTCGTTACTTATTTTTTACAAAAAAAGGGAAAAAGAGCTTTTAAAGTTGTTTTTTTAAAATAATTTTTCGAGCGCTTCAAATACAATACAATTTTATAAGATAAAAAAATATTTATATTTTACATTATAAAGTTGAATAACAATTCTAACATTAAAAAGATTTACAAAACAATATTCATATTTTACAAAATCTTACATTACAATTTTACATTTTTTTACCTAATTGTACTAACTGGCGGAAAACTCGACAACGTTACTAACTTAAAACGAGAGAGAAAGTTCGAGCAAGCGATAGGTTATTCACCTATGAAACCGTAAGGAAAAGAATAATGATTACACAGGCCTGCATAGTTTTGTTGATTGGGATTTAACTATGTTTTCTTACGTAATTTTTCGCGATGAATCCGAATCCGGAGGCAGAATTGCTCTATCACGTCAGGTTTTTGAGAAAAGTGAGGTTAAAGG
>NW_017295917.1:58027-69441 GCF_001594075.2 Trachymyrmex cornetzi | reverse complement strand
AAAAAAAACGTACGGCGTTAAAAAATATATATTTTGAAGATAAATGTTGATACTTTCAGATGGCGTAAACGAAAGTAGAAAAAAAAATTTACTTCTCTAGCAAAAAAATCACAAATATGTAAAAAAATGTCAATTTTAACACCTTTAACCTCACTTTTCTCAAAAATCTGACGTGATAGAGCAATTTTGCCTCCGGATTCGGATTCAGCGCGAAAAATTACGTAAGAAAACATAGTTAAATCCCAATCAACTTTCAATATCTCCAATTTTGCAGGCCTGTGTTATTAATAAATTTACGTTTTACCCCAATATCGGCGCACATGACTTTGTCTCGTTTCGTGTTAAAATTTCACGAAACGTAGTGCGCCGAATTGCTGTAAAACTCAAATTTATTACCGCTCTCTGCGTTTGTTCTTCTGTCTTTTTCTCTTATTTTCTTCATTAATTACTTAATACTATTAAAATTTAGAATGATCGAATTGTTAAAATTAAGTATTCCCTTTATTTTACAGACCTCATGCGTGTGTCCTTCTGGCGTACGAACGATCGATATATATATATATATATATATATACGCGTAAAATTTTGAACCATCCGAAACGAACGACATAACTACTCGATATAACTACCACGACCGTAGCTCTCGAGTTCGTCCGTCACATCGCCCAGAAAATAACCCGTACGTGGTTCGGATTACCTGTACTCATTCGGATTACCTGTACTTAAGTACATATATACATGAGTCAGTATCGTAATATAAAACATGCCTATCTAATTTTTCTAAATATTCATATAATTTTAATCGCGCTAACGCTGTCATATTTGCCGCGATTACGACGTTCGTTATTGGGGAAGCCTTTTCACGTAGCTGCCACGAGACATATATTACCTCGTGGTTGACAAGTAATATATCAGTTATTTCATGCTCCGGACTCGTAAGTAAAGTCATCAGACGTTGATAAGATTTTATGATCTCGATATTAGGTAGATTGGTTCGCTGGCCGAATTTTCCCCAAAATTAACTTAGACAAAGCTTAGCGATCGAACGTAAACTGGGATTCCGTGCAATGTTATTTCTGTCGAGAACGATACCCTCAGTGTTTTCGTATTCCCTCAGATATTGTTCCTTAGCTTCGACATCGTTGTCCCTGCATCCGCTCGGCCATCCGCTAGCTTCCTGTTTTAATTGTAAAAATGTATTTATATATTCGGCGAACAATCCTCCTTGCCGTGTATTGGGATCGTATCGCGTGACTTTATACTGCCAAATTTCACTCACGCTCGTCACAAGATATCCCTTCTCGATGGCTTTGCGCAATTTGCAGGATACCCAGGTACCTTCGAATTCACGATCTTCGGGATGATTGTGAGTACACGCTGCGAGAATGTTTCGCAGCAGCTCCGACACAAGGCGAAAAACAACTTTTCTTTTACCCTATATGGGAGTACCGGGTGAAACAGATTACATGGCGGAAGTACTTTACACCGTACAAGACCCTCGATCGAGTCAAAATTAATATTTGGTGCTTCACCAATTAATTCGCTACACTCCTCGCCGATATAAATATCGGGGTGACCGTACGGGAAAATCCGTTTTCAACACATACGAATACAGAGAGCATACGTCCACATAGTATTTTCTTTGTACTCGTAATTTCGTATCGGGTAGTGATGTTTCCTGTGCGATCACCGAAAAACGCATCGCGCGGTTCGAGAGGATCGGGTTTTATTAACGAATGATTCTTGAGAAAATCACTCATCTCAGGATTTTCACGCATTTCCCAGTCGAAGTCGCACTCCCATTTTTCTATAACGTGATAGTCCCGTTTTTGAAGACGATATGTCAATGCGAGAGTTCGCTTGTAACGCGCGTCAATTGTATCATTATGATCTGCGGGCGAAAGCACTCTGTCGCGATTCATTTGATAGCACGTCGGATATCCATGCCAGAAACACCCGTGAAACTGAAACACGTAACGTTGCATTTCGTTTGCCGACTCCGACTCGTAATATCCGTCAACGCGCCTGTCGTCAATTCGTATTCGCGTCCTCGTCCCGCGTGGATTATGCGATGACCGAGTTCGCGCTCCTTCTACACTAGCCACTTTAAAGCTTTTCGCAATTGTCTGTCCGCATTTCTGTATCCGTCCGAAGGAATGATTCCTATTTCTTCTTCACGCAAAAAGTTTTTGCGAAAAAAACTTTCATGCACGAGGAAGCGATAGTTGTGCATTCCTCGAACGGACATACATTACAGCGTTTCAAAAAAATTTTTCTAAACGCCACGCGTGCGCGTCGGAGAATATCTACATCGTTACGGCAATATTTAACAATTTCGAGTTGAAAATTAAAAATAAAGTTTGACCGTATCATTTCCTCGTGCCATTTCGTAAACCGTTCACGTTCTTCGGACTTCATTTGATCGGGAGAATAATATCGCGCGTCGGGTATCGGACCGATATATGTTTGATTCATTTTTGTATTAAATAAATGGGGAAAGACGCCTTTACTCAATGTATCCTTTAACCCGAAAGCTTTCGGCAAATTAGATAAACGCATCGGCAAATAATTTATGCTATCTATAAATTTAGTGTTCCTGACCGTCATTACGATAATTTTCGTCCCGTTTAAAATTATCCGCGGTTCTTCCGTAACTTCCGAGTTTTTTACTAAATATTTCAAGATGAATTACGTGTCGAACGCTTTCGCATTATGTACTATGCCAGTGGTCGCAAGGATTTACACATTTCGGCAGTGTTGCCAACGTAAAATATGTTTCGCCGTCAGTTTTATTTTAAAAAATTACTAGAAAATCGTCAGATTTTAAATTAAATCCGCTAAAAATCCACTAAAACTTTTACGTATAATAAATATAGTTATAACTAAATAATTAAGCACAAAACACCGCGCATTCCATTCAAATGTAATAAAATTTTACGGTATAAACTTTTTCGTATACTATACATTTTTACGTAATCACAAATGTTTATTTTTTAATATTTATTATAAAGTTGTAAAATATTTATTATATAAAGCCGTTCTTATATAATATTATGTTATATTTTTAGTATAAAATCAGCAGCACAATCTATTCATATATTAAACGCTATTCGTACTGCGCAAACCGAGTAACCGAGATACATTCTCGTGCTGGACAAGAATATAGTGACACATAACAGCCAATGACAAAGACGATCCTGACGGCAGTTTATTAGACCGGTATTCATAGTCGATTCTTATTTCAAGATTGTCTTAAGTAATGTCTTAAGATGCTAATGTAGCTCTGATTGGTTCGTGACTTCTTGGGATTGTACTTAAGACGGTCTTGAATATAAAATCTGACTATGAATACCGGCCTTAGATCACCGTCAACTGCAAAATAAAAATTACCAGACTTTCCGTTAGCCGTTATGTTTGAATTATTACCGTTAAATCAACATAGAAATCGCTAGATTTAACGTGAAAATCACCAAATTGGCAACACTGCATTTCGGGCCGATTCTGGCGCGCGACCCCCACCATCGCACGGTCGAGCCGCCGGGCGGTCACGTGACGCTCTGCCTCAGGGGCGCTCCAATACCAGAAATATTATACTGGGAGCGCGCCTTCCGCCAAATTATTATTGAAATGTTTTTTATTAAATAATTTATATAATTATATTATTTATTCAATAATTTATATTATATTAAATAATTTATATTTATATTAAATAATCGATTAACATAACATTTTCTATTGTGAATTTATTCATTATTCCTTAATGAAATACTCTTATATCTTAAATAGTTTCTAATACGTAGTTTTCTAATACATTACAATGTAATATATTAGAAAACTACGAACAATGAATAAATTTACAATAGAAAATTTTATGTTAATCGATTATTTATATTTCTCCCAGTATATTTCTGGTATAGGGGCGTCCCTGAGTCAGAGCGTCACGTGACCGCCCGGCGACCCGGCTGTGCGGTGGTGGGGGTCGCGCGCCGGAATTGGCCCGAAATGTGCAAATCCTTGCGACCACTGTAGCTGCTATACAAATGATCTTTTTGTTGTTTGTGTTACGAGATTAACAAATTGTTTAACCGGATCGTTTCGAAATATGCACTCCGCACCAACGACATCGCACCAACATATTCCCGCACATGTTTCCCAAATTTGTCGTTCGACGCAGCGTCGGAACGTGAATGTATACGTTTTCGGTTGCTTCACACGTCTCGTCATGTCGCATTTCGAAATCGTAGAACACGAATGCGACGCGATCTCTTTTGTATTTATTTGATCTAGCTTCGGATTCATTCTTGCCCATGTGCACCGTTCCTTCCGTCGTACCATTCGTACCTTCCCCCGGATTCTCGATAGCGACTTTACATCGAAGAGGGCGCATGAAGCAAAAATGATTCGAAGACCGCTGCGATCGGTAAGTTTTACAATACGCTATCTCGCATTCGTGCCTCAATTTTAATCGCCACAATCGTTATGAATTTTTACTAATTCGCAAACGCTTGCAGGAGATCGCTCGTCGTAAGATCTTTTCGCGCGATGACGTTCGAAACACGAAGTACTGTAAAACGTATAATTACACGTTCCGCACCTAATTAGGCTCATGTCGAGGGATTCGCACGACGGAGTGACGTAACATTGTGAGTATTTTTTCGTACAGCGGTACTTCTATCTTTACGATCACCCATGTTACACGCGACGCAATATCCCCCGCGAGAGCCAGCAGCGGCTCTTACAATTAATATCGGATTGTAATGACGCCTACGTTCATAATACATTATATTTAATCTAATAGAGGGTTCACGCCCTAGAGAGACAAGTAATGCGCAACCGTCAAATAACGGATTCTCGTCGCGTCCAAAAATGCTAAAATTGTACACCATTATAGCAATATTTTCGGCAGCGAGGTATCATTGAAAACACTCGATTTCGTGAATTCCGCATCTCTCTTCGGGAATTATGACTCCAGCGTTCTTCGTTATCTCGCTAATTCGGACTGTAATAAGGAACTCTGATATTTTATACAATTCCATTTTTCATGGAGTTCGCCCATACGTAAATTTCCACGTTCGCAATGCACTCGCGCCATTACAAGGGAACGTGGAAAACACAAATTATCCGAATTATTTATTTGCAAAATCGAGCGTTTTGCTACATCTTCGTGTGTTAAATGACTTGTGGCCACGATCCATAGGTGCCGCGATGTCGAAAACACGTACGTCGAAATTTTCCGCAATATCAATTTTGCCGGCATTTTGGGCTACCGAACTTATAAGTCCCCAATATCCTCGGAAGTTAAGTCGCGTACCGGAATGATAGTTCTACCGGACCATGCACTAGATTCATCGAATCGAATGATATTTCTACGTAATCGCTCGGTTCGTTCGAACGTATCACCCCCAAAAAAATATATTCTGCCGTTTAGCGGTTCCGTATTAATGTCAGAGGATTTTCCATTTATATATGACTTCAAGAGGATACTCTCCAAAGTAGAAGAATTTCGTTTACCTATGACAGGTTGGATTTAAGATTGCAATCCTCTTAATAATAGAAGAATCACCTTTTCTCGTAAATCTAATATTATTCTTATTTAGATCATTATTAACGATACTTTAAGAGTAATATTTTCTACTTTCAATCTTACTAAGAGCCTTATACTCGTATACCTGATTGTCATATGCTTATTAAAGGAAGTCCTTTTTAATTAAAAATATAAATACTTCTATATACAGGGTGTCCCATTTTAAATGATCCAGCCAAATATCTCGAAAACTAAATCCAGTAGACAAAAATGTTTCAGACAAAAGTTGTTTGACTTGAAGGGGGACATAAGATGGTGACATCGATTTGACCTTGGATAGTCCTGTGAAGGTCACGTGAAGATCACCTTTAATTTTTTAAATAGAACTCCTTATTTCTCATTGCACATTCTTACAGCTCATCTCGAGAGCTTTCCAAAACACTATAATTAAGTTACTTTTCGTTAAGTGCTAGTTAAGTTATAACAGTGAAAAAGAATAAATATCATCTAAACTTTAGGGAATAAATATTAAAATTTCTAAAAATGAGAGAGAGAGAGAGAGAGATGTTATTTATTTCTTTATGAATTATAAGAAATAGGGTTCCTAATAAAGCAAATGGTTGTATGTGCTATGATTATCACTGTGTAATTACTTTACACGATTTAATATTTTAATAATAAATTTTTGTACGTTAAATTCATAAATATAAAAGTTATTATTTGTAAATGTAATAATTATTTAGCAAAAAAAGTTTTGCTAAATAATTAAAAATTTCATGGAAGATACGGGCCTAATGTATTTGTCACGGACGCTCTTAAGTCTCAGCGTTACGCGCGCGATCGGCGGCTCGGGCGTAGAGTCTGGAGCGGTAGTGGGGGGACAGTAGGCGTCTCCTCAGAAATCTGGCCGAAAAGGGCAACTGATTCCGAGCGCTGAACTTTATACTCACGCAATATTTTCTATCTTAATCGGTCCATCCAATCGAGATTGATCCATAATGACTGATGGCAAAGAATGATCCGTAAATGCGTAAATTTGTCTTAGTCGTCCAATATCAACCAGGATAATAAATCTATCGGCTCTTAGTTTATCTTGTAACTTAATGTACGCAAAATGCCGGATTATACTTTGAACGAAATTATTGATATTGTTCTGGTACTTGAAGAATGCCATAATAATTATCGACAAGCAGCGGTATTGTACCGTAATCGATTTCCTCATAGACGACATCCAAATCATTGTACGATTTCTAGACTTGTATTGCGTCAACGACAACGTCAACGTCAAAAACGACAAAGACGTCATATTAACGTACCAGAAAGGGATGATCCAACAGTACTTGCCGTATTGGGAATGATAGCTGTTAATCCACGCGTGTCAACGAGGCAAATCGAAAGAGAATTAGGTATTCCGAAATCAACAAGTCACAGAATCTTGACCACTCATAACTTTCATCCTTACCATATCACTTTGACACAACAATTAACACTCAATGATTTTCAACAAAGACTAGAATTTTGTAGGTGGGCACAAATAATGTTAAATCGTGATCGAACATTTTTCAGATTTGTTTTATTTAGTGACGAAGCAACTTTTCACAATACTGAACAATTAAATCGACAATAATTCTCATTATTTTCTGGGTCTGTTGAAAACCCACCTTGGTATAGAGAAGTTAATCATCAATATCGCTGGAGCCTCATTGTATGGTGTGGCATATTAAACGGAAACCTTATCGGCCCTTATTTCTTTGACGAAAATGTTAATGGTAATAATTATTTACACTTTCTACAACAAAGATTGCCGGCGTTGCTTGAAGATATTGATCTGGATACAAGACAACGTATGTTCTTTCAACAGGATGGTGCGCCTGCGCATTGGAATAGAAGAGTTAGAAACCATTTAGATCTCACATTCCCAGATAGATGGATATGACGCGGTGGACCAGTGTCATGGTGTCTTAGATCTCCAGATTTGTTAAGTCTAGATTTCTTTTTATGGGGATACTTGAAAAACGTAGTATATTCAAAAATACCCACAACAAGAGAAAATATGATGGAGAGTATAACTCTTGCCTGCCGTATCATTCCAAGAAATATACTTTTATCGATAGTTGACAGTTTTGAACGTCGAATTCAATTATGTGTGGATAATACTGGACAGATATTCGAACACTTATTAAGATACACTCATAATCATTTCACATGAAAACTAGATTCTGATATGAATCGACCGGATCAGTCCCGATCTTGCTTTAATCGGCCGGATCAGCCCCGCTCTTGTTTTATTCGGCCAGATCAGCCCCGATCTTGCTTTAATCGGCCGGATCAGCCTCGACCTTGCTTTATATCTTAACTAGTACTTAACGAAAAGTAACTTATAAATTATAGTGTTTTGGAAAGCTCTCGAGATGAGCTGTAAGAATGTGCAATGAGAAATAAAAGGTTCCATTTAAAAAATTAAAGGTGACCTTCACGTGACGTTCAGAGAACTATCCAAGGTCAAACCGATGGCACCAACTTATGTCCCCCTTCGAGTCAAACAACTTTTGTCTGAAACATTTTTGTCTACTGGGTTTAGTTTTCGAGATATTTAGCTGGATCATTTATAAAATGGGACACCCTGTATATATACAATAATATGTGTGTGTAGTTAATGCTTTTTCGAGTCGGACACTGGTTGTTGGTGTGTGCATGGTTAATATGAAGTTTTATTTCATTTAATCAATACAAACTCATAATAATATTGAGACATTGAAAAGGAATCGTGGATCGAAACGTTTGTATTGATTAAATGGAATAGAACTTCATATTAACCACACATCAACAACCAGTGTCCGACTCGAAAAGGCATTAACCACATTATTGGATTTATTCAACAGAGTCTTATCGTCATCATTAATTTTATATACACTACTCAACAAAATCTAGGGAATACTTTCAAACACGCTAAAAATTGAGCAATATTCAGAACACCATAATTCAATGAAAAATCATCGCAGACAAAAAATTAAAAAAGGATTTTAAAGGTTGAAATCTCTACTTTCGAAATCTATAATGAAATTTCAATATGACTGATACTTTACGGAGTTATACGGACACAAATGGATATCCGTCAAATCTAAAAATTGTTTACCAACTTTACAAAGGTCTATGGCGTGAAGTAAAAATTGCACGAAAATGCGGTTTACAGCAGTCGAAAGAGTAAATCTTTACCTTTAATTTATGTTTTTATTAAACATTGTACGATTCTTTTTCACCGAATTATTGAACGATGAAGCAAAAGTGATCACTTCTACTTTAACGTTCAATAACTCGGTGGAAAAAAATCGTACAACAATCAATAAAAAAGGAAATTGAAGGTAAAGATTCACTCTTTCGACTGCTGTAAACCGCATTTTCGTGTAATTTTTACCTCACGCCATAGACCTTTGTAAAGTGTGTACAAAATTATACGATATGTTTTAGATTTGACAAATATCCATTTGTGTCAGTATAGCTCCGTCAAAGATCAGTTAGATTGAAATATCAATTACTGATTTTGAAAGTAGAGATTTCAACCTTTAAAATGCTTTTTTAAAAATCTCATTATGACCATTTTTGACGAAGTTACTCTAACCTGAAGTTAAAAGATCATTATGTGATATCTTTTTTGATAATTTATTTGAAATTAATTAAAATAAAAGCATTGAAAATAATTAATTAATTAAGTAAAATTAATTAAAATTTTATAAAGTATAAAAGGGTAAGATCAATCAACTAGGAAGTGAAAGAGAAGTTTGAAAAGAAAACGTAGAATATAAAAGTACATATATTTTAGATATAATTTTATTATATATTCGTTCACACACATTTTAATTAAAAATACACTGCGTAAAACTACATTGCGATCGTAAAAACGTAACCGAAATGGTTACGTTCGGCTTGTTCGGCTGTTCTTGCGCAACTGACATAAACGCGTAGCTAGGATAGCACGTCCTACGCAAACATGAGCTACGATCAAAAATAAATTCCTCTAAACAAAATTCTATTATAATAATTCGAATAGCCTTTTGAAATAAGAGGATGTACAAGAAGTATTTTGCATATTCTTTTATTTCAAAAGGCTATTTGAGTTATTATAATAGAATTTTCTATAAAGGAATTTATTTTTGATCGTAGCTCATGTGTCCTCATTTTTATAGATGAATACGTGTTATAAATACACGCGTCAGATTCATTTAAGATTTTTTGCTTAGAGGAAATGCTAAGAGTAATTCCTCGCTTATCGGCAGAATATTTTTTTTGAGGTGATTGCATACGCATAGATTTCGCGAAACGCGTTTTTTAACCAACGAACAGTACTCGCATCTTCTGGTATTGGCTGTATCGCGAAACTTGTCTCTTTTCCGAGAATGCCGAAATTTCTGAAACGTCGCGAGTTTTCCGCTCGTAACTCTAAGAAATTAAACTGTTCGCCAACCTCGTATCGATGATGCTGCTGCTGCTGATGACGTTGTTGCTGATGTTGCTGCTGATGTTAAGGATGATGATGATGAATGCTCCTCGATGTCAGCAGGATTCTCCTCTCTTTCGTTTATTAGATCGGCGTCATCCCGCCGGTGCCATCGCTGGTTTGTACTGAAAAAATTAAGCAAATATTGTTATACATCGATATCGATAAAATAAATTATGCTAAAATATTATGTCAGATTGTGATGATTTGAAACCCCAAAAATTTTTATAGTTACAACGTTAATATATATCATATATAAATGTATATAAGCAAATATCACGAGCAAATTCTTTGTTACATTCGAAGTAGTGACTACGTTTAGCATACTAAGGTAACTCACCTTTAGTTGCTTTGTTCACTGGCGTCAAAATCTCCGGAATATTGACTCGATTGATTTATATCATTCAACACCAGCGTATATGAAATATCTAATAAAAAAGTCATACATGAGAATACATTACGAGAAAAATACATAAAAAGTTTAGTGAAATATTATTACCTTTAACATCATGAGCGTAGTATCTAGCTTTCCTCCTTCTCCTCCTTCTTCTCCTTTTCCTCTGTTTCATTCACGTCTTCTTTTTCCTCCCTCTCCAAAGCTTCTTGTGTCTCTTCTATCTCCAAGATATTGGCGGATTCCACTACCGAAATATCGCCGCCGTTATCCACTTCCTCCTCCTTCTCTTCCTCTTCTCTTTCCTCTATAACTTCTTTCTCCTCCTTCTATTCCTCCTCCTGTACTTCTTCATTTTCTCGCGCTAAAAAGTAACATTTTGTTATCTTTTGCATAAACTTACTGTGGATTTTCGCTAACTTTTTGAAACTTACCGTCGTGGTGGCATAAGAGGGTTCCACAATATATGCATATGGGCAGAATCCTGCGATTCATTATCTAAAACACAATTATATTTTTACATTAGTATTATTATTCTTATTTATTATTTGTTTATTATTATTCTATCCCTACAAAAACTGGTCTTGTAGGAAGAAATATTTAAAAAATTCATTCAATATAACCATGGGGAAGTTCCGCTCATTACGTGGGTAATCCCACACGGCTTCGATTCGTGTTCTTCCTAGAAAATTAAATATTTTTTAGTAGACTGACCTACCAGGTATGTAAATATGAAACCGGAATTTACCAATAGATGGCCATAGCTGTCAATGTAATTGCCGTCAGACCGCGTCATTGACGCCATTTCCTTGTTCTGACATCTGACAAAGATTTTCAACTCACAACAATACAAGTTTCATACAACAGTTAGTTTGTAATAGCGTTGAACATGTCGAATTTTGAGCCTGAAAACTACGATTTGCGGACAGTATTGATTTTCTGTTACCATTTGAAGAAAACTGCTGCAAAATCGCATCGAATGTTTGTCGAAGCTTACGGTG
>NW_017295917.1:51069-57327 GCF_001594075.2 Trachymyrmex cornetzi | reverse complement strand
TCCACAAATTGTCAGACAGGTGGAAAAAATGTATAGCTAGCGATGGGCAATACTTCGAATAAAATATTTTTTATCATTTTCATGCAATAAACGTGTATTATGTATCAAAAAATTCCGGTGTCATATTTACATACCTGGTAATTCAATTTGCAATTTAATTTTTAATTAATTTTTTATTATTTTCTAAGTTACGTGTTGGTACGACTTCATTAATCGCTTGTTCGGCTGGACGTCGTCGTCTCGAACTAAGTCGGCCTGACGGGTGTCTCCCACGATGCGGAATCACACGGCCTACAAGGCAATTTGAAATTATGAAACAAATATTAGAATTTAATGAAGCGAATTTTTAGTAAAATTTTCTTTGATTTATTTTAAAAAATATATTGTTACTGTTTATTTTCAGTGCGACGCTTGAAGTCAGCTATGTAACCTCCAACATCGTCTTCGTGATTGAGGCACTCGCGTACTTCTAAATGATGCGAGATTATTTCCATCAATCTCGCATCACCGCCGCAATGCCCTAGCTTGTGCATAATGTACAACAATGTACTGGAGCACTCACCTGCGAAACACTCGAAAATTGAATAATTCTCCTCGTCATTATCTTTCAAATTTGTCAGATAATCAGCTGCAACTAATTTCTGATTCAAGTTGCAGGCGACGATAAAGAATTTTGCAAGCGATTCGCGAAGCGCCATTTTTATCGCTCACGAAACTATTGATTTTATAATTTCACAACGAAATTCAACTCTTGACAGAGAAAACGTAAGACTAGTCCTTAACTCACTCGATACGTGCTATATTCATATACGGTACTGATATTCACGAAAATTCCTAAAGGATAAATCAATAAAAATTTCTAGCTACGTCATTGGCTAATAGATTCTGACAATTTTTCCGATTGATTTCCTTCTTTTTACACATCGAGATTTTCTTGAAAAATTTTCAGAGTGGGAGATGATAAAAACTCTCTGGTTACGAACAACATTCTAACAAATCTTGACAACATAAAATTCCCTTTCTCGCATATAAGCATCACTTCCACCACACGTTTTAGGAAAACCCTTTCCTTTCACTTTCGTTGTTATCTCGGATAAGTTTTTGTCACAGGTTTTTTTCGTACTATGGTATTCTTATTGTCGGAGTAACTTAAATTTAATCTTTCCTATTTTTTCCGCTTTTTTAGAAAAATTCTCATATACTATTAGTCTATGACAAGCATAAAATAAACTTTTACAATGAAGAAGAAACGAAATTTCATTCTTATATCATGTAGCGTTTGATTTTTGTTAGATTTTGTGTGACGTAAGAAAGAAAAATCGTGGACTCACTGAACATAACCCTCGTCACTTAAATTTTTTTTTTAACTTTCGTTATATAACTAAGACTTAATTTTTTATATGCTATATAAATAGTTTTATGACGGATGACAAATAATTTTCCTCAGAGACGACATTTCTCTTTCGTTAGAAAAGAATCTTTTTTAAACATTAAAATTGTTTTTTTTGTTCGGATAAACTTTTATCTTTATGCGCATCCTTAGTTTCAGTCATGCTAGTGAGAAATATTTCTAAAATTTATGAAAAATAAATTCGACGTTAGAATATTTCTTTTATCATGACGAATTATTTTCAAATATAATAGTACTTTATATTCGAGTAATCTTAACGATTTATTCGATTTTTTATGAATTCGAGCATATTTGTGAAAAATTCTTTCTGGAAAAGTAACTGCGTCACATAACGTAAAACGAACTTGTACGTTCCTGTTCCCTCTTGTTTATCTCTCCCCTGTCAGTCTTCTTTGAAAGGCTTTTTTCTTACAGAGTAATTTAAAAGATTTTTTTATGTTAATTTGGACAGAATTCTTTCTTCAACAATTTTTATAACTCAACAGTCGAAGTATCGTAAAACGAACAGTCTAGATTTTTTGCTTTTTCTTCTGCGCGCGCAGAATAATTTTTATTAAGTAACATCGGAGAGGGAGAGATAATGTCGTCGGAAGCGTCACGAGTCCGTTTCATTCGAGTCTCGTTGTTCTTAGCTCGAACTTCGTGAGCAAGCAAGTGTTGTACTTCTTAGTTTTAACCCAACCATCTTAGATTAATTGTGTCGTTTGGTGCTACAGCGAAGTAAGAACAATGGCCAGCTCAAAAGTCGCCAATAATTTAGACGAGTAAATGTACTCCAATCCGGATTCTTTCAAGACGTGTAACGACGATGTGGGAAGAAACACACGATTTCATATGTTGTTTACGACAACGTATGGTCTCAACAACTCCCATACGAAGACAATTCATGTGAGTCTGCAAAGAACGAATGAGGGAATTTTTAAGCCTCTTGTAAAATTGTGCGGAAACAATGCTGATGGTACTTATTTCAACGCCGACAGTTGGAAACAATTTCAAGACAACATGGGGCACATGAACGAATATTTAAGTAGTGGTAACAGAGCGAAAATGAATTTTGTTGTCATAAAAAATATCTCTATCAGTTTTACCACATCTTATGCTGCGGAATCAATATTATTGGCGTATAAAGAAGAAGAAGAGGAACTTCGCTCTACGGAAGATATCAGCGGAAATCTCGGAAAAGAAGAGGTCGCGTCCGATTCAACACCACCGTCGAAGAAAAGAAGAACCTACGCGGTGGCTATAGTAATGCAGAAGACTACCTTTCGCGGTCTGCAAAACATTGTGAAATGTGTCAACGCGCATTTAAAACAATTAGAATCTTTAACCGATAATGTTAACAAGTGTGCGCAGTATTTAATTCGAGGCATCGAGCTGAAACTTCCAGTAAGTTCTATTAATCAGGAAATTATAAAATTAACGCTACGGGGAAATTACGATGAAATTGATCGCAATGTACGTAGACAAATTGACGATTTAGCTTTTCTTGATATGTATTTTAATACAATATTTTTGGAATTAATTTCATTACGGGGTATAATGAAATTTTTCATATAATCTTCTCGAATCGTGAATCTTTCGCTTAATGGTTCTAAATCTTTTTAGATTATTCTTATATGTATTTCCCTATGAAGAAAAATTTGTATCAATAAATACATCTTTGTATCATAAACTCTCGTCTGTTTCTTAATTATTCGTTCCCTTCCAATCGACATCTTTTTCATATTTTTTGTCAGGACTAAGTTAATATAAACTTTTACACTTTTTCGAAATAAGACCAACGCTATCATAAAGTGCAAAAAAAAGAAGTGTATTATTTGCGCGACGTCTTCTGCGCCTGACTCCTAGTGCCCTTACTCTTTCCAATTCTTAAAAAAAAAAGAATTTATTCACTAAACCGGGTAAATCAATTCAGCTCTGTTACAAAGAGGAATGAACTTGTCCATTCCTGTTTTCCTCTTGTCCTTCCAGACAAAAAATCGGTCGCACAGCCATATAAATAATATAAAAATAAATAAGTAATAAAGAAAGACTCTCCAATGCGTGCTACCCGGCATGGACGTGTTTCCAAGGCGAAAAAAAAAGCGAAGAGTCATAAATTATACCCGCATTCATCTCCGAAGCTTTTCCCCTTCACTCCCTCTCCCATCAAAAAAAATGTCTCAGAGCCTATTTTCCCCGATTTTCCCCCACCTCCACCGTTTTGTTGGACTTGGCAGCTTTACATTTTCACTCTCACTCTTTCTCTCTCAACGCGATCTCTCTCTTACCAATCGTAGCGTGGGCAGCCATGGAGCGAATTAATCATAGCGTGAGCAGCCATGGAGCGAGCCAATCAAAACGCGCTATTTAATTTCCTCACTACTCCACTCTCGCGTCATCGACCAATCAGAGCGCTCCCTTTTACCAGACAGGCCCGTCTAGGCGTCTAGGGGTGGAGGAGGAATTTGTTTTGACGCCAAGGGAAGGAGAGGGGGTTTGTTTTGATTCTAGGCGTGGAGTGGTGGGGGGTTTTGACGCTCCATGGCTGCCCATATACTACTTCTGAACAAAAAACAAGAGAAAAATTTTTGATAAAGTTTCATCACTTTTACCAGTTAGTTGGAAATTATCAAGTTAATCAATGCCCGTGTTTAATACAGAGTTCCTGACATTGAGAGCGAGATGTTCCGTGTCGAATACGGTCGAGAACATCCGACCGTCGTGGCGGCACGCGAATTTGCCCAAAGAAGTATGGCTGGAATTAGGGCACGTGAGGCAGCTCGCCGAACTAAACGGGAATTCGAGAGGATAGCTCAAGAGTCATTGCCGGAGGATTTGCGTTTTGATGTGCCTTTCGAGGAGGAGTTTTTACGTGAGGGCGATATATCCTGGGAAGAGGAGGAAGACATACCAATTGTGTCTAGGATAAAAACCACGATGCGCGACATACCAAGGCGTGAGGCATCTTACGAGTATCCTCCATTCGATCCAGAGGAGCTAGAGAGGTTTTTCGACGTGGAACAGTATCCATCAAGTCCACCACGTGGACCACCACCTGGTCGCGAGCATCTCCCGCCGGATCTTTGGGAGCTAGAGGATCCTTGGCCGATATGCGGCGTCTGTCCACAGCCAGAAGTATCCAATCTCATTCGCTTCGAGAGCCCATAGTCCTTCGTCTACCATGTACATGATCTGGTAGACTTGTTTGCGTTTTCAAAATTGATCTAGAATATTCTATAGAAAAGTATACTCGATTTGAAATGTATGTTCTCATTTTCTTTCGTAATTCGTTATATTGTTCGTCAATTAAATTGTATTGAAATAATTTACAGAAGTGCGTACTTAATGAGGAGAACCAATGAAGAAAATAGATCGATAAATTAAGTGTTTAAACGTTTATAAAACACAAGAAGTCATCATTTATCAACATCCGTCTTGCATCATTTGATTTATTATAAGAAACTATTTTGTACAATACTTAAATACTCACTATTTAAATTTATGAATACTGTATTACAGAGTCTCAAATAAACATTATAGATTTTTAAAGAATATTATACTTGGTTCCTATATCTACACTGTTAGAAATTTCTCAATGAATTTTAATTAACATGTAAAGGAAGCATGTGGTTATGCACGAAATTAAATGTAATGAATGATGTAAATAAAAACCAAATTACAGTAGTCTTAAATGTGATGAACGTGTGTATTGAAATTAATGAACACATTATTATAGAAATTAGTTTACACGTTAATAAAAAGTACGAGATCTGTAACTGAAAAGTAATCTACGTTAATGACATGTAAGAAACGTAAACGTATTATACGTTAAGCGTTAATAGTATTAGGCTTAATTAAAATATTATTAATATTCGTAAATGTAAAAGTATATTAAATTTCATTAATATGTACATTAATAGTTATTTTAATTACGATTAATTAAATGTCATTTATATCCGTAAATGAAAAGTATATTATATTTCATTACACTTAATTTTTCAGTTACTGTAAACTTAAATCTCATTTACATGTGAATTAATAGTCCTTTCAGTTACAGAGAAATTAAACTTCATTCACCAATGTACATTAAAAGTTAATGAAATTTAAGAACATTTCTAACAGTGTATTTTATCTTTCGAGAATTTGAATGAAAATAACAATAATAAAAATTTTTATATATTAAATGTTGATGAAAAACAAACTAATAATTCTAAACCTATGATTTATTTCTTTTATATCTTAATTTTATATAAATTTTGAGATATCATTTAACATAAAAAAGAAATATATTAAAATATATTGTTTGGGAAAAGATCTAACAAACAAGTGAAATTTATCAGAGAAACTGGAAAACAAGAAACTAATATGCTTATCTTTTCATTATTATCTTATTGTATTTCCGTGCCTAAAGTACTTTAGACTCTGTCCTTTCATCACAACCTTAGCCGGTGCGTCAATTTTTTAATAAAATTTGTTCCGGAATCATCGTTAATTTAAATGTATTCTCGGGGATGGCAAGTAAAAGCTCGATATCGACCTGTCACCGTTTAAAACATGAGAAATCTCCTGTTCTAACCACGCTATCTATTAGGTGTTGAACTTAATTTCTGCTGCTCGCTACTAGAGGGTGCTGGCTCCAACGCTGGCGAAGTTATATGTCTTTTGTAGTTTAGACATCGCTAAAAGTGATTCAATCCTCACAGGTTAGATTTCTCGACGCCAAAGAGATTTTCCAATCGATTGAAAATGAATCGCGATAAGCTGTTTTTCCGACATGTGCTTCTTCACTACTTCGATATCAAGAAAACCGCAGCTGAAGCGCATCGCTTATCCGAAGTATATGGTGATGAAACTCCATCGGAAAG
>NW_017295917.1:47542-50387 GCF_001594075.2 Trachymyrmex cornetzi | reverse complement strand
GCGTTCTACCGTCGTGGGATTGCCCTGTTGCCAGAGAGATGGGAAAAAGTAGTAGAAAATGGAGGAAATTACTTTGATAAGGTATTCATTCATCTTTCCTGCGAAACAAATCAATTTTGGAGACGAAAAAATGGCAGGAATTAAGTTCAACACCTATATCTCAGATGGCACACGACCCCCCTAACGCCACCCTCGAAAAGCTGACTATCGCGTACACGGTCCGCTTATGATAGTTTAGTTCGTTTCCCGATCTCGATCAATATGGATCAGTTATCGATATTCGTTCTTCACGAATCTTAGTTCGAGCCTTAATAGCAAACCAAACCGAATTGTCGTTGCGTATCACCGTTGCATTATGTCACGTAACGTTACCGGTATATGAGTACCGCGAGGGCATTCAGCGCGCGAGAATTACCAGCGTATCCGGCGAGATTTGCCGGTCTCGTTACTACTCGCCACATACGTTCCTTTAACGGTTGCGAGGAATTACTTAACGTCGTGCCGAGTGCGAATTACCTGTGCGCGCATCTAATCGAATGCATCAATTATCGGATTACGAGTATCGTCTATTGCCCGCTTCGAACATATTTTAATTCGACAATAAAAGTTAAATTATTACAACCAAGAGAGTCATCGTTATTACAGCCGCCTTGGCGAGCGAGCCTTCTATACAAGGTGACACCAGCGTCACAAACACACAACATATTTTGATCTTTCGAGCCGGATCGTCGCCAAGGAAAGTTATTGTTTTTGCTTGATTTTCGCACTTTCCGAGTTGTGCCTTTTCTGTTGGAAATCATGTCGTTTCTCGACATGATTTCCAACAGAACTGATAAGTATACAAAACCAATAGATGGGCGCCATATCCCTCATTAATTTTAAGAAGCTGGAACAGGCCAAGATGACACGTGCCATAACGCGGCAACGCCTCGAAACTCTCAAAGAGACCTTTGCCAAGAGCTGGATTGTAAAATCACGCCAGCTGCGTGAAATTAAAGACAAGAAATTAAAGACAACCCATGCATACTTTACCCAGAACTACTTCCTGAAGTGTGAGGACTATTACCACGAAGCTGCTGACTACATGGCTGAGATACTGGACTGGCACGACGTCAGCGAACCCCGTCCCGCTGCATCTGACGTAAGTAACCTTAATAATTCGTTCTGGTCATCGTCGCATCTTCCGAGAATCAACTTGACCTTCGACGGGAGTTTTGACAAATGGGAAAGCTTTCACGATAAATTTAAATCGATGATCCATGATGATCAGAGTTTAACGAATGTCGAGCGCATGCATTATTTGTCTTCCTGTGTAAAAGGGGATGCAAGCCTAGACCACCTCGCAGTAACCAATGATAATTTCGATATCGCGTGGAATATTCTCGTTTCCTGGTACGACAATAAACGTCGCCTTATTATGATATATTTACAATCGCTTTTCAATTTACCATCGCTCGCAACAGAAACCTCCAAAGATCTTCGCACGCTTCGCGATCAAACCAATAAAGCGATACAAACTCTGAGCAATCTCGGTTGCGCTACCAAACATTGGGATGATTGACTTGTTTTTCTAGTGTCACAAAAACTCGATAAGTCATCACAAAAAGCTTGGGAACTTAAACTCGGCGATACCGTAGATTACCCGCGTTATCGTGAACTTGATCAACTTCTTGCATCGCGCATTCGCGCGTTCGACGCGATTGCACCTGCGAACGCAACAGAGAAATCACCGACGACCTCCAAAAAGGGAACTCTCGCCTCACATACCATGTCTACCGTTCAGTTCTTATGTGCATTGTGCAAAGCGAATCATCTATTGTATTAATGTTCTACGTTCCTAAAGCAAACTCCATCCCAACGTTTTGAATTCATTAAAAATCAGAAGTGCTGTGTAAACTGTTTCAATACGAAGCATTCCGTGAAAGATTGTACTCGCGCGTGTTGACAGTGTAGTAAACGGCATCACACGTTGTTGCATTTTGATAATTCCGTTCAACCTGTCGATACTAACAAGTTACCGTCGACGTCCGCACCCACGAGTAGCGAGAGTGTCACCGTCGTCGCTACGCACTTATTATCGAAAACCGTAGCACCGACACTGAATTATATATACACTGGAATGGGCATCGAGGAAAATTCGTGGCCGGAATTGATCAACCGTCATTTTGGCTGGGTCAGATGCTTGAGTGAATCAGAAGCGTTAGCACGCGCGTTGCGATCGATGTATCGATCGATGTACTATCGATGTATGGAAATCTATATGGGCATGAATAGTATATAAACAAAAATAATGTCACTTTAATTATTTTTACCTATGAAATGAAAGGCCCTTTTTACTTCTCTGCCCACACCCAGGCACACAGCACTTTATGTTGATGCTTTGTAGACAGTCACGCGATTTTATAATCCTTCAAATATAACCTCACACGCGACAATCTTGCTGACATATGCATCTTACTTCTTCTTCGCGTGAGAATATGCAGAATACGAAAGTCTAAAAGAGTAACATGAACTCAATTGCGCGTTTGAAGTCATACTTTCCAAAAATGATGACGCAATAACACGTCCGATCACATCGGTAAACGATCACTGCCTCATATGCGTCTTACTAAAGAACACTAAACGTAAGTGCGCATGAGCACATGAAAGCTTCTGATTCGCTCAAGCATCTGACCCAGCCAAAATGGCGGCTGATCAATTGCGGCCACGATTTTCTATGCTTCGCAACGGAGATGTCCATTCCAGTATATATACATTCTGTCAAAAAAGTACCGGGAATTGATCATTTAAAAAGCCCGCTTAAAGGAATTGTCAAAATTCTTTTTGTCGCTAAGTTGGCATAACT
>NW_017295917.1:35527-47467 GCF_001594075.2 Trachymyrmex cornetzi | reverse complement strand
AGTGTGTTTTGCGATTTTTACAATGGATAAAAAGATCGAACAAAGAATTTGTCTCAAATTTTGTATTGCAAATGGAATTTCGTGTGCCGATAAAGTGAAAGAAATGGTGACTGAAAATCGTCATTTCAGTTTGAGAGAGAAATAAAGAATATTATCTGGGCGTTATGCGGCGTTTGAGAGAGCAAATTCGTCGAAAAAGGCCAGATTTGTGGAAAAAAAACTCATGGATTTTGCACCACGATAACGCACCATCTCACAAGGCTATCATTGTGAACGCATTTCTGGCCAAAAATTCAACAAATATCATCGAACAACCACCGTATTCACCTGATATGACTCCGGCTGACTTTTTTCTCTTTCCAAAACTCAAATTACCACTTCGAGGCACTCGTTTTCAGTCGATAGAAGACATAAAAGAGAATTCGCGGCGAGAACTGAAGTCGATTCCGGAAAATGCGTTTAAAAAATGTTTTGATGATTGGATTATTCGTTGCCATAAGTGTATTATTTCGGAAGGGGCTTACTTTGAAGGCGATACAATAAATTTGAATGAATAATAACTATTTTGTGTTTTATTGACCAATTCCCGGTACTTTTTTGACAGAATGTATAGTTCAGTGAGCGCCGAGCTCCAAAATCTTGCTCGCGACAGCGCGCGTGCGAGTTTATTCACCCCATAAACGTCATGTCATCGTTCACGAGCTCCTTGATCCGGGATCCGTCCTTACGTTTGTCTCCGAATCGCTTGCTCAACGCCTATGCCTTTCGAGAATTAATCGCTTCGTTTCCATTACTGGCATTAGCGAAATGCAATCCGTCGTGCGTCATGCTGCCCAAATTATGATTACTCCAGCGTATTGCGATGGACCTGCCTATACTACGACCGCGTTTATACTTCGATCATTAACGAAATATTTACCGAATCGAGTCGATACCGCGTATAATTGAAAACACGTTGCAGGAATCGAATTTACTGATCGTGATCCCATGAGTTCGGATCCGATTGACATCATAATTGGTGCCGATCTATTCAGCATGTTCGTTCTTGACGGTGTTTAAAAAGATTTCTAACATGAGCCTACTGCGCAAAATACTACTCTCGGCTGGATTCTGTCTGCTTGATTCTCGCACGTTCCGAGTCCAGAGAACCAATACCCTCGTTTTCAATACTGATTCAGTTTCTGCACTTGCGCATCACGGAGTCGTTATTGAGACTCTTGATCGCGATCTTCGTCGCTTCTGGGAAATTGAGGAAGTGCCTCAGAAAGCTCCTCGGAGTCCTGAGGAGCACCAGTGCGAAAAGCACTTCAGAGCCACACATTCTGGGACGCTATATAGTCCGACTACCGTTTAAAAACGAACCACCTATCTATAGGCGAATTGCGCTCGATTGCTGTTTCAATTTCGTCGCTTGGAACAACGCTTAAGGGGATCCTAAAGACGTCTGTATTACCGACTAAATACGTATAATTTTTGTATAACGAATACTCTTTTTCTCTTTCACGGATTGGAAAATCCTTTTCCAGGATTAAAGTATACGCATTAATACGTGTTTGTGAAGTGGAGTCTACGCTGAGAATAATCAAAAATTTCGAAATCGATATATTTTTTATCATTTCTTAGTGTAACATGGCGTCTCAGTTATCAAGTCGTGACAACATTTGCTTGATATGAAAGCTTTGCAACCCGAACGCACGAAATAATAGTTCCCAAACACGTAATTTGCACGAATATACAACCTCGAGTTCTTAGAATTAGATTTAGACGCTTTATCGCGACGAATTCGTTGTACGAAAATTGACATGTATGTGTGACTGCGTGTATCATAGGCTGCGTGAGATATTGATGTGGTAGTATAAAAAAACATGTCGATGTGCCGCGCGTGGTGCGACATCTAGCGATTTCGTCGGAGTTCGATCTTTGCTTTAGGATCCCCTTAATTCGAGACCCAATCAACGCAATATCGCAAATTTCTCACAGAGTACGGAACACTCGGTCATACGACCAAAAATCCACCGACAGAAATTGTCAAACCAGAGCAAACCTATTATATTCTGCATCACGCTGTCTTACGTGACATTACCATCCGCTTACGAGTAGTCTTCAACGCTTCATGCCGCACCTCAAACGGGACGTCGTTGAATGACCATATGCTCATAGGCCCTAAACTTCAGAAAGATTTAGCCACTGTCTTAATGCAGTGGCGTCAATACCGTTACGTGTTTACCGCTGATATCGCCAAAATGTATCGGCAAATCTTAGTTGACTCCTGAGACATCGACTACCAGCGCATTGTGTGGCAACCTACCCCTGGTGAACCAATCACGGATTACCATTGTCTCACTGTTACTTACGATACAGCCGCCGCTCCCTACTTAGCCCTTCGGGTTTTAGATCAACTCGTCGATGATGAAGGTGCCGAATTTCCGCTCGCGGTTCCCGTTTTACGTCATCAGACATATGTTGACGATTGTGCTTTCGGCGCAGACAATCAAATTCTTGCTCGTCAAACCCGCGATTACTTGATAGAGTTGCTGAAGAAAGGAGGGGCTCACTTTCGCTTTCGAAAATGAGCATGCAGAGCCACCGCTCTGTTGTCCGATTTCGATCCAGCGGATCATGGTTTAGCCACTAATAAGGTTCTTTAAGACGATGAGCATCTTAAGGTCTTAGGAATACTTTGGAATTCTAAGCTAGGTATCTTTCAATTCCGCGTTTCCGTACCATCATCACCCGAACGAACCAAACGAGCCATTCTGTCGACCATCGCCAAGTTTTTCGATCCTTTAGGATGGGTTACTTCCGTCAGTATTACCGCCAAAATTTTTATGCAGCGATTGTGGTCACTCCAATGCCAGTGGGGTGACGAAATTCCTAGCCAACTCCTTGATTACTGGTCCGATTATCATCAACTACTTCCGTGTCTCAACGCCATTAGCATTCCACGCTGGACTACTTACGGATCTCATTCTACACTATTCTACACATACTATTCTACACTACGCCCTTCATGGGTTTTCCGACGCCTCGACTGCGGCTTTCGCTGCGGCAGTGTATCTTCGTACCGTCAATATAGACGGCTCTCAATCACCGTCTCTCTTCTCGCCGCCAAATCAAAAGTGGCCCCTCTTAAAACAATCAGCGTCCCGCGATTGGAGTTATCCGCTGTGTTGCTTCTCACTCGCTTGATGCATTTCGCGCACTCAGCGCTCCAACTCCCAAATCTCGAGTGCCACTGCTGGACTCCACCATTACACTCGTCTGGCTGAGTCAATCCCCTTCCCGATGGAAAATCGTCACCAATTCTGTTTCGGTTGTGCAATCACTCCTCCCTGGAGTTTTTTGGCGTCATGTTCCGACGCACAACAATCCCGCGGACTGCACTTCACGCGGTTTCGCTCCTGACATTTTCGAGATACATGCCTTATGATAGTCAGGCCCTCCATGGCTACATCATCCTCCCGAGTTCTGGCCGAACTCGTGCCCTATGGTACCCATCGAGATTCCTCTCGAACAACGCCCGGAATCACCGGAATGTGCCTTGCACGCTATGCCCAATTGGGATCTCGCGTTGCGTTACTCTTCGTGGACACAATTGCTACGAATTACCGTTTACCTGTACCGTTTTCTAAATCGACTCCGACGCTCTAAAAACCCGCAAGTGAATACCGCCTTTACTCCTCGAAGAAATTCAGAACGCTAAATGCTACTGGCTCAAAACCAGGCAATCAGACATGTTTCTTAATGAGATCGTGGCTCTAAACCAAAAGCGCTCGGTACCGAAGAGCAGCCGCTCTCTGTTCTCAATCCTTATATGGACGAGGATGGACTTATTCATATTAGAGGAAGACTCCGTCGAGCTTGCCTCCCAGGAGCGACGAGGAATCCCATCGTGTTACACGCACATGCGCTGTTGGGACTCGTTCTCCAGTATCATCATCTTAGAATGTTGCATGCCGGTTCTCAATTAACACTCGCGTCATTGCGACACGAATTTTGGATTCTCCAAGCCCGCGCCACCGTTCGATCCATCCTTTATAAGTGCATACCATGCACGCGTGAACGTATCGACGTGCCCGTCGAATTCATGAGTGACCTCCCGGCTGCGAGAGTCAATCGCACCGCTCGCGCCTTTGTCCAGACTGGTGTCGATTACGCAGGTCCGATCGCTGTCGACTCCCGGTCGAAGGTATAAATCTCAAAAGGCCTACATCGCTTTATTCGTATGCCTCATGATCAAAGCTCTGCATTTAGAGCTCATTATAGCGATTATACCTTCAGCGATTATACCTCTACTACCTGTAGAATATTCAGGAGGGGAAAGAGTTCTCCTTCGAAGGTTTTACAAAATTAACAAAGGGTCTTAAGATTCACTAATGTGATAAACTTTAATTTTCACAGCTTCGGACAATACACTTTTCTGTACCTTGAGAAGTCTACAAAAGCGACGGTGGGATTATAGTTTCTAAACTCGCGTTCTGCGACAAACCATGCCGTGCTCCGCTTGTGCTCCGGCTTTTGACAGTTTGGCTGTCTCGTCGAGCGCCACCAATTTCCATCACTATAACTAAGTTCGTTACGTTCGGTGAATATAGTTATATTCACGCGGAATAGATGTCACCCTGAGGTTCTTAGCAACAGATGTACGGCTTACTTTAAATATCTTACAGCTCGGCCAATCTGACATGACATTCGACATGAATGTGTTGTTGTTATGGGAAACACTTTGTTCCTATTTACATGAGAAAAGAAACGATAACTAGAATTAACTTTGTTTATGTTGAAGATCCGGCCATACCAATCCACGGTTTTAGCTTGTCAGGTGATAATATTGAATTATAAGGTTTTGCCGTGATATTGAAGCCCGGAATATCACGGACCATATAGTCATTATTATTAAGTACTTCTGCTATTTCATATGGTCCTTTGTAGGCAGATTTAAATTTGGTGTTTTCGCCTGGTTTCGCTTGCAGGGACCGAATCATCACATATTCGCTTTTACGATATTTGATGGGCGGTTTATGTCGGCTATTGTAATATTGCTTATTATACTCGCGGATTTTGTACGATTTCGATAGCTACGTCGCGCTGTCAGATCTCTAGTTGTTTCAAGATCACGGTCCACCTTCGCAAATTGGTCGAACAAATCAGTCAGCTCTTTATCTGAATGATTTCTTCGATCATAATCCAGAAGGAGTTTACTCGGAGAACCCTTAATGCTACTGTGAAACGCTGAGGGAGAAGTAATTAATTTACTCAGCGATGATTTAAGAAAACGATTTACTCGCTCGACTAGGCCGTTCGCCCAGGGCGATGCTACCGCTACTTGTCTGTGGTATACACAGTTTTTTCGCGGAATTCGTTTGAGGTGAAAGCAGTTCCTCGATCAGTTACGATTTCTTTTATCGTTTCGAAAATAGCAAATAACGTTCTGAGGCTGGAGATTATTTCTTTCGTGTTTATAGATCTCGTGGGAAACAGCCATGTAAAAAGCGTAAATGCATCTACTATAACGAGAATATGCCTTCCTCGGTTTGTTGAAGCGGGCCCAAATGATCCACATGCAAAATTTTAAACGGCTCATTGATTATTGGAACTGCTTGCATCTCGCCTTCCCGCGCATGCGTTGACGAATTCGCTATAATACATGTATTAGGTGTTGAACTTAATTCCTGCCGTTTTTTCGTCTCCAAAATTGATTTGTTTCGAAGGGAAGATGAATAAATACCTTAATCAAAATAATTTCCTCCATTTTCTACTACTTTTTCCCATCTTTCTGGCAACAGGGCAATCCCACGACTGTAGAACGCGGTGTCTTTCGAGGCGATCCATTCATTCACCCATTTTTGGACTTTGTTGTGACTGGAGAAGTGTGTGTCCGTAAGTGCGTGTTGCATCGATCGGAAGAGATGGTAATCCGACGGTGCCAAGTCTGGAGAGTACGCTGGATGCGGGAGAACTTCCCATTCAAGCTCTAGAAGTGCCTGCTTCACGCTTTTCGCGACATGGGGTCGAATATTATCATGCAACAAAATGACTTTGCGTCGATTGTTGGCTACGGATGATCTTTTTTGCATCAATTCGTCACTCAATCGGTATAATTGCTGTTTGAAGCGATCAGCTATAACAGTTTCATTTGGACCCAAGAGTTCATAATACAGCACACCTTCCTGGTCCCACCAAACGCACAGCAAGGTCTTGCCTTACCTGTGAATATTCCTCTTCGGCGTTGAAGCGGATGGTTGGCCGGGGTCCACCCATGATTTTTTCCTCTTGGGATTATCAAAATAAATCCATTTTTCATCGCCAGTCACGATGCGCCACAAAAAACTCTTTTTTCTTTACCTGGCAAGCAAAGAAGTTGCAATAGTCAAACGATTCGAAATGGCACTTTCTGACAACTCATATGGTAGCCATCTCCCTTCCTTATGGATTTTTCCCATGGCATGCAAGCGTTTTGAGACGGCCTTTGGAGTAAAATTTAACTGTTCCGACAACTCTAAAAGCGTTTGAGCTGGATTCTCATCAAGCAATTCTTGCAGCTCGACATCTTCAAATTTTTTCGGTTGTCTTGGACGTTCTTTGTCTCTCACATCAAAATCACCGTTTCGGAAGCGTTCAAACCAAACTCTACATGTTCTTTCCGATGGAGTTTCATCACCATACACTTCGGATAATAAGCGATGTGCTTCAGTGGTTTTCTGGAGGTCTAAGTAGTGAAGAAGCACATGTCGGAAAAACAGCTTATCGCGATTCATTTTCGATCGATTGGAAAATCTCTTTGGCGTCGAGAAATCTAACCTGTGAGGATTGAATCACTTTCAGCGATGTCTAAACTACAAAAGACATGTGACTTCATCGTCGAAACTCGTCAGCGTTGGAGGCAGAGTCCTCTAGTAGCGAGTGATAGGAATTAAGTTTAACACTTAATATTATTATAGCGGTAAAACGACCCCTGCTGAGGCGAAGTATGGCAGCTACGAATTAGAAGTTTTGGCAATAACGAGAGCGTTGCGAAAGTTTCGTGTCTACTTACTAGGAATTTCGTTTACAATTGTAACCGACAGTCATGCATTTACGCTCACTATGAACAAGAAAGACCTTTGTGTACGCGTGGCGAGATGAGCTTTACTTCTGGAAGAATTCAACTACCGCATAGAGCATCGGCCAGGGAAAAGTATGGCGCACGTCGACGCGCTGAGTCGCAACCCCCTTCCAGCATGCTTGGTGGTGGACGAATCCGATGGTGGACTAACAACTAGGTTACGAAAGGCTCAAAAGGAGGACGACAACGTAGTAAAGCTTCGAGATCTAGTAGCAAAGAATAAGACACAAGATTACGTGATCCGAGGTGGTCTACTTTACTAAGATTCTGGCGGTGATATTCAACTGGTCGTACCCAAAAGAATGCATACGCAAATCATTCGCCGAGTTCACGAAAGAGGACACTTTGGCGTAGGGAAGACTGAAGATCTAGCACGTATGGATTATTGGATCCCAAATTTACGACAACGAATAGAGAAGGTCATACGAAACTGCATTGTATGTATTTTATCCGAAAGAAAACGTGGAAAGCAGGAATACCTATTACAGCCAATCGAGAAAGGAAGTACTCCGTTGGATACACTACATGTCGACCATTTAGATCCATTGCCCTCTACAAAGAAGTCATATCGCCACATATTCGTTGAGGTTGATGCTTTTTCCAAATTTACGTGGCTGTACGCCACCAGATCCACAACTACTGCTGAAGTCTTGGTACGTCTGAAGAAACAAGCTGCATCTTTTGCAATCCACGACGAATCATATCTGACAGAGGGACGGCCTTCACAACATGTGATTTTAAGAATTATTGTCGTGAAGAAAACATAGAACATTCCTTGATTGCGACAGGAATCCCAAGAGCAAATGGTTGAGCGCCTGAATCGAACGCTCATACCTCTTCTTACTAAATTAGTTGCTTCTAAACCTGACGAGTGGTACAAATATCTGGAGTTCGCTCAGTAATGTTTGAATTCTACTGTACACCGAAGTATTGACACATCTCCATTCCATTTTCTTTTTGGAGCACACCCGCGGCTTAAAAATCGATCAGATATTTGAGAGTATCTTGAAAGGGAGTTGATAGCGTCATTTGAAGATAAAAGAGACGAACTACGGATTCAAGCCAGCCAGAACATAGCAAAAATTCAGGAAGAAAACAAGCGAATTTTTAATAAAAAGAGACGACAAGCGACAATCTACCGCGAAGACGATCTAGTTGCTATAAGACGCATCCAGGAAGGCCCAGGCTTGAAGATGGCTCCCAAATATCTTGGTCCTTATGAGGTAATACGAAATTTGTGCAACCAACGATACTTGATGCGAAAAGTTGACGAAGGAGACAGTCCACGACAGACATCTACTGCTGCTGACTCCATGAAGTTGTGGACCGATGATGCCAGCGACGATTCGCCGAGGACGAAGAAAGAAGCGATCTCGATGCGCACATTCGGGGCGAATGTGAAGAGCAGGACGGCCGAGTGTAGGGCCCTTTTTATGCATGTAACCGTTTCTATACGCGGCGTAGTAATACGAGGCGTGTCGCGGTAGCGTCGGCGCAGCGTAGTGATACCAGCAGATGGAGAGAAACAAGCAAGCGAGGCACATGTAATGTATGAGATACTTTTATGTAAAATATAAATTATTACATCAAGATAGTGTACCGTATTCAGATCACCCTATCCCTAGATACTTTCGGATTCTACATATATATTATTTTCCTATATATTATTATTTTTTCTATTTATCATACATTTATATTTACGTTTCTTGTGAGCTCATTTTGTATTTTTGCAGAAGTAGAAACACCAAGAAACACACAGCGAAGCAGAGGAATACCGCAGAAAGAACGCGTCAATACGATAGGTCTGTTCGCGTTGCATGAAATCCCCAAATATTTTTGCACTTAAAATGAGATAGATATATATTTTGCCTTAAAAAGAGAGAAAGCGAAGATGTCGAGTGCCAAAAGTGCAAGCAACGCGAACAGACCTAATAATACATATGCATGGATACAGTCTAGGTCCTAGAATATTTCTTTTAGAGTTGTAATGCTATTGGCCAGGGTTGGTAAAAAACATGTTTTAAACGTGTTTTAAATAGTTTAAAACATGTTTAATTGATGTTTTTAATATATTTTAAATATGTTTTTTTTATAGTACTGTTTAAAGCATATTTGAAGCATTAAAAACATATTCAAGAAGAAACACAATATGTTTTATTCTTAAAAAAAAAAACATTAGTCTTTACCAACCCTGCTATTGGCTGAAATAAATTTTTCTTTATATTTTAACCTGTCTGTACTTTTTCGACAAATGTTGTTAAAGCCGTATTGATAACTATCGCTTGCAACGATAAGTATTGGTATGTGTGATTTCTAGAATAGCCTTACTCCATCTCTGTCGGTCGCGCGAGCAACGAACGTCACTAGTTAGCGACACCGACAAATATTGTTAAAAGTTACAGAATAGCACCACAGGTGCTGCATCTGCTTCTCTGACAACGGTTATGGCTCTCCTGCACCTTCTGGATCTATGACTGCGCCATTTCTTTTTTCCGTTGGGTTTCAAACCGCTCCAGGGTCCAGCTCAGTTACTTTAATTATTTCGGAAATGCCAGATCTCCCCACTGCGCTGTCTGAGCTTAGAGCTGCGCTTGCCTCTCTCTCAGCAACTTTGGCATCTCTGGATGGTCGTATTGCTCGGCTCGAGTCTGAGCTTAGTGCTGGTGATCGTATTGAGCGCAGGTTGGAAACTTTAAGTGCTGATTTGGCCGCCCTTGATTTGTCAGTTCAGCGGCTTACTTGTGTGGAGCAGAGAATCGAATGTCTGTCATCGACCGTTGCACTATGGTTTATTTCGATGATTTCCTTGGCCTATAGTCCGAAAAATAAAAATGTTTAATTGAACAATCTGATAATTTTATATGTTTATAGATACATTGACTAGACTAGATTTCAATTTTGGGACAATAATATTGCTTAGAAATATTAATTTTCTTATTTTAAATTCGATAATTGTAGATTTATTGATTTAAAATGTGCGAAAATCACATTATCTTTATGTATTTTTTTTTATTATCACTTCTTTCTGTTCTGTATAAATAATCATGCATATTTTCAAGAGGTTACCTGAAAATATTATAAAATAATTTTTAATATTTTTTTATTTGTAAAAATGTAATTAATGAAATAATATTTCTAAAAATAAAAGTTTTTTTTCCACTTTTTGAGTTTTAATGGATCGCAACTTTCAAAGTTCAAACTGGTTTAAGATGAATTTTTTTTTACTGAAAAGTAGGTACTTTTTTTAGAAAAGTAATGATAAGATTTAGCTGCTGCAATCTGCAGCAACCTGAGTTATGAATATTTCATAATGAGACTACCTAGCATAATGATTTATTTTGATAGCTGTTTTAACCAAAATTCTCAATTTTTTGAGAAATGAATACAAGTAATATAAAAGTTTTTGAAATCACTAATCGCAAATCTGATATAAGAATTGCAAAATTCAAAATGGCGGATACAATATGGCACACATTTATTCAAAACATTTGTTCAAATTAGCTTGATAATCAATTTTGAGATAGCAAAATGATGATAGTTCAAGGATTATCTATCATTGCTATTTATTCTGTATTGTCCAAATCAATGTATTCATTTACATTGTCTAAATTATTGTAAATTGTATCAAGGTTTTTGTTTAAATCAACGTCTTTGTCAATTTCTTCAGTTTCAATATCATTTTAGAATCATCCCGGATGAGGCCCTTTAGGCCCTTTACCGAAGATATCTCTAAATGAATGAGAAGAAAGTTCCCAAATAATGCATAAGAAAAATATTTCCAAACTGTATATTTAGTATAAAATTTCAGAATAATTGTATACTAATTGCAGTACACAGTGAATTGCCATTTATCGGTTGATCTATTTAAACGAATTGGATCTTAAATTTTATTAAATTTAAAATTATTTAGACGTAAATAAATATATTGACACAGAATATAAATAACAACGATAGATAATCCTTAAACATTATTTTACGATTTCAGTATTGATTATTAAGCTAACTCGAACGTTTTAAATAAATGCATGCCATATTGGATCCGTCATTTTGAATTTCTAAATTTTGAGTTCAGATTCGAAATCAGCGATCCCAAAAACCCTTAGATACCGAGTTTTGTGCCAATCCATCAACATTTTGAATTTTGGCCAAGATTTAGGGTCGTCTGGCCCACTGTGCGTTGATGTGCTGTCATCTTCAGCAATTCAGTTCATCTATCAACGCAATGAAAAGAGATATTGTATCGCAAAATAATATCTTCACAATCCATGCATGCAATAACGTGGTTAATCATGAGGTAAGACCCATACTCAAACAGTTACAAAGGTGAGTGATGACCAACTCAAACTAAAATTAAAATTCATATTAGAACACTGTAAATTGGCTACTCACATGATAATCAGCTTACCTCGCATGTTCATCACACACATTCAATACATAGAAGATCTTACAAAATCTGACAAGGAAAATTATGTCTAAACTCGTCAACATGTTAAAATTTAAATGTAAAAAATTAAGAAGAACAAAGAGTGTCTAGTCAATTGTAAGTTCGGTTAAATAATAAGAGTTAATTCAAAATATTGCGGTCAAAAGCAAATAGTTCCCTTACGGAAAAAACTCTTAAAAGTTGTGTGTTTACACTTTAAAAAACACTGAAAAAATACACTCAAGGTAACACTCAATTAATGATTATTTTGGACGCTCAACCTGAGTATAACTCTCAACTTGAGTGTTATTGATGACTTGAATGTTGAGTGTTAATCTCAACTTGATCGTTAACTTTAGTGTCAGGGTGAAATCACACGGTGCGGAAAATGATTGCGGAACAAAGAATGCGT
>NW_017295917.1:25331-35291 GCF_001594075.2 Trachymyrmex cornetzi | reverse complement strand
CCTACGTACAATGGAGGAAGTATTATTATAGAAATAGAAATAAATATTAAAATTTCAAAACAAAGAAAAATTTCTGAAAAACAAATAAAAATTTTAAAACAAATGAAAACATAAAAATTTCAAAACAAATTAAAATTTCAGAACAAATATTAAATTGTAAACGCCATTATTTTTAAGTACGCAAATATTTGCGGACATCTACATTCAATATTTTGGCATTTATCTTAATCTTGGAAATTAAAACTCAAATAACTGTTAAGTTTATATACTCAATTTTGAAGACACTCAAAAGTTTAGGATTTACGCTCATTTATTGCGTGTCATACCCAAGTGTTGAGGATAACCTTTAGATGTTTAGTGTGTAAACTCAAACTTGAGTGTGAACGTTGTAAACGCTCAATCTTTGAGTGTATATACTCAATGTTTGAGTGTAAATATTCACAATTTAAGTATATACACACAAATTTCAGAGTAAACTCCCAAAATTTGGGGTTTACACTCAAATTTGAGTATAAACACTGAAATTTTCAGAATTTTTTCCGTAAGGATTCCCTTGCCTTTTTACAATTTGATTATTTGAATTTTATTCGTTTGAGCTTATTACATTGTTTTTAAATTTAAAATTAATCTTTACTTTATATATTTTTTTGTAACTTTATCTATCCTTTCAGAATATTATAATTTAATTTTTTATTTGTCTTCTTATTAGGTACATTCCATTTTTTACTTTTAAAAACGAATGAAACTCCATTTTGGTGCAACCAAAATGTTTAAAACTAACTGCAAGCTATTCTAGCAAACAAAAGAAAGAAATAAGACAGGAAATAGGTACGCGTCTATATTATAATAATCACCCTCAACTTCGTATTATATATGCAATAGCTATCGCATGTCATTCTATACAAGAGTTCAACAAATGATATATCTGACATGAAGTATAAGTGATAGTTTAGTCTGACATACTCTAATATAAATAAATTGATAACTTGATAGCGACGATTCCGAACATTCTATAATTTCGAACTGAAAATTATGACTTGTATGCTAAAAATCAATGACATTACGTGCACGTTCAATTCTGTTATAGTCCTTGAGGATCCAGCCACGATTAATCATGTTAGAGAATTTTCTACGAGAGTATAATATGAACCGGATATTATTGTCGATAACAGGTCTCTGGCCGTATCAGAATAAACGTATGAGAAATTTATTATGGAGTTTTTGCTTTTTGATCGAAATAAGTTATTATCCATTCGAGGTAATATATATATATATATTTATCTGAACATATTTCATTGGTATTAAGAAATATTTTTTCAATCAGTGATGTAAATTTTTATAATGCTATTATTTTTTCGTACAACATATATAACATAAAAATAAATATTGAAAACAACGGACCTATCTCCAATGACCATGACTTATATTGTGAAGGTCATGGCCTTGAGTGATCTTAGGAAGGTTTTAGCCTATGCTCGTTATTCATTCAAAAGCTATTTACAAATAAAGTTGACAGGATAAATGTGTATTTAACCGTGTATTTTAAATTATAACTATCACAAATAATTCGAAATTCCAATCTTCCTCGCTGCCATAAGGCGTACAATTTTCTAAGCGAAGTGAGGTCCACTCCACATCCCACCCCCTGCCTAGGGGCGCGCGACTTTCCATGCAAAGCGAGTTCCACTCCACCTCTCCCCCTGTCTAGTTGCGCACGACTTTCCACGTGAAGCAAAATCCATTTCATCTGCCCCCCGTGCCAAGGGACTTACTACATTTTAGGCAGGGGGATGTAATGTATACCTTGTTTCGTGTGAAAATTCCTGCGCTCCTAGGCAGGAGAGGAGGCGGGGTGGACCTCACATCGCGTGAAAAATCATGCGCCCCTAAGTAGGAGGGGAAGTGAGGTGCACTTTGCTTCGTGTGGAAAGTTGTATTCCCATAGGCAGGGAGGATGAATCCCACTTCGAGTAAGAGGTTGTTACAAAAATACAAATTTTCTGCTTTAAAAGCAAATTCTCTGCTTTAAAAACAAGAATTATACAAGAAAATAAAGTTTTCAAAGAAAATTGTTTCTAAAGAAAAAAATTTATTTTAAATTAATTAAATATATATTAAGAAAAGCTACAAACCAAGTGAAAACACAAAAATGTAAGTGCTAAGCAAATCTATTAATAAGCGCTAAAACAAATTAAAATAAAAATAAATAGAAATAAATATAAAACAAACAGCATTTCGACTCCGATCGGGTCATTATCAATGTTAGACGTGTAAAAACATTCAATAAATTAATAGTATAAACATATTTGAAATAGCAACGATCTATAACTAAAAATTACAAACTACGAAAATAAAAACTTTTTCAATTGTACTAACTTCAGCTGGATGTACAAAAAGATAGTAAAATAACATACTATGGTTATCGCAACGGTAATCATAGTATGTAAGGTAAAAATATTGCTGTTGTATACAATAGAGATCATCTTTGTAATTGTGCGCAAGATGGTAACTCGCTATAGACATTTCGCAAAATACGTTAATTAATATATTAAATTCATGTTGCTGACAAATAGCTAATAAAACAGTCTGTCAAAATAACAATATAATATAAAGTATAAAATAAGGAATGTTCGTTAATAAAAGGCTCATAAAAAAGAAAATCGTTAGTAAAAATACCAAAAAAGTTCGAAATATTTTCAATGCTAAGTACTAATAACATCAGTCAGAATGTGAAAAAATGTAATATAGGTTGTATAAAAATTTGAGATTCAAAAAGCAATCAGTCTGTTAAAATAATATAAAGTATGAAAAAATATTTGTTGATAAAGAGCTCACATAAAAAAAGGAATAAAATTTTAAAGTAAATACTTTAAAATTAGTTCCAATGTTAAATAAAATAATATCAGTCAGAATATAAAAATATTGATAGAACAAAAGGTTTAAAACTCAAAGTACAAACAGTGAGTCGATATATGTACAGCAATAAGATAAATAAGCAAATTGCGAAATAAAGGAGAAAGGGTACAATTAAAAGGAGGAAAAAAGAACAGAAAACTAAGAAGGGGAGAAAGAGACTGAATAATATTATAGGAAGATAAGATTCATGTAGAGATTCAGTATTGTTTTGCTTATTTAGACTCTATTTTTGCTTCTTTATATATCATCTCCGATATCAAGCGTTCATTATAGAAAGGTTCTCTGTCAAGAATTCTCACTTTATTCCAATCAAATTCATGGTTATAATCCACTCGAGGGTTCGTAATGACTGATGGCGATCCCGTTTTTTTTCTTATATCAGACATATGTTTTTGTAGTTTGGTTTTTAACTTTCTCTTGGTCTGCCCAATGTAACTAGCATCACAATATACACAAGATATTTAGTAGACAACTTCCTGGTTAGAGAAAAATTCGAGCTGATCTTTGCCTCTTTTTATGTAGTTTTTAAGATATTCGGAATGGAATAAGCCAAATTACTGCAGTTCATTTTCCAACTAACCGGCCTAAAGCTTTCAGAGATAGACTTAACATAAGGGATAGTAAAAAACTTTTTAACACGAATATTCTTGTTAAAAGCGTGAAAATTTTGTGTACTGTTGTTCCTATGAATATGGTAATTCAATCTATTATTGATAGTGGAGAAAATGAAATGAAGTGGATAACAATTTTGTAAAAATATATTGATAATATCAATAAAATTTTTTTCCTGGAATACAGGATGAGACAACAATATAACTCTGTCTACCGCATCTATGACAACACTTCTTTTATGACATAATGGATGGTGAGAGTGGAAGTTAAGAAATTTTCCCGAGCAAGTCGGTTTTTTATATCTATCAAAAATAATTGAATTATTGTCAACAATGATGGTGATGTCTAAAAAATTCAATCTACCATTGGTCCCAATTTCCATGGTGAACTGTAATCGGGGGTGTAAAGAATTAAAAACGTTTTGAACTTCGTTCAAAATATCAGAAGGAGCCGCCAGAATAATATCATCTACATATCTGTAATAGAACAAAGGTTTTAATGGTAATCTTTCTAAAGCAGAAGACTCAAGATCTTGTAATACTATTTCAGCTATTATAGGGGACAATGGAGATTTATTTTAAAGCAGAGAATTTTGTTTTATATAGCAGAACTTATTTTGTTAATAACTTTTAAACGAATAACGAGCACGAACTCCATGTTTTCGTACCAAATATATATGTATATACGAGATACAGAGATTCTTATGTATGTGATATAATTTTTCTAAAAATACATACCCAGACAGCCATCTACGTTCTGACAACGTTAGAACGATATCGCAAACGTATGTTGAATACGTCGTCAAGGTATTCGAGACGCATCTGTGATGTACAGAGTATTTCTTCAGAATCTACTATGCCCGCGGTTTCTTATCCCGTAGACTTCGCAGGGAGCTCCTAGTGATATACCATAATTATTCTGAGATGTATGAGTAGGGTAGACCGGGGACCACTTTTGACATTTTTTGCTATAAAATAAAGAATATTTAACTCACACAGATCGTGTTGATATTTTTCGAAACTAGAGTCCTTTGACTATAAAATACATGCAAGAAAGTATGCATATATACTTTTCATTACAAAGATATCGTAAATTTTACAGAGGAAGTCATTCGGCATTTCTTACCCCATATGTAGGGCAAGAAGTTCCATATAATGGAGTAAAAAGTACCAATACTAATATATTACGTTTGAACTATTTTCAGAGATAAAAATAGGTATGTACTAGAGAGTTTTTTTTATTATAAGGTGGGTTTTTATTATTAAGAGGGTTTTGGTAACAAAATTATAATAGAAATATTTCAGTTTTAACAGAAAATTAAATTATTAATGTTTTCTTAACCTAAGACAAACTTTGAAAAGAAGAAACAAAACTAGCACTATATCGTGCTCGAAAACAAATAAGAATAGTCTTTCCTCTTACACTTGATTTTTTATGTCATTTTGACCTTAATAAAAAATTAAATCAGTCTTCCAATAATGGATGATTATAACGAATTTGAAAAAATATTTGTTATAAAAAGATAATTAAGCGATAAAATCATTTGTCATCATTATTACAGTAATATAGACGCGTCGAATAAGCCTAATTTCATTGAAATCGGAGATGAAAATCGCATTCTGAATAATTTACCTATCTCTCTACGTAACGAACACCACTAATGCTAATTCTACAATGAGTCGATAATCGAAAATAATCGGTAACGTTTCGTACTGTTGGCTATTGGTCAACTTCACTGATAAGATTATTGACTTAGGATTATCGACTTGTTATAGAATCAACATTAACGAATACAGAACAACCATGGCACTTTTACCTCAACAACCATGGCACTTTTTATCCCAACAAGTCACGTAAACTTTGCGGCATTGTTATTAAAAAACTATAATAGAAATAACAATTCTAATAATCACACTGTTAAAACAATAGAATAAGATTAATAAATACACTTATTTAATCTATCTAGGTGCAAAAATGATCCCTTCAGACCAAAATAACTGCGGCGCTAATATCTTACTTTTGGCTCTCAAACACATAGGCACATCCGTGCAAGTTTCCTGACGGTTATTAGGCAGTAACGAACTGTGTGACATTAGATTCTCACTCTTAGTTGACGAACTGTGTGGCGAAATTTTCTAGTGAATGCCTTATTACCGAGATACAAGGGGTGGACCTTTTTCCCCGGGGACCTTTACTCCCCGGTCTACCCTTTGTCTTTAATACGTCTCCAATACGTCTCTATAGTATCCGCGTTATCGTAGTGATGTCTCTAGTATGCATGCACATACATACTCACATACATACACATATATATAAAATTTCGCGCACACGCTTGCATGCTGAACGAATTAAGTATTTGCACAGTGCAGTTACTATTTTAAAATAGTAAATATTTTCAAAGAATCAAAATTCTTTAAAAATACTTCCTATTTTATAGTAGCAACTGCATTGTGCAAATACTTATAATTCATTCAGCATGCTCGATTCACTATACTGGTGCTTAATCTCGTGGCTCACACGCCTGCACACCATGACACTTTCTTCTTCTTCTTTTTCAAAATTGATGGCACTCGCCGCAAAAATGGCGACGATTCCGGCCAGAATCGTAAATAAATCGTGTGAACAAAGTATGATACATCGGTCACCTCAAACCGGTGAATGGGACGAAATAATGATGTAATCAAAACAAATAATGTAACACAATGCACAGTCGAAGCCGGAAACGTTTTTCAAAAAAATGGGTAAGATGATGCAATACCCGAAGCGGGCGTGACGTACGTCGGTCCTGCTCGAGTGGTCTCGCGAGACTCACACCATGACTGCCATGACATGACACCATTGCACGTGCATGTGGTCGAAAAGGCGGAAAAAGAAGGATCACTCACTGGGGTGCATTCCAAAACTCGACTTTTGTCAACTCAAGTATCATTTTATCCTTGTGTTCACTGAATATTCGACAAGGATAAAAGATACTCGGAGTTGATATAGTTCAGTTTTGGAACACACCCCTGATGGCGCTATAACCGCCGCATGTTCCGGCACTTGTATTTACGAATTTTAGCGCCACAAATATAAATGTAGAATATAATTTCAAAAAATAATTTCTATAATAAAAAAAATAAACTATTACTATAGAAAAGATAACCAAGAAAAAATGGAAGATCTTTTCTGGGTTATAAGTGCAATATAATTAAATGCAGCAGGCAGCGTCGGTTTTACATTTTATGTTTGTTCTGAAAATATATGATAGACGTACACGAGATATACCGCAAGAATAATTCAGTGATGTCTTGGGTATAATCAAAGACATAGAGAATGGACTGCGCGATCCGTATCTAAGTAGTGTATCAAATGTGGTCGACAATAATGAGAGAGAAGGACCGTGGGAGACGGCCAACCTCCTTCTCATTCTCTCTCCCATTACACCATTGAATTGAAAGAGAAAGAAATGGCCGTCTGTCACGGTCTCTCTCTCTCATCCCTATCGACTATTTTGACCCACGGATCGCGCAGTCCATTCTCTATGTCTTTGAATATAATCAACATGATAGCAGTATATTCAGCATCAAAATCGCAATTTAGTTATTATATTTGATATATCATGAAAATATATAAGAAATAATATTTTTCTGAGATACAATAAAATCGGGTGCTGAAAGTCAAAATTGCGGTAATTAATGCAAAAAATATAAGATTTTTATTCAAGTAAAACTATTAGGTGTTAAACTTAATTCCTATTGTTTTTTCGTCTCGAAAATCGATTTGTTTCGAAGGGAAGATGAATGAATACCTTAACAAAGTAATTTCCTCCATTTTCTACTACTTTTTCCCATCTCTCCGTCAACAGGGCAATCCCGACGGTAGAACGCGGTGTCTTTCGAAGTGATCCATTCATCCACCTATTTTTGGACTTCGTTGTAACTGGAGAAGCGTGTGTCCGTAAGTGCGTGTTGCATCGATCGGCAGAGATGGTAATCCGACGGTGCCAAGTCTGGAGAGTACGCTGGGTGCGGCAGAACTTCCCATTCAAGCTCTCGAAGTGTCTGCTTCACGCTTTTCGCGACATGCATTCGAGCGTTATCATGCAACAAAATGACTTTGCATCGATTGTTGACTACAGATGATCTTTTTTGCATCAATACGTCACTTAATTGGTAAAATTGTTGTTGGTAGCGATCAGCTGTAACGGTCCCACTAAACGCACAGCAAGGTCTTATGCCCGTGAGTATTCCTCTTCGTCGTTGAAGCGGATGGTTGGCCGGGATCCACCCATGATTTTTTCCGCTTGGGATTATCAAAATAAATCCATTTTTCATCGGCAATCACGATGCGCCACAAAAAACTCTTTTTTCTTTGCCTGGCAAGCAAAGAAGTCGCAATAGTCAAACGATTCAAAATGACATTTTCTGACAACTCATGTGATAGCCATTTCCCTTCTTTATGAATCTTTCCCATGGCATGCAAGCGTTTTGAGTCGGCCATTAGAGTAACATTTAACTGTTCCGACAACTCTATAAGCGTTTGAGCTGGATTTTCATCGAGCAATTCTTGCAGCTCGACATCTTCAAATTTTTTCGGCTGTCCTGGACGTTCTTTGTCTCTCACATCAAAATCACCGTTTCGGAAGCGTTGAAACCAAACTCTACATGTTGGTTCCGAAGGAGTTTCTCCAACATACATTTCGGATAATAAGCGATGCGCTTCAGCTGCAATTTTCTTGAGGTCGAAGTAGTGAAGAAGCACATGTCTGAAAAACAGCTTATCGCGATTCATTTTCAATCGATTGGAAAATCTCTTTGGCGTCGAGAAATCTAACCTGTGAGGATTGAATCACTTTCAGCGATGTCTAAACTACAAAAGACATGTGACTTCATCGTCAGCGTTGGAGGCAGAGCCCTCTAGTAGCAAGCGATAGGTATTAAGTTTAACACCTAATATATAAAAATATCAGACGTTTCAGCTTACTTTCAAGACATCTTCAGTGGTTCGATTAACAATATTGAATGAACGAATATCTTCATGAGATGAGCTGGAGAGTGGCAGCTCCCATCCTTCATATAGCAATTGTTTCAAGATAGCTAGCTTGTGGAAAACGAATAGAAGAGAATTCTGAATAATACCACAAATTGAAATTAATGTTACGTCCGGGAGGACTCCACGATTTCCTCGTTTCGAGATTACCTAATAGGGTGATCGTTGAGACAGGATGTAAGAGAAAATGCGAGAGTTAACGGTCACCGATCGGCGAGCGTGACAATATGTAGAAAATATGTCGTTGAAAGCCTTCCCAACGATTTTGGAAAGATAATAAAAACGTAGATACCCAGGATCACCCGATAGTAGCAGTAATAAAATTTATGACAAATTACAGACCATACCGAGAATGTTCGTTTTGAAACACGTTCAGTTTAAATAAGAAATATCTAAAAACGGATCGGGAGAATCCTGGGTAAATAGAAAGTCGCATTCTCAAGCGCATGTAACGTGTTGAAGGGCGTCTTTTCGTTAACAACAGGAAATAGTAAAATAGAAATAGCTTGACAAGAATAAATTTTAATTTTTTGCCGACGATCATAAAATCCTGAAGAAATACTGTCTAGACGAGAAGACGCACGTTCAAGCACCTATAATAAAAGAGAAATCGGAAGTAAGAAATAAAGGAGGAATGCAGTTTTCAAATTGTTACGATCAGGTCGTTCGGAAGGTACGATAAGTGAAATACCCCTTCTCTTCAGAAAGAATACCAAAAACTAAACTCGCCAATGGGTGACCGTGAATCTGAAAATCTAGAAAAGGTGATGACGTATCACCAATAAGTTCTTAGGGGATTGAAACTTGCAGTGCGGGCGGAGCAAATTTTGAAAGTAGTTACCAGTAAGAATATGAAACACAAATTTCCTACCAAAGCAGAAAATCCCTCCAACTTGAATCCTCGATTTTTCCCACTCAACATGTCTCATCAGAGAACCACCCTCTGAAACCCTCTATATAAACCGTGACACTGCGAGACTCGCTCTCTTCATTTTTGATTCTGCTCTGAATTCGGTTCTAAAGACAGACAGTCATTCTCTCGCAGTTTTTATTTCGCTAAAACAAGAGTTTGTTAAGTGCATAACCGAAGAACTTCCTCACTACATCCATTAAGAGTTGTCTGCGAGCTACTCGAAGTCCAGGAGACTAACCAGAGAACTTAAGATCATCAACAGTAAGTCTTTTCTTTCATATTCCTTCCCTTTTTTTTATTATCGCGAATCTGTAATAACGTAAGTTACAACGTAGTGCCACGAAGGGGGAACAATCGCCCGTTTAGAGGTTGGCTCAGAAGCCGGGCATATTTGAAAGCGCGAAGGTTGTTGGACGAAGCATACGCGAAATTTCAACGCTCCGCGAATATAAGAAATAACGAGAGTCGTCCATCTACACCAGCACCGG
>NW_017295917.1:23304-24177 GCF_001594075.2 Trachymyrmex cornetzi | reverse complement strand
CTCCGTGCGGGTTCCTGCGAGAAAAGAGTCTGACCGTCCTTCCAAGTACCCTCACCGTTCCCGCTCCTTTCATTCTCCGAGAGGATCACTAACAATTAAAATTTTTTCCAAGGGTTTGGACGTAACATTAATATTAATGTACTTATTGAAAAAAGGAAATGTAAGAACATACCCTTACGGAAAAAACTCTTAAAATTTGAGTGTTTATACTTTAATAAACACTGAAAAAATATACTCAAGGTAACACTCAATTAATGATTATTTTGGACGCTCAACCTGAGTATATATATCTCAACTTGAGTGTTATTGATGACTTGAATGTTGAGTGTTAATCTCAACTTGATAGTTAACTTTAGTGTTTAGATAGAACCTTTAGTGTTCAGGGTGAAATCACACGGTGCGCAAAATGATTGCGGAACAAAGAATGCGTGAGTCAACGGACTCAACAGTTGAGTGAGCACTCGCTGTTATAGGTATATTTGAAACAACCTGACTTTGCGCGGACGTAGCTCGTCGGTCACGGGCTGCGGCCAGGGTCGCAAAGAGGTTCGGCCAGGAGGAGAGAGACAAGGCGGTAATATCGCAATGAAACGCGGCTTGGATCGATGTAAAAGAAAGATATATATTTGACGTATTTATGTACAGAGTAGGAATGCGTGTATGTGTATGTGTATGTGTGTCGTGTTTACAAAGGCGGTGTCGTTGTGCGTGTACGGTGTGTGTGTGTAATGCGAGTGTGTATGTGCGGCGGGCACGATTCGCCGTGCGAATCGTGGTCGCGTGCTTCGCTCGGTGACGCGCGGTGCGCGGGACGCGGGCTTACACCAGGAACACGTGCAATACGCGACGCGTCGCAAGGCGAGGAGCGATACG
>NW_017295917.1:17904-22670 GCF_001594075.2 Trachymyrmex cornetzi | reverse complement strand
TAGCGGCATCCGGCGAGTTCGTATTGCCGGGGACGATGCAATTATTGGGGGTGCATCGTTACATATTCTTCTAGATCTAAAATTCTGATTGGATGAGCTAAAAGAAAACATTAATAACAGCGAGAATGACACTCGCACTTAACTGTTGAGTCCGCTGAATGCGCCCATTGAAACAACCAATTAGCGCTATTTGGAATAACGCAGAATAAAGTTGATTGGTTGCTTTTGTGACATATTTTCTTTTCCGCACCGTGTGATTTCACACTTAGACCCTACGTACAATGGAGGAAATATTATTATAGGAATAGAAATAAATATTAAAATTTCAAAACAAATAAAAATTTCAAAACAAATAAACATTTCAAAACAAATTAAAATTTCGGAACAAATATTAAATTGTAAACGCCATTATTTTTAAGTACGCAAATATTTGCGGGCATCTACATTCAATATTTTGGCATTTATCTTAATCATGGAAATTAAAACTCAAATAACTGTTAAGTTTATAACTCAATTTTGAAGACACTCAAAGGTTTAAGGTTTACGCTTATTTATTGCGTGTCATACCCAAGTGTTGAGGGTAACCTTAGATCTCTTACGGAAAAAACTCTGAAAATTTTAGTGTTTATACTCAAATTTGAGTGTAAATCCCAAATTTTGGGAGTTTAGTCTGAAATTTGTGTGTTTACATTTAAATTGTGAGTGTTTATACTCAAACATTGAGTATGTACACTCAAAGATTGAGCGTTTACAATGTTCACACTCAAGTTTGAGTTTACGCACTAAACATCTAAAGGTTACTCTCAACATTTGGGTATGACACGTAATAAATGTGCTTAAATCCTAAACCTTTGAGTGTCTTCAAAATTGAGTATATAAATTTAACAGTTATTTGAGTTTTAATTTCCATGATTAAGATAAATGCCAAAATATTGAATGTAGACGCCCGCAAATATTTGAGTACTTAAAAATAATGGCGTTTACAATTTAATATTTATTCTGAAATTTTAATTTGTTTTGAAATTTTTATTTGCTTTTCTGAAATTTTTATTTGTTTCGAAATTTTAATATTTATTTCTATTCCTATAATAATACTTCCTCCATTGTACATAGGGTCTAAAGGTGAAATCACACGGTGCGGAAAAGGAAATATGTCACAAAAGCAGTCAATCAGCTTTATTCTGTGTTATTCCGAATAGCGCTAATTGGTTGTTTCAATGGGCGCATTCAGTTGAGTGCGAGTGCCATGCTCGCTGTTATTGGTGTATTCTTTTAGCTCATCCAATCAGAATTTTAGATCTAGAAGAATATACCAATAACAGCGAGTGCCCACTCAACTGTTGAGTCCGCTGAATGACGCATTCTTTGTTCCGCAATTATTTTCCGCACCGTGTGATTTCACCCTGACACTAAAGTTAACTATCAAGCTGAGATTAACACTCAACATTCAAGTTATCAATAACACTCAAGTTGAGAGTTATATACTCAGGTTGAGCGTCCAAAATAATCATTAATTGAGTGTTACCTTGAGTGTATTTTTCCAGTGTTTTTTAAAATGTAAACACTCAACTTTTAAGAGTTTTTTCCGTAAAGGATGTTTAGTGTGTAAACACAAACTTGAGTATCCTTTACGGAAAAAACTCTGAAAATTTCAGTATTTATACTCAAATTTGAGTGTAAACCCCATTTTAGGAGTTTAGTCTGAAATTTTTGTGTTTACACTTAAATTGTGAGTGTTTATACTCAAACGTTGAGTATATACACTCAAAGATTGAGCGTTTACAACGTTCACACTCAAGTTTGAGTTTACATACTACACATCTAAAGGTTACCCTCAACACTTGGGTATGACATGCAATAAATGAGGGTAAACTCTAAACCTTTGAGTGTCTTCAAAATTGAGTATATAATCTTAACAGTTATTTGAGTTTTAATTTCCATGATTAAGATAAATGCAAAAATATTGAATGTAGACGCCCGCAAATATTTGAGTACTTAAAAATAATGGCGTTTACAATTTAATATTTATTCTTTTCTGAAATTTTAATTTGTTTTGAAATTTTTATTTGTTTTTATTTGTTTTGAAATTTTAACATTCATTTCTATTCCTATAATAATACTTCCTCCATTGTACGTAGGGTTTAAGGGTGAAATCACACGGTGCGGAAAAGAAAATATGTCACAAACGCAACCAATCAGCTTTATTCTGCGTTATTCCGAATAGCGCTAATTGGTTGTTTCAATGCGCGCATTCAGTTGAGTGCGAGTGCCATGCTCGCTGTTATTGGTGTATTCTTTTAGCTCATCCAATCAGAATTTTAGATGTAGATGAATATACCAGTAACAGCGAGTGCTCACTCAACTGTTGAGTCCGCTGAATGACGCATTCTTTGTTCTGCAATCATTTTCCGCACCGTATGATTTCACCCTGACACTCAAGTTAACTATCAAGTTGAGATTAACACTCAACATTCATGTCATCAATAACACTCAAGTTGAGAGTTATACTCAGGCTGAGAGTCCAAAATAATCATTGAGTGTTACCTTGAGTATATTTTTTCAGTGTTTTTTAAAACGTAAACACTCAAATTTTAAGAGTTCTTTCCATAAGGGAAGAACGATCAATCTTTGAGTGTATATACTCAATGTTTGAGTTTAAACACACAAAATTTAAGTGTAAACACACAAATTTCAGAGTAAACTCCCAAAATTTAGAGTTTACACTCAAATTTGAGTATAAACACTGAAATTTTCAGAGTTTTTTCTGTAAGGGTATATAACCACTCACCCGCAACCTCATGACGATTAATGCTCACTTATAAATTACATACGACAATAAATTACATGTCAACTTTAATATATTAAGAATCATTCAAACTTAAGTCAACTTAATCTAATTAAAATCATTCTAACTTAAATCAAACAGTTGATCGTCGTATAAAGACGTTGAGAGTCACGACTACAATGTGACAAGCATTAACAATAAATATGTGTGTTGGGAGTCTACGCAGTGTATTGAGTACATTAGAGAAAGAGACTCCGTTAAATGGTATCGAAACGACTGGTCTGAGCACATTGACTTAACCGATTGACAGTTAAAGTTCTTCTTAAGAATAATTATAAAATTATTGTATTTCTGAAATATGCAATCATAAGGACTAATGTAAATGGGTGGCACCCAGTTGGACACGGCTCAATTGGACACGAGCTGCTCACAGCGCTTGAGACTACAAAGCTCCTAAGCACCGGTCGCTGTGATTGGTGGTGTCCTTTCGAGCCGTGATCAATCGGGATCATTCCATGTAAATTATTAAGAATAGAAACAAGAATGATATAAAAAATCAGTGTTTGATTGTAAGATTAAGCTACTTTTTTGTAATTTAATGTGTAACATCTCAGAAATGCGTCGTTTGTATAGTCATCTCTCCGGATCAACTATCTCAACATAATCCCAGTCAAATTCATGTTCAAAATTAATACGATGTTCCCTAACTACAGATAGAATGCCACTTCTCTTACGAATATCTTTTTTGTGTTCGGTGATTCTAGTTTTTAAAGTGTGTTTAGTTTGGCCAACATAAGACGCATGACAATTTTGGCAATTAATCTTGTATACATTCTTTTTAAGTAAAGCAGGTAAATCATGTTTCTGTGTTTTGATAAAACAATTAAATTTGTTTAGGCTATAAAACGACAAATTCACATTTAAATTCTTTACAATGTCCTTAAATTTGCCAGCTAAATTCTCGACATAAAGAATCGAAAATCATACCTTTTCATCTAACCTAATATCACTGCTATTGTCATTTGACTGTTTTAGTGTTTTTTTGTATAATAAAGATTTAAGCCTTTCATTAATAGTCTTGAAAATAAAATCCAACGGATAGTCATTCATTAGAAGTGTCTCAATTACAAATATCAAGTTTTTTCTATGGTATTTAGGAGCTGACAATAAAAAGGCTCTGTCAACCATATCCATGATTGTTCCCTTTTTCTGAGAAAGAGGATGTTGGGAAAGGAAATTCAAGTATCGTCCAGAAAATGTTGGTTTGTGGTACCAATCATATTCACTTGTATTATTATTGTTAATTATAAGTTAAATCAAGAAAATCAAGCCTAGAGCCGCCAATCTCCATTGTGAACTGAAGACGTGGGTGAAAGGAGTTAAAGACCTGTAGAATATCTGCTGTTTTTTCATTAGAAGCCGCCATAGCAATGTCGTCCACGTATCTGATATACAAAAGTATGTGAAAATTTAAGGAACTCAAAGCCTTTCTCTCCAAATCCTGCAACACTATATCAGCAATGACAAGTGACAAAGGCGAACCCATAGGCATACCAAATTTCTGTCTATAGATGACCTGATTCAATGAAAAAAAGGCCGAATCAAAAACTAATCTCGACGCTATAAAAATTCATTTTTTGGAATATTAGTTATTTTGGAAATGGAAGGCCATCTGTGAGAAATGCTGTCCAAAGCTAAATCTAAAGGAAATCCTTTAGCGACATTTTTACATAAAATTATCTCAAAGATCAGCACAAATACTCCCAGTTATTTAAATAACAGTTTCCATTTGACCATGATTTTAAACAATACTATACTTAATTACAATTATACCTTAAGGAGGTTATAAGACAAATGCAATATGTTAAGAACTACTTGAAAGAATTACAGACTATTCTAAATTTCATTTAATAATAATACAAAAAAAATAGAAACAATTGACCATCTGGATCAAAAGTTATTTAAATAAGTAGTAATATTT
>NW_017295917.1:12575-17865 GCF_001594075.2 Trachymyrmex cornetzi | reverse complement strand
TATATGAAAATGTATTATAAAATAATGATAAAAATCTCAATTTTTAAATATAAATACTCTAGGAATTCAACAATATTTTTGTAAAGTTATCTTGAGATGCAGACATTAATTGTTCAGTAAATAAATAAAATTTGTAATTTGTTGTAAAACTAATGACGAATCTCAATGAAACTTTGCATAAGTCATGTTTAGTACTTAATATATTTATAAAAAAACATTTAGATTTTTCTGATTATTTTAACAATTTTTGTTTATAACAATAAAACTAATAACAAATAAAATAAATAACCTATAAAAATGTGTTGCTCAATAAAACCAGAATGTTATGAACACAACTTTCACACGTATGTAGTTTGTTTGAAGCGAAAATATTAATATATGTGTTTTATGCCCTTACAACTTCCTTAATCTCACTAGATGTAATTTCCCTTTTACCAATATTCCTTTAGATTTAGCTTTGGACAGCATTTCTTATAGATGGCCTTCCATTTCCAAAATAACTAATATTCCAAAAAATAAATTTTTATAGCGTTGAGATTAGTTTTTGACTCGGCCTTTTTTCATTTAATCAGGTCATCTATAGACAGAAATGGGTGCCACCCAGTTGGACACGACTCAATTGAACACGAGCCACTCCACAGTGCTTGAGACTACAAAGCTCCTAAGCACCGGTCGCTGTGATTGGTGGTGTCCAATCGAGCTGTGGTCAATCGGGATCACCCCGACAGAAATTTGGTATGCCTATGGATTCGCCTTTGTCACCTGTCATTGCTGATATAGTGTTACAGGATTTGGAGAGAAAGGCTTTGAATTTTCCTTAAATTTTCACATACTTTTGTATGTCAGATACGTGGACGACATTACTATGGCGCCTCCTAATGAAAAAACAGCAGATATTTTACAGTCTTTAAGTCCTTTCACCCACGTCTTCAGTTCACAATGGAGATTGGCGGCTCTAGGCTTGATTTTCTTGATTTAACTATAATTAACAATAATAATACAATTGAATATGATTGGTACCACAAATTAACATTTTCTGGATGGTACTTGAATTTCCTTTTCCAACATTCTCTTTCTTAGAAAAAGGGAACAATCATGGATATGGTTGACAAAGCCTTTTTGTTGTCAGCTTCTAAATACCATAGAAAAAACTTGATATTTGTAATTGAGACACTTCTAATGAATGACTATCCGTTGGATTTTATTTTCAAGACTATTAATGAAAGACTTAAATCTTTATTATACAATAAAACACTAAAACAGTCAAATGACAATAGCAGTGATATTAGGTTAGATGAAAAGGTTTTTGATTCCTTATGTCGAGAATTTAGCTGGCAAATTTAAGGACATTGTAAAGAATTTAAATGTGAATTTGTCGTTTTATAGCCTAAACAAATTTAATTGTTTTATCAGAACACAGAGACATGATTTACCTGCTTTACTTAAAAAGAATGTTGTATACAAGATTAATTGCCAAAATTGTGATGAGTCTTATGTTGACCAAACTAAACGCACTTTAGTAACTAGAATCACTGAACACAAAAATGATATTCGTAAGAGAAGTGGCATTCTATCTGTAGTTAGTGAACATCGTATTAATTTTGAACATGAATTTGACTGGGATAGTTGATTCGGAGAGATGGCTATACAAACGACGCATTTCTGAGATGTTACACATTAAATTACAAAAAAATAGCTTAAACTTACAATCAAACTGTAACGTCCGGTGCGCCTACAACATAGCCCTCAGTCTGTCCGTTTACCAAGCGAGCGCGAGCACGGAATATATAGCGAACCGATATAATACGTGCCGACTACAAGCGCGTATAGCTATAGGCCAAGCCACCGAAACCGTCGCGTTCGAACACCGCGCATAGTGCGCCTGCGCCAAAGAATAAATGCTGAAATCGATGCAAGAATGCACTTTTACGAGGAAACACCATTAATACGAAGCAAGGAATAGTTAAGGTAACAACTGTCCTCGACGTAGCTGCAGGGAAAAACCGCAGACCTGCGGAAAAACTATAAAAACGCATAACGTCAACTCAATGCATCGCCGCGCAACCACGAATGCACCCACCGGTCACAAAAGGGCCCTACATACGAATAAAATCATCGCGGATAGAACCAAAGCGCACACAATCAAGAAAAGGCCTTAAATAAACATCAAATTCCATGCGCACAAAGAATAGAAGGATCCAGAACAACACAAGAGACTTTTGATGAAAAAACGCGCAGGAAATAAATGCAAGCCCTGCCGCAATGGGCCGCGATACACGATAGCCAAACGCGCCAATACAAATCTCGCGACCCCCGCAGCAGGATAAAACGCGCGATCTAACCAAAACCCTATTATCATTAGAATAAAGTACAAATTACACAATCGGCACGTAATAGTGATTTCGCAATGGCACGTGAGCGAAAACATCCTCTTGCCGCGAGGGGCCACGAAATAAACAGTATATAAAGAAGAGGGTCTAAAGACAAGTCTCCTATTACTTTCAAAAATCCACAACGGTAAGCACTCCTAGCGCTTTAAGTAGCGCTCCGGATCTTCCGTACTTCCCGCAGAAATCCAGCCTCGATCGTGCGCCAACCACGATGTCTGACGGGCTACCTCCTCACCTGGTTTCGACAGCGCTGCCCACAGCGACGTCGAAGCTAACTCCCTGCGGAACTCCAAATGAGCGCCTTCCACGGGGTCGAGGCCTCCGCACTCCTACTCTCTTTTTCCAACTGCCACATTCACAAACGTTTTTTCTGGGCTTAAATGCCGCAGAAGAAGCGTCCGTGCGGGAAACGAGGAGGCTGGCGCGTGCATCTTAAGAAGCTCCAGCAGGAGCTCCTCACCGGAGGAAACTTTAACCCCTCGGAACATTGGGAGGAAGAGCTTTGGGGTTCCGAAAAGGTCACTGTCGTCGCGTCGACCCCGCCGGCCAGTCTCGCGGAGTCCGAATCTACTGAAGAGAAGTCCGTTTCTCGGGAACCCGCAGTTTCCGCGTTTCCACCGCCGCGACTTGCGCCGCCTCGGTCCCCACCACACGTGGCACCTGCCCGTAAACCCACCAGGCCTATCTTAATTACGGCCAAACCTCGAGTCATAAGTTACACGCCTTGTAGCTTAGTATTAAAATTATTAACTCATAACCATTTGTCTTCATTTTATTTCTTTGCCCTCAAGGCTTTCCTACATCCTTCCCTGTTCTTCCCGACCCATCGGAGAGCGTAGATAGAGAGACTTGCGAGATGAAGCTAACTGACGCATCCTCTAAACTCTCCATATTATTTTGTCGGAAGAGCACGCAGGGTTAAACATTTAAATCTCTCGTAATTAAGTACTATATCTCCGAAATTCGTGCTCGCTTCTGAGTGACAGCTGCCGATTCCCAACATTGAAAAACGCGTCAAAACACCGCGTAGAAGCCAAGGCTTCGCCCCGCGCGCCCCGCTCCGCGTTCACGATCCCACCAAGTTATGCCGCGTCTCGTAACCGCGAAAGTCTCGTGCTCAGAACGTAACACAAACACTGATTTTTTACATCATTCTTATGTTTCTATTCTTCTTATCTATTCTCGTTTGAATGATTCTTAATATATTAAAGTTGATATGTAATTTATTGTCGTATGTAATTTATAAGTGAGCATTAATCGTCATGAGGTTGCGGGTGAGTGGTTAGGTTCTTACATTTCCTTTTTTGAATAAGTACATTAATATTAATGTCAATTTGTAGTATTATTCAGAATTCTCTTCTATTCGTTTGCCACAAGACTAGCATATCTTGAGACAATTGCTATATGAAGGATGGGAGCTGCTACTTTCCAGCTCATCTTATGAAGATATTCGTTGATTCAATATTGTTAGTCAGATCACTGAAGATGGCTCGAAAGTAAGCCGAAACGTCTGATGTCTCTATATAGTTTTACTTGAAAAAAATCTTATATTTTTTGCATTAATTACCGCAATTTTGACTCTCAGCGCCCAATTTTATTGTATTGATTTTTTCGAAAGTTCGATTTAAAGTTTATATTTTTCTGAGATGTTACATTAACGTTTCTGGTTTATTCGGTATAATCACAGTACATTCAGTATGAATATTGAATGTTAGCATGATATCATGTGCTGTCTGGGTATATATTTGGTACGAAAACATGGAGTTACACCATCGAATGCTCTTCAACCACAATATGGGAACACACTGCGTCTATGGAACATTGATGTAAATTGAAAAGTAGGCTGCTGATCATAATGTAAAAAATATTCGAGTATGTAAAATCTATTTTATTTGGTGACACTGAAGATGATGTTTAAATGTCGAAACGTATGTTTTATTATTTTCAATAATAAACGTCAACTTTATTATTTTAATTCTGTTAAGTGTATATTAAGCATTATCATCCGGCTTGGTTTCTTACCCTTACGGAAAAAACTCTTAAAATTTGAATGTTTACACTTTAATAAACACTGAAAAAATACACTCAAGGTAACACTCAATTAATGATTATTTTGGACGCTCAACCTGAGTATATATCTCTCAACTTGAGTGTTATTGATGACTTGAATGTTGAGTGTTAATCTAACTTGATAGTTAATTTTAGTGTCAGGGTGAAATCATACGATGCGGAAAATGATTGCGGAATAAAGAATGCGTGAGTCAACGGACTCAACAGTTGAGTGAGCACTCGCTGTTATAGGTATATTCTTCTAGATCTAAAATTCTGATTGGATGAGTTAAAAGGAAACATTAATAACAGCGAGAATGACACTCGCACTTAACTGTTGAGTCCGCTGAACGCGCCCATTGAAACAACCAATTAACGCTATTCGGAATAACGCAGAATAAAGTTGATTGGTTGCTTTTGTGACATATTTTCTTTTCCGCACCGTGTGATTTCACCTTTAGACCTTACATACAATGGAAGAAGTATTATTATAGGAACAGAAATAAATATTAAAATTTCAAAACAAATAAAAATTTCAGAAAAACAAATAAAAATTCCAAAACAAAATTAAAATTTCAGAACAAATATTAAATTGTAAACGCCATTATTTTTAAGTACTCAAATATTTGCGGGCATCTACATTCAATATTTTGGCATTTATCTTAATCATGGAAATTAAAACTCAAATATCTGTTAAGTTTATATACTCAATTTTGAAGACACTCAAAGGTTTAGAGTTTACCCTCATTTATTGCATGTCATACCCAAGTGTTGAGGGTAACCTTTAGATGTTTAGTGTGTAAACTCAAACTTGAGTATGAATGTTGTGAACGCTCAATCTTTGAGTGTAC
>NW_017295917.1:6560-12325 GCF_001594075.2 Trachymyrmex cornetzi | reverse complement strand
CTTTTCATACCATAAAAATTATGTCTAAGACATTTTGTCGAAAAATGAATAGTTTCGGAAATAATTGTTTGCTTCCATACTTTTTCCCCACCCTGTATACTCAATGTTTGAGTGTAAACACTCAAAATTTAAGTGTAAACACACAAATTTCAGAGTAAACTCCCAAAAATTAGGGTTTACATTCAAATTTGAGTATAAACACTGAAATTTTCAGAGTTTTTTCCGTAAGGGTAGCCTTGTTATTATTAGTTATTTGATTCTATATATTATATTTTATATAGATATTACTATTATACGATCACCCGGACAATGCGCAATTGGTTTTTGAAGGATTCTATCAAATTTTAATCTTGACTTCTTTTATTGTAAGACATTTAAATGGTGTTTTAAACTATGACAAGGTATGTTCTTAAAATCGTGTTACTTTTGATATTTGAACATCATTTCTCGGTATATATGACTATTTCAGATAATCGTTCTTTGATATTTGTTGTATATCAGATAAAATGGATATACGAAATGATTGATGAGCATTGGAATATATTTACGGATGATATAGAAATTCGAATCATGAAAGAATATTCTATACTCTCGCGAAGATTTGTCAAGTGTTATTCAAGTGAGTGCATTTTGGTATATATTGTTAAATGTGTGTGGAGCATTATAACGTCATGTATATGTTGATAGAATAACATAATATATAATTAAAGATTTTACAATTTAAACATAAAGTTAATTGAGAAATCCAGATTTGTTATTAGACATTAACATATTTATAAGAAAAATAAAGTAAATAAAAAATTTTTGAATACGGATTGTTATAGAACTCTCTAATCATATCTTCAAAACTTCTTCAGAAAGATTGATATTATTGATATTATTGATATTATTGAAAGTATCTTTTGTGATATTACAGTACTATACTTTTCTTCGTTATCGGTGCTTATAATAATGCCGTTAACACCGATAATCTTAGACATCATAGTGCCTTTTAACGAATCACGCTCGCGATTCTTTGCGATCGAAGTTGAATTCAGAGTGAATAAAGATGATTACTTTCTACCAATTTTTTGTTATACTTCTATTCTAATTGTGATGGGTGCATTCATTGGGTTAGGCGTTGATGCAAAGCATATCACATGTACTGCTCATGCATGTAGTTTATTTGCGGCTATCAGGTAAAGATGAAGATAATGTGTATATAGTACGTGTAATGATGTAATTGTTGTAATTATTTAAACAAGATTCTAACTTTATACAGAGTGGTCCATTTTAATTCACCTAGTAGAATATATCAAAATCTTTAAGTCTAAAACAAAAATGTTTCAAATAAAAGTTGCTGAGTTTGCAAGGAAAAAAGAAAATGATGTCTTTGATTGACTTTGAGAAGCTGTTCTTCACATCAGGTTAAGGTTATCTAAAATTTGTTAAATGGAATTATATGTATTTCATTACATAATATGATATCTTTAATTATTCTGCATATAAAAGTATTAAGGTAGAGATATAAAAAAATCAATAAGGTATGAAATATTTTATATTATATTCTGGTAAATATTGATTTGAAATATTAAATATTTCGACCATTAATTTTTTATATAATCGTATATTAATACTTTTATTAACAGAATAATATATGAAATCAATCAATTGGTGTAAAGAAAATACATAGTTGCCTTAAGGGGATGTTAAAGCCGTCTGTATTATCAACATTTCTACATGATGAAAATTCTCCGAATTAGATTTATGGATTGCAAAATTGTTATTACATAAATTAAATAAACAATATAACAAACAAAAAATATAGTAGGCTAATGAGAGTCAGCGACGATAAACAGCGGCAAGTGTTATAGTGATCAATCAATACCCAAAAAATGGATTGATGTCTTCTTTATTTGAACGTTTCGACTCCCTTTGGAGTCCTCCTCAGCAAGAATGATACAATTCCAATTAGCTCACATGTCCGCAATGCTTAAGTCACTCGCAAATTGACAAAAATGCAGCGTTGATAATCTGACATTTATAGAAAAAATCTCATTAGATAGATAAATGAGTAAAATGAATTTGAATGACTTACCATCACGGAACATGACAAGAAACGTGAAACTTTGTTGAACATTTTAAATCTTAAATAGTGGGTATATTACAATTAATAAAATCACGCATTTTTAAACTCATGTGTCCGATAACGACAACGTATCACACCGATATGAACTAAACTCAATGTAAGAGATCACCAGTAAAAACATTAAGGCAAATATGTAATACAAGAACGAGTCACATGTAAATTATCGTTAAGAACAACTAATGAGAACGCAACAATAATGTATGGAAATTAAAATTATAAAAACTGATATAAATCGTCAAATAAAATAACAGAAAAAGAAAAAGAATCAGTATAAGGAGATATTTAAAATTGTTACAATATCGTCAAATGATAAAACTTCTTAACTGAACAATTATATTTAAAATATCGTCAAGTAATAAACCTTTTTAATTAAACAATTACATTAACATAATAAAAAAATTAAATAATTTATTATATAAATCAAAAGAAATTTTCAAGCATTGCTGCATAGGTATGATGTAATCCTTCCGTATCTGAACGCAAATTAAGACCATTCTTTTGTATATGTATGAATGCCATTTCGGAAACCAATCTTTTGTTCAAAAATTTATTTTTGTCTAAAATTTGGACATTCTCCCAATCGAAGTGATGTGAAAATTCCATACGATGTTCAATAATTATAGACTGGATGTCAGTGTTCCAATTGATATGTCTAGGATGTTCAGATATTCTACTAGACAATTTCCTGCTTGTTTGTCCAACATAAGATCGCAATCTTTACAATAAATTTTATATACAACATTTTTATTATCAAATTTTGGGAGAGTGTTCTTAGGTACTTTTATAAATTTACCTAGTTTGTCCTCACTGAAAAACGCTAATTTTATGTCAGTATCTTTATAAATCGTCGAAAATTTCTCTGACCAAGAATCAATATATGGTAACAAAAACCAAGACTCATGGTCAATATTCGTGTTGTCATTTGAAACATTGATATTAGAAAATTTTTTAGACCAAAATTTTAAACGATCATTAATTGTGTTAAAAACGAATTCTATCGGATAATCATTATTCAATAAAGTAACTATAGGGTAACTCCGGTATATACGCCGCACCTATCAAAAACTTAATTTATTATTTACTATGTTCATAGTAAACGAACTATATCAGCAAAAACTTTGTACTGTCTACTACTATGAAAAAAATATTAGAAATCCGAAATATTTATTTTTCATATTAAAAAATAAACTTTTTGAAACCCTTGCATTTTTACCGTATATTCCATAGGGGTAGGAGGATATATGGCTACTCATAGAGGGAGGGGGGGGGGGGGGTACGTACGGCTCATGAAAAATTTATAAATAATGCATATAAATAAGACGTATAATGACACAATAACTTATAAAATGTGTTTATAAAGTTTTATTAAGGAATAAGAATGGTAAATTTGTATATGAAGTAATAAATAATAATAACCATCTTCCTACATATATTACAAGTATTATGACATGAGGTACATATTTCATGTAATGCGTTTATTGCATTTAGTGCACTGAATTCAATCTGCGCACTTTGTATGCTTCGAGCATAAATCCCACTCGCTAAAAATGCCGTATATCCCAAACAGGTGGGATATACAAGACACAAAACTAAACAAAGAATACGAAAGCAAAGCACTTGTATTTTGCTACACAACATGCTTTACTATTCCACTACACGTATGTATCACAAAATAACCACTAAGTCTTATACACGTCCTACAGTAATCATTTTATGTAGATTATAATTTATGATGGCGTTACTTATTACAGTAACAAATCGATTCAACTCACAATAATTTCATTAATATTAACAGTAAGAAGCTGAAATCACAAGACAATTAGCTCGCTTTTATTTTTCAAATAATTTCCCCAGAGAGACATTTCCTCTCTGGGGTTATACAAAAAAAAGGGGCTAGCCCCCCAGTCTTCGCAAAAAATATCACATATATCATCCACCCAGCACGCAAGCTGGGAGGATACGTTATCACAGTCAAATGTTCCTCCGAGGTACACAGAAGTGTTGTCAAAATTATAAAAGTCCAAGAGGAGCGCGCGCAGCAGCATAGTATAATAAATAATAAAATTAATAATGTATAACGCGCATACTCACACTCGTGTAAAATACAAAAATCGCAATACGCGGCATGCACACTCGAACAGTTAGGGCCCCCACAGACAGTTAGAATAAATAATAAGATATATAAAAAGAGAGTACAATAGTACTTAAAAATAGAAAAAGAAGAAAATAGAAGGAAAAAGATAGAAGAAAGATAGGGTAGAAAGAAACAGAGAATAAAATAGCATAGCTATTAGACAACAAAAGATACAATAGTATACACAATAAATAAATAAATAATTAGAATCAGCAGAGAGGGGTCCCCTTCCAACAATTTAATAATATATATAAAAAATTAAAAATAAAAATATATATAATGAAATAGGCGGGTAGCGCCATTATCACAATTACACATTTAATAAATAGTTTGACATTAGACCGCTCTCTCTGCTGGATTGAAAAAGGGGAGGCCAAGACAAACACAAAATAAGTTACGCGACACTCGCAACGTTCGGAACGCGACGCGCCGCATCCTGCGCTGCTCTCTCCTCGGCGAGCCAGCGTCGACGAACCGCTTTTGGCGGCGAGAGAGGATCCTCAGAGGGACGGGAAGGAGCAAGGTACTGGCGGGTGCCGGACACGTGCTCCACATATATGTCGTGTGACTAGCGAATGATATCCGAGACGATCAGACGTCGTATCATTGACGCGTATTGGGCCGTAACCATCAGCAGTCTTAACACCGCCTCATTTCTCGGATCCCACGAGCCGAGGGCGCCGACGACGAAGGCCGTCACGACGACACGATATCCCTGTCGTTGTAATTCTTCCGCCAGGGCGTTGTATTTTTCGAGTTTCTTCGCCGTGGCTTCTTCGAACGGAATCCATCCATTCTCAAAGGGTACCGTGACGTCGCATATGACGACACTTTTGGAGGGCTCGTGCTTGACCACGAGGTCAGGTCGTAGCGCCGCCAAATTGCCGCTGACGCCCTCCACCTGCTGGTTAACCCGCACTATTCTTGGAAGGCGAGTGGCCTTCCAGATGCGGTGCAGGACAGCGTTGTGCCTCAGCTGTATTGCGGCGGAATGGGTACCGCAGTGACAGAGCACATGGGGTAAAGTCTCCGATGCTTCACCGCATCGCCAACAGCGCTTATCATTTGTCTCCCAACGTCGTGCGCCGTTGAGATGAAGTATGTTTACCAGATATGTAAATATGAAACCGGAATTTACCAATAGATGGCCATAGCTGTCAATGAAGTTGCCGTCAGACCGCGTCATTGACGCCATTTCCTTGTCCTGACATCTGACAAAGATTTTCAACTCACAACAATACAAGTTTCATACAATTGTATAGTTTGTAATAGCGTTGAACATGTCGAATTTTGTGCCTGAAAACTACGATTTGCGGACAGCATTGATTTTCTGTTACCATTTGAAGAAAACTGCTGCAGAATCGCATCGAATGCTTGTCGAAGCTTACGGTGAGCATCCTCTTGGTAAATCATACAGTGCTTGGTAAATCACACAGTGCTTTGAGTGGTTTAAAAAATTCAAAAGTGGCGATTTTGACGTGAGAAACGAAGAACATGGAAAAC
>NW_017295917.1:6056-6402 GCF_001594075.2 Trachymyrmex cornetzi | reverse complement strand
CACATGAACTAAATGAAAGACAGCAGGAAAACCGAAAAACCACTTGCGAAATGCTGCTCGCCAGGTACAAAAGAAAGTCATTTCTCCATCGAATCGTGACTAGCGATGAAAATTGGATATATTTTGAGAATCCTAAGCGTAAAAGATCATGGGTAACTCCATCCTGGTGAAACCGTTAATACTGAACGCTACCGACAACAAATGATCAATTTGAATCAAGCTTTGCGTGAAAAACGATCAGAATATAAAAAAAGGCAACATAAAGTGATTTTGCTTCATGATAATGCACCATCACACACAGCAAAACTGGTCAAGGAAACGATTGAGGCGTTTGGTTGGGAAATAC
>NW_017295917.1:3654-5914 GCF_001594075.2 Trachymyrmex cornetzi | reverse complement strand
ACTTGGCTCCGTCCGATTACTACTTATTTGCATCGATGGGACCCGCACTTGCTCAGCAGCGCTTCATTTCTTACGAAGATGTACGAAAATGACTAGATGACTGATTTGGCTCAAAAGAGCAACAATTTTTTTGGCGTGACATCCACAAATTGTCATACAGGTGGGAAAAATGTATAGCTAGCGATGGGCAATACTTCGAATAAAATAATTTTTATCATTTTCATGCAATAAATGTGTATTTTCTACTAAAAAAATTCCGGTTTCATATTTACATACCTGGTAAGCGGTCCTTGTGAATAAAGCGCCAATCGGCGAAGCGTGTGAAACTGCCGCCACGGATAAAGTGATTGCTCACCCGACTCCGTTACGACACCTCGAAGACCTTATCCTGATTAAGCTTGCTGAGTAACCTTTTAGAGTAGTGCTCTGCTACAGCTGAGCGCAGCTGATTCACTACCTGGCCGCGCGCTCCAGGCGGAATCATAATTGCTGCCCCCTTTGGACCTTGACACTCCAATTCCAGTTCCTCCGTGGTTTCAACCCACCGCCACCGCAGGGACAGCCTCTCGGATTGTCTGAGCGCAGCGTTAAGCGCACTCGACCAGAGAGGAGCCTCCTCTCCGCCCTTCATCCATCCATCCAGTGAACTGAATAAGAAGAAGGCGATATTCTCACAACTATGGGCGTGGCCGATCCTGCGCCCAACCTCTCCCCTCAGCGATTCCCACGCTAACTCCCTCACGGCGCCATCGCGCACCGTTATCACACGATACGCGTGGGCTACCGTGAGGACGTCGGCGAGGTCTGAGAGCGGCAAGAGCCCACATCCCCCTAAACGAGGAGGCATGTTGACTCCCTCCGCACTCGCTCGCTGAGGGAGGTTAAGCCAGGATTTAACATGTCGACGGATGTTAAGGTCGACGGCCTTGAGGGGACTCTTGAACACTCTGGCCTCCCGCAGCAGAAAGTCTAACCTAGGTAGGATGAAAGTCCCCAGTACTTCCACCCTCTGCCATGGGGCAAGTAGTGAGTGGTCGACCGCGCGCAGGTCCGAAACGATGTCCCCGACAGCTGCGTAAGGCGTCTTGGTCAACGGAGAACCCGGTTGGAATACCAAGGTGGGTGTACAAATCACCCTGAGCCGGGAGGTTTATCGTCTCCCCCTGGATTTGGAATGATGTCGGTAGGACCCTGCTGCCATTCCCCGCACCGACGTGCAAGGTGGCACACTTTGCAGGGTTGAACCGCAACCCCACCGACGCTGCCTCCGTCTCCACAGAGGCTATCAACATCTCCATCCCCTCAAGCGTCTGGGCCAGTAGTGCGATGTTGTCCGCATAAGCCAGCGCGGATCACAAACGCTCGTGCAAATTGTAATCATCGTCTGATTCGGCCGCCACGCCGACGACCGAATCGATGGCTAGGAAAATTATTGGGCTTAGTGGACAATCCTGGCGGACGCCCGACCGGATGGGGATGGGTGCTTTGTGACCCTCGGCGGTTCGCACCCTCGTCGTGCAACCATCGTATATGGAGTCCCATATCGCTATGAAACTCCGTGGCACCGCGGATCTTATAAGCGCGTTGCGGATGGTCGCGTGCGGGATCGATCCAAACGCGTTGGACAGGTCCAGTCACGCAATCACCGCTTGGCGCTTAGCGCGCTTGGCGTGAGTCAGGATTTTTTGTAGGACAAAGTTGTGCTCGTAGCACCCCTCGTCCCGCAAGAAGCCCTTCTGCACGGAGCAGAGATGATTCCCATGATTCCAGTCGGTCAATCGGTCGACCAAGAACGCGGCGAAGAGTTTGGGAACGGTGTCCCCCAAAGCGATAGGACGCCAGTTCTCCAACACGTCCCGGTCTCCTTTTTTGTGTATCAACACAGTGGAGGTCTTCCAGGACGCGGGAACTGCCTCGAGCCGCAAGCAGAGGTTGATTGTTGCTGTGAGGAGCCGCGCTCCCGGATCCGTCCCACGAAGGTCACGGTAGGATATACCGTCGGGACCCGGCGCAGAGTTGTTCATACGCCGGAGTCGACGGTCCACCTCTTGCTCCGCGAGCAGACCGAGGACCGCGGATACATCCTGCGAACTCGGGGGGTCGGTGCGTTCGGCTTCCACGTCAATGCCATCCAGGGCATCCCCGCCGCTATACAGATGCTCGAAGTACTCCTGGACCCGGCGTTTCGGCACTTGGCATTAATCGGCCGGTCCCTGGAGTACCTCTCGCACCGCCTTACGCCGGTTCGCCTTGTACAGCG
>NW_017295917.1:0-3514 GCF_001594075.2 Trachymyrmex cornetzi | reverse complement strand
CCGAACGATCGCGAACGCAGGCTGCACCAGTGATCGATGCATTCTCCCCAAAGAACGCCGCCACCGAAGTCGCGAACGCCTCCAGGCCAGCAATTGTAGCGACGTCCTTGGCCCGATCGAGCAGCGCGTCGCGGGCGGCCATCCGCTCACGCCTACGCTACCTCGCGACAATCGCAGGCGCTGGGAGATCCCGCGACGGCTGCCCGACAGGTGTGTCCAGACGCCGCCGACCATGATGCTGCCGACCACCCTCCCCACGATCGGCTCGCGGTGACACGATGGATGACGTGGGTACTCCCCGTCGAGACATCACACTACGCATGTATATGGGAGCACTAAGATGTTCGGCACTAACCTTTGTTCCAGTACGCTGTCCGATGTCTCCTTCCTCGTTTTCCTCCGGCGATGTCTCCCGGCATCGTCGCTCCGCCCCTACAGGCAAAATGTTACGGGGCGGAGCCTTCCTTGGGCAAATATTGTCGTATGTACTTTCGACGTTTAGGCTTCTGTCGTGTTGGTTCGTCGACGCTGCAATTAATGCACATAGCGGAGCTATGCGCGGCGAACGCGATTGTCCAGCGGTTGGCGAGGACTCAGAGTTGGAGAGGGATCTATCATTTGTCTGCAGCCTCCTTTTCGCTCTTCTTCCCACGCTTACCGTTCATTGGCCACCCCACTGGTTGTCCCCCTCGACGATGAGTATTATATGAACGCCGCGCCTTCTTGCCGCCGCTCCTCTTGTCCCCGCTCAGGCTCCGGTGTCGTTGGCCTTGGTTGGATGAGCGGGGACGTACTGAAGCCGCCTATCGGTGGTGATGTGACCGCCACGCACGGTGACGTTATTTCCTCCCCGATGGTCGGGAGGATGTTTCTTTGGGGGAGGCAAGTTGGTGGTGTTGTTTGCCTCCCTACGCCATCTGTGAAACCCGTGGTGAGTGTCGTCGGTAGCGACGTCGCCGGCGAGAATGATATTAGTATCTCGCTTGGGCTCCCCGGTGGACTGCCTCTGGTTGTCGGAGGCAGGCTGGGGAGCATCGCAGGGGGCGTCTTCTCCCATTGGCTGATGTTCAAGCCCCCTGCGACTGGCGACGTCGAGTTGCCTGTCGCTCTGGACGATGGCCGGTCCAGAGTTGACAGGCGTGCATCCACCGCACTCTTCTCGACGGGAGTGCTGGTCGACCTCCTGGATCTTGTGACCACTACCTCAATGGATGTTGTACTAGGGAGTGGTCCGGTCGCCTTTTTCCTTCGCAGTGACAGTCTCCCCACGCCGCCTGGCTGAAGTGGCGTACACTTCTCGGATGAAGATGTTAGTATAATATAATTTCCCTTTGTACGAGGAGGGTATGAGGAGACTCATTCCCGTTTTGCCGTGTCGTCGCTCTTCTCAACCGGCACGCTAGTTGCCCGCCGGGTCCTGGATGACACTGGTTGTTCCTTATTGGCGGGCAACTTCTTCAATGCTTCTTTCCGCATTTTTCCTTCATCACGGTTGGTCGTGGACCTCCCGCCTCCGGTGATGTCCTCTGCGGGGAGAGAGAGGGAGCGCGTGCCGATTTGGCCGCGTTTTGCACGCCTGCTTTTTGGATGGTTTTGACAGGCAACCTAACTACTTCTACCGACACTACACGAGGTTTACTCACCATGGCGGTCATCGGCGACTTACTCATTGCGATGGCCTCGCCGAATCTTCTGGCCTCCTTGGATGTTGCAATAGGCGCGGCGCTCTTCGCGGCAGTCTTACTGCAGGCAGTAGTGGAAGATGAAGCGCTCCTAGTTGATGGGTCCGCAGTGACTGCCGCGTATGAGGGGGATTTGATCGTCGGCGTAGTTGACGTCCTCTCATTATTGGCCCTTGATGTTGATGGCAAATGGGTGGCTCTGAACGGAAGCGTGAGTTGCCGCGAACCCGATGTCGCGGCCTGGCGCTTATCCGTACCTCCAACCGTCCCCGCCAATCGTGTGGTCGCTTTAGCTGCGCTACTGGATGATGGCTGGCCCGCACTATTGCACTCACCGAAGCTACCGCGAGTGCTTGGACCTGCCGCATCCACCGCGAGAGACACATGGCACTTGGTAAAATGGGCCTTAACATCCTTATATGGATATTTTCCTTTAGGTTTATAGTTGCATTCAGAACATCTATAGCTTATTGTGTCTCCCGGGTGATATTTTTTAAGATGTTTGGATAGATACGGCAGGTCGCTGTATTTGCCCTTTACTTTTCCTACCCTCTCATCGCCGAAACATTTAGCGCACTTAAGGCACCTTACCTTAGGGGGCAGTGGATATTCGATATAATGCACTTGTGGATCCGCCATAACGAGTGCTCAGCGAGCTTAATTGCTGTTAAATTAAAGGGGCCTCTGGACGACTTGGCCCCTCGACCAATTACGGAGGACCGTGATTGGCCGGCTCGTATCAACCAACCAAATGCTGGCGAAAATTGGAAGTCTATTGAAATTTAATAATTACTATGCGCACTTGTGACAACGAATCCACTGAGCAAATACAGCACAATAATGAACAATAAAGTCAAAATTAATAATTAATTGCACTCGCGGCCCTAAACTCATAAATAATATCACTTTAACTTTAATGTACGTAACTGTCAGGTTTTACGAATAAGTACCAATGAAGATGATTTTTGGAATGCACACAAAGAGATGGTTTTAATAACGCATTCCCGACCGCGATGGTTTATATTATAAAATATATGGATATATATTTAATAGTTATACATGCACTCCAATTTACAATACTAATATAACATAAAGGCATGTAACAGAGTAGTTACGGGAAAATTACCTCCACTTCTTTTATTTTTTCTGACTTCTGCGGCGTAAATCCTAGATCGGCGTAAATCCTAGCGCGGCGTATTTGCCGAAGTTACCCTAATGAACTTAATGTTTTTGTGATGAAATTTTGGATCTGAGAGCAACATAGTTTTGTCCAACATATCCATTATGACACCTTTCTTTTGAGAAATAGGATGTGAAGATAAATAATTCAAATACCGTCCTGAGAATGTTGGTTTGTGATACCAATCTAACTCTAAATTGTTAGTATTATTAATAATGGTCACATCTAAAAAGTTAATACAATTACCTCCTATTTCCAACGTAAATTGCAATCTCGGATGAAAGGAATTAAATGTTGTCAAAATAAAATCAGTCATATCATTCGGGACAGCCATCAAAATGTCGTCCACATATCTGAAGTAAAAAGACAATTAAAAACCCAACATTTCTAATGCTTTAGTCTCTAAGTCTTGCATAACTAAATCAGCTACAATAAGAGATAGGGGTGATCCCATTGGTGTGCCAAAATTCTCTTTATATATTTCACCGTTAAAAATGAAAAACATCGAGTTACAGTCTGTTCAATAAGAAAGTGTCTGCCATAATAAAAAAACTATAAACATTTAGACAGTTTTTTGTTTTTTTTTTTAAAGTACACATTATTAGCTATTGCGCAATTACCTAATATTTTGTCCAATCACCTCCATTACTGA
>NW_017295916.1:149108-149975 GCF_001594075.2 Trachymyrmex cornetzi | reverse complement strand
AAGTTTAGTTGCGTCATCGATCGTGCATGGATTGTGAACATTAATACAGAAAGGTGCTCACTTTTCATTTTGTGAAAATTTCCGAGGGACAGAATCAATTACCGTGGGTGTCATTACACAGATGTGTAAAACGTGATGCTGCGCATGCGCATTGGGATCATTTATCCTTTATTACCTTTCTCTTTCGCACAGACGTTTGCATCAGCGCGAGCCATGGGAAGTATAGGCAATGCCCGTTCCATTTATATATGTTCTAAGGTGCTATCATTCCTCCTCCATGTCTATATACTCAAAGGGATTCACACTATGTACGACATCCGTACGACAAGAGCTCTTGCGACTACACAATCATGCGACTATGGCTGTGTTCCAAAATTGTTTGTCAGCGCTGGCAGTACTGCCAACACCGTTCCAAAAATCATCGTAGCACGCTGTGGCAGTGCTGCGAGAGGGTAAAGACGTCATTAATGTTGTCGTCATTTCCTACTGCGGCTGCTGCGGCTGTCGAGGTGAGGCAGCTACAGCACAAGATGGCGGAAAAGATGGAGGAGTTAATTTTAATCGATGCTGAGAGTAACACTGAATATGGGCCTGAGTATAAACTCAGGCCCATATTCAGAACGCGCTTACAACGATGTTAGCACGCTAACATACCATACTTTACGTAACGCATATTATAGAATTTCAAAGATAAAAGTGCGCTTTTATCGATAAAAGCGCGTTCTGAATACGGGCCTCAGTGTTTCTGTAGAAGATGCTAAGAGTATATCCACACAAACTTGCATAGCCGCATAAACATATACATAAAGAAAATTATCCAATTGCAGTTCTCTTTTAAAGTCGTACATAAAATGTGATTGGATAATT
>NW_017295916.1:146368-148906 GCF_001594075.2 Trachymyrmex cornetzi | reverse complement strand
CGAAACATCAATGGTATATACCGTTTCCTTAACTTCCTTAACTTCCTCATTACTATTACGATCTTTGTGCTTCGAGCAAATTGGTTTCCATTTATTTATACCTTCGGTATTCTTGGTTGACGTTCGCAATAATTATATATAATTTCCGCTAATTCTGAATCTGAATCACTAGACTCTTCATCACTAGAATCAAGTGCTAACTTTATAATAGTTTCAAATATGAATTTTTTCTGTATGCTTCTCTCCATATTTCTAGGTTACTTGTTTCTTTTCGCTGATGTCGCTATATGCTGACAGCACTGAAAATATCGTTCCAAAATGAAAGCTGCGTTTGCATAAAAAGCATGCTTATGAAATTGGAACACTATTGGTAGCATGCGCTTATGACGACATGCTCGCAGCGCTGACAAACAATTTTGGAACACAGCCATAATGTGACACTTTTGCGACATTTCATACGACATGCGACATAAGCTGCTTTCCATTTACACCGATTCTTAGATAATTCTCACTTGTGACGTCATAACTCAGTTGAATGCGCGTTTCTTTTGCATTCTGACAAGTGAGATTCAACTGAGTTTTGAACCATAATCTGCACAAGATCGAAACCGTGTGCTTTAGTGAGTCTCGTAAACTCACTTCAAAGTGAGGTTATGAACCTGTGTTGATATGTGATAACTTTTTACCAAAGTAAACAAGTAGTGACGTCATTAATCTGAGTATAAAATACTCAGCTCACTTCAGATTCAGTTTCACTTGCGTGTAAATGGAAAGCAACTATAAGTTTGTGCCACGGGAGTGAAATGGTTTCCGATAACACCGAAAAAATAGGGGCACTCGAAAGTGGGGATTGAAGTGACCAATTAGAAAATGGCACGTGAGACTACGTCATTTCCACCATTTTCGCAAATAGAATAGTAACGTACGAATCGTACGAATGCGTATGTACTGCATAATACGTATAAGTACGTACAAGTTTCAAATATCAAGCAGTTGTTATCTTTTAAGTCTTTATGAAAACATAACCTCATCCCAGTGAACTTGCACTTTTTATTCTTTGAAATCGTCGAGATGAAACAAATTAATAGTTTTTTATACAGAATTTACAGAAAGAGAGGCCATATTAATGCTAATTTTATTTCAGCCTATTTCGCTAATCCACAAATCGTACATGGATTATTGGACACGGAACATGTATCAATGTATAATACATGAAAGCATATTGGAAAATTTTTTCATAAATGGCAAAGCTTGTAAATTAAATTATATGGAAAAAAGCTTTATCATTTGAATTATGTCACAAAAAAATAACATCTTTTCAAGGCTCCTGTTTTATGAATGGTAAGAAAAATAAAGCTAAATACCTTTGTCTGTAAAGAAAGGGAAACAAGTAATATTCTCTTGTAATTTTATAGGAAAACTATATATAATTCAATCGGAAGAAATATAAATATTCATCCTTCAATCACATCATTCACATGGACCTACATTCAAACTCTCTGAAGCTCTAACTACACGATGTAGTCAAACAACTGTGATGTGCTAATAGTACATAGTATGTAAGTTTTAGGATAATTATTCTAAATTGTGGAAATCCTTGTCCGATATCGGGTTTAACTTTTTGTCTTTGCGATCATTAAATCAAGATTCTGTGGAAAATCTTTTTTGCACAATCAGGCAACATGGCATAACGAATACAAATCCAACGTGCCATCAATTTATTGCAGCTTTAAAAACATCAGTATTAAACACTCTCGTTTTACCAATTAATAATGGTAATTGCGAAGATGATGATTGCCAGTCATTAGACAATTTATGTACGTTTTTAACAACAGCTCATGTTGATAATAATAATGAATGCTCGTTAGAAGAAGATGATATTCCATTAATTCTAAATGACACAAAAATAAAAAATAATGAGGATGAATTACTTACAGAAAATAGCCAGGCATTGGCATATGTTGCCGGATATATATTAAAAAAGATAATCATTCCACAGGATTGTGAGACCTGTCAACATAATTTATTTTCAGAAAGTACAGCTAAATATACAGGGTGGACCATCTGAAGTGATCCAGTCAAATATCTCGAAAACTAGTAGGGATAGAGAAAAATGTTTCGTATGAAAAGTTTAGGGTTACACGGGGGAAGTATGGTACTGACCTTGAAAAATCCTTGGAAGGTCATTTTGAAGGTCATTCAGGGGTCACGATGGTTTTTTTAAATGGAACCCCTAGTTTTTCACCATGGGATGAGAAAGCTGGTTTCAAGCCCTTTACGAAACACTGGTTGTGGTCCACAATCCGCCCACTGGGGTCCGAGTTATGGACCATCAAAGTCATTGATGAACTACTCTTAGCGCTACCCAGGAACAACGACGTGGACGTGGTAGTTCTCTGTTCCCTTCGAGGTGCTTGATTTTTGTGAATCCCCTTGCCTCTCACATGTGGGGTGCTTGTTTATTGTGAGTCCCCTTGCCTCTCCATGTGGGGTGCTTGTTTAATTGTGAGTCCCCTTGCCTCTCACATGTGGGGTGCT
>NW_017295916.1:142674-144385 GCF_001594075.2 Trachymyrmex cornetzi | reverse complement strand
ATACCTCTCTGTTAGAAGATCGTTTTAAAACTTATTTTAAAAACTCTGATATGTTTATTCAGTTATGTCCATTGCACGATTGCGAGTGTATGATTTTAAATAAGTGTGTGCCATTTTTAATTCATAAATATATTAAAGATAATAAACCAGGAAAAGCAATTTCACAAGGACATGTAAATAAAATTAAAAACTGGTCTACAATGAAACCAAAAACGTGACGTCATTAGTATTTAAAAAAATGTGACATATTTTTGTCGTATCCAGAGTTCTTTTTATTTTATTTCGTTACAATTTGTGTATGATATTTTATACATATTGTATTTTTATATTCGTTGAATGTTATATCGAAACATTTTTGTATGAAAACGCCTCCTATTTTAGATTCTATTTGTGTATTATTTTAATTTGTAATAAATATGTCTGTTTTGTAAAAATTATTAATTTTTTTCTGCAATAAATTTATGTACATCATTTAATTGCTATTTCAAACTCTAATTGGCTGCGTTTCGTTATTTACTGCGAGTATTGAATCTATATAGTTTACATTACGTATACTCTATAGATTTTCAATACTCGCAGTGAGTAACGGAACGCATTCAATATTGAAAGGATTTAAATTTTCGTTCCTCATTCCTAGTCCACTTTAGTTCGCACTCCACCACTAGATGACGGTGTCTCATCTTTGTTGCCTAAAGTCACTAGATTTATAAAGTACCGCAATCCATAAAGCCTTGTGTACACGATGCTAGAAATCCGTCCGAGTTCTCGATCCAAGCCCTGGGCACCTATTATGGAAATTTGGCGATTCCGATCGGAATCGCGAGATTCTGACTGGCGAGTTTCCGACCGCGATTCCGTTCATCCGTTTTTGCTATTATGGATGCCGAGCGGAATCAGCTTTCCGACCATTTTTCTAGCTACGGAATGAACATTAGTGAAACGAGAGGAACAGATGGAATGGATTTTGACGACCAATCACAGTATAAGTCTATAAGAAAAATAACTAGATTCAAAAGATCATGCTTGGTTAGGACGGACATGCGAGTTTTGAAGAAAACTAATTGAGTCGGAAGCAGAAGAAGAAGAAGAAGAAAATATTGGCAGGATGACAGTTAATGTAAGTCATATATTGATTTTACATTCAAATTGTTCTAATCATACAACAAAATATTACTATTTTATGGCTGCGTTTAGAAAGCATGTTATCAATTACTATCAAAACTATTGTGCCATTTTGTCTTTATTTACGTGTTAATTACATGTTAAAACAAGGATAAATTGTACGATAGCACTGATAGCACGCTCCTCAAACACAATCATAGAATAACTTCCCTGACGTCGATTCGACATCGATTCGATGTCGATTCCATTATCATTTCTGGGATATAATTTTTAATCAACAGAAAAGAAAAAAGACGACAGCAGAGCAACGGCTGCTAATGTTGCAGTTTCTAGAAGATCATCCCGATCTAGCACAAAATAGAATACAACCCAAGTAACACGATCTATAACATATTTGCTGCAACAGCAAAAATGTGATTGGCACAACCTTCTGCCAGCCTTAATTACAACTATTTGGCAGCCACAGCTATTTTGGTTGTATTAATTGCTGTACAATCGTTGTGACAGCTAAGAAAAAAGTAAAAATACAGCCACAGCTATGTTGGCTGTATGGGTAGCTGTACAGTCGCTGTGACAGCTAGTAGAAAAG
>NW_017295916.1:137870-140892 GCF_001594075.2 Trachymyrmex cornetzi | reverse complement strand
TGACGTTATAGCAGTAACTGCCATGGACAAAAATGCTGCGATTTAAGCTGAGACAACGTTATCGCAGACGTTTTAAAGCTTCATGTGTTACTTGGGAAGGCTTAGATGCTAAGAAACGAATGACTACTTTGTGAGAACAGTTAACTAATCTGTTAAATAGTTGTGGGAATGGTGCAACCAAATCCACCGATAAATGGATAAAGGTATAAATAAATATTATATGTATTATATAATTAAGAAAGAAAGTCAATTTATGGTCAAGGTGGATCTTAGTGCTTAAATATATCAGTATCATATGAATTTATATATCTGGTTCTATAAACACGAAATCTTTCGATCTTGAATGCAATCATGAATAGAATCAGAATAATATTATCACATTAAATTGACATGTAATTAAACAGTTTTCCATGCTAATAAAGATCTTTATGAGAATATTAATAATAAGATGTTAGTGTCTTACTTAAAGATCTTAAAAACTGAATAATTTATAATGGAAAATATTCCCTCAGCTGGAACTTGAACCTGGATCTCTCAAATTCTAAAGTCAGAATATGTTTCGCATTAAATTATTTACAGTTTTGTGGATCTTTGGTAACATCTTATTATTTACAGTTTTGTAGATCTTTGGTAACATCTTATTTCTCCATACGAAAGAATCATGATTAGAGCCTGGATATCTTGCCAATATATTTATTATTTCTAGATTCGTATCGCATATCTGTAAGAAATAGTTATTTCATAACATTAATTTATAAATATTGTAAATTATTAATATTACTAATTGCTATAAAGAAATATAAATTACATTGGTTGGCATAGTTTTTATGTTTAAGATCGTCCTAAGTACAGTATAAAGATATCATAAGTCAATCATAAAGTCGTCCTATCATTTTAAAACATTTACTTAAGGCTCCTGAGTACTCACTGCAGCCATATCGAATTGTGACGTCATAAGTGAGATGTGTTATAATTAGCGACACGTTGATTTTTCCTACATGCCATTTATAAATAAAGAAAATGTGAATGAAACGAAATGATAAGATCACTTTAAAGCACTAGTAAAAATGGACGGACTATTCTTACCTCTCCTGACAATCAGTAAGCAGTCGCAAAAAGTACGTAAAGTGTGTTCACTAGTTTTTACTCAATGCACATGCGTAGCCTATTTTCACTTTATGAGCCTGAAGTGACTACTCAGGAGCCTTAAGACGATTTTACAATAAGAAACCGACTATAAATACTGGTAATTGAAATTGTACTTACAATTTGCACATGGAGTGCATGGTAACCTTTTCTATTGATATACCTTCTGTATAAAAAGTACCGGGAAATTGTCATTTAAATGAACCGCGGAAGAGGTAGCGGTAAAATGTTTTTTTTTTAGGTTGGCAATTTCTCCCCGCGGGCCAAACAGTCAATAAAGACTATTATTTAAGTGTCTTGAGGCGTTTACGCGAAAATATCCGGCGAAAAAGGCCCGAATTGTGGCGAGACAATTCGTGGATTTTACACGACGACAATGCGCCGGCGCACAGAGCCACGATTGTGACCGATTACAAGGCCAAAAACTCGGTCAATTCTATCGACCATCCACCGTATTCGCCTGATTTGGCACCGTGCGACTTCTTTTTTTTCCCGAAACTGAAATTGCCACTCCGTGGTACTCGTTTTTCATCGATTGATGACATCAAACGGAATTCGCAGCGTGTCCTGAAGGCCATACCAGAATCGGCCTACCAGAAGTGCATGGAAGATTGGTTTCGCCGTTTTCACATGTGCATTGCAAACGATGGGGATTACTTTGAAGGCGACAAAATAAATTTTGATGAATAAATAAAATATTCTGTTTTTTTTTAACGATTCCCGGTACTTTTTATACAGAAGGTATAATCCTTCGTGCACATTAGGACATCTTATGGCTACATTTGTTCCATCTATCAATCCTAATAATCCTGGAATATTAGTATTGATGTAATTTCTGAAAAAAATACATGTTTTAATTGATTACGTTTTCTCTTGTGATTTTTTTTAGGTACAAAGTAGCAATGTAGAAGAGGAAGAAATGTTCGACAATTAAATATTGAAGACTGAATGATATGAACAAATTTTTCCCTTCATTAAATGTTTATGTTTAAATGTTTTTGCATTGTTTACTACAAATCCTGTTGTTATTTTTTATAAATACAATAAAGTGCAATACTTCAAAGCTTCTAATTGTTAATATATACCTTTGTATAATCTCCTGCATCTCTTGTGGAGTTGTTGGAAAATATATCCATCGCCTCAGCAAATGATGATTTATGGCAGATGTAATTTCCTTTAGAATTATGCTTACAGTAGGCTGAGCTATACTTAACCGACTATCCACTCCAACTGCTTTTTGATAACTGTCCTGAGCATAAAAGTTTAGAGCACACAGTATCTGTTTGAATGAATAAAAATCATACACATGTATAATACAATATTTTATTAATTAATAATACCAAAACTATTTACATATTTTTTTTACCTTTAATTCATTTGGAATTGCCAAAGCACTCTTTTTTATTGGAAGATGTGGTTCTAATTCTTCTATGAGAGCTCTAGTCATATTTCTGGTTAATCGATACATGCCCACGAACTGAGTTTCGGGCAAATCAAAAGGATCAAGCATATCCCTTATTGTCCGTCTCATTATTTTGCTTGCCCGAATTTCTGCAAGACGTCGCCTTTGTCTCTCGTGACGCATTACTAGTAACTATAATATCAAAAAAGAAAATAAGTAATAAATATGTAGAATAAATATATAGTTATAAACGTATAATAAAAATATTATACAAATCAGAGTCAACTAACGAGAATTACTAATGATCCGCGCCCGCATTTTGGCTTCGCGTAATATCTCGTTTTTCTGCCAGCCATCTTTGCTGAATTAGCGCTTATGTATCAGCGTTCTAATTACCGATCAAAAATGTAACGTCGAATTTTATGGATCGATCGCGCAATTAAATCCTTGTAATACAGCTTTTATTCCTTCTTT
>NW_017295916.1:130623-137851 GCF_001594075.2 Trachymyrmex cornetzi | reverse complement strand
TATTTATAATCTTTTTTAATTCTTGGTATCGAGTCGCTTATATATTAACGCTCTACCTTTCATGTTTGTGCAATGTCACTCGTGACACTATGAAAAATAAGGAGTACCGTTTAAGATTTTTGTGTTAACCTTGAAAGCACTTTCCAAGGTCATTCTAAGGTCAAATTAATATCATCATCTGATAACTTTTTAAAAATCCTATTACTTTTATTTCAAACATTTTTTAGATAAATCATTTTTTTAGATATTAGCCATTTTAGAACTTTTACCATGCATTATAACATTAAATTTCTCGGAACCCACGGCATATCCGGTCCCGCCATTTTCCTTATTTGCATCTTATGTTATCAACTTTCACTGATATCAAGCATTTTCAATAACTTGTTGTACAAACCGAGATGGTCCCTTGTCAGCCAAGCGATCTTTCGAGACTTAACCTCCAAGGGTTTAAGTATCCCTACTTTATCCTTGTTCTCACGTTCTCAATGTTTGATTCCGATCGGAATCGACATTTCGCTAGCTCGCGAGGTACCAGAAACTTTTCGACCGTTTCGGAAACAATCCAACTGTCCATGATAATCCATCTAGTAACATCTAGTGATAAACGGAATAATTCCGATCGGAATCCATTCCGACTTCTTCCATGATAGGTACCCTGTATTGGATCGGAAAATCATTGTGCGCTGATGTACGACAACGATAATACATGTTTTCGTAATTTATATGATATAAATCTCGAGGGATTATTTAGTACGGACATGCTTTCCTTTTTTCAACGGATTTACTTAATAATTACATTGATTTGAGATGCGGCCATTCTGTAACTGAAGAAAAAGCGTAATTTGTATCAACATTGGTATAGAATTTACAAGTGAAATTCTTATTTTTTAAATACATTGAAATAAAAATAATATTTTGAAATAAATATAAGTTTGTTCAATAAAATTTAATACAATAAATTTTAATACAATAAAAGTTTAATACAATAAAAGTTTGAAATCATTTAGCTAAATAATTATAATGAAAAATGCATGAAACAGTATATCCAGTATCAATGCTCCTTCAGGTCTGAGTAAATTTTAATTTATTTTGATTATTCGGGAAATATAATAGATAAAGCTACAAATATTTTTTTAACTATTAAAAATTATTGATATATGTGAAATTAAAATACGAATTGCTTTTAATTGAAGAGAACTAATGTATTGGGTTGTCCGGAAAGTGCGTGCGGATTTTCAAGCAAAATTTGAATGACAAATTTTTTTAGTTAAAAATAATTTTAATCTATAATGTATGCACCATTATTTTGCACAAATACTTTTCCATCCTTCGGATAATTTCAGAATTCCTCTCTCGTAGAAGTCCTGGTTTTTTTCGGAAATCTATTGAGAAATCCGCACGGACTTTCCGGACAACCCAATACATAACCTAATCTATTCACAGTGTTAGTTTGAACCATGAGGTCTGTTTTTTATTGCTGCACTTTTTGAACTAATACACACAGGGCAATAAGTTGTTGTTTTTTATTGCTGCACTTTTTGAACTAGTACACACAGTGCAATAAGTTGAAGTGAAACAAATGTACGTTTGTTTCACTTCAACTTATTGCACCGGTTCAGAGTACAGCAATAAAAAACAGACCTATGGTATAAAGACAAGGGTATGCTCATCCCGTGGAAACCCACTGCGCATCTCAACCAGCTACGTCACATTCGTAAAAGAGAGAAAGAGAGGTTTATATGTATACACAGCCCTTCTCTTTCTCTCCTTCGAAACGTGATGTATGTTAGTTTTATGTCACGTGATGATCACGTGGTATTATAAAGACAAGGGTATGCTCATCCCGTGGAAACCCACTGCGCATCTCAACCAGCTACGTCACATTCGTAAAAGAGAGAAAGAGAGGTTTATATGTATACACAACCCCTCTCTTTCTCTCCTTCGAAACGTGATGTATGTTAGTTTTGTCACGTGATGATCACGTGGTACCTATATGCGCATAAACATAACCTTGTTCTTGTATCATAGTTTGAACATGAATAACTCAGCAAGAAAGACAAAATTAAAGAAATTGCTGACTCTTGCAGCTTTTGCTGTGGTTGCGGAACAACAAGAAGAGCAAGAAATACAACGGAGAATACGACAATTACAAAACCGACAACGGAGATGGTGGACAAGAGAGTGGATTGTACGAAGAGAGTTTGAATTAAGAGGATCTGTTCACTTAGCACTCAATGAACTTATCAACGAAGATATAGAATCTTTTTGTAGATTCTTTAGAATGGATCTTCAATTATTCAACAATCTGTTGGATAAAGTATCTCCATATATTCAAAAACAAGATACAGTTATGCGAAAGTGCATTCCACCAATTCAAAGACTATCCTTGACTCTAAGATTCTTAGCTACTGGGGAATCTTTTCGCAACATGGAATTCGCAACAAGAGTACCAGCTTGTACTTTATCACGTATCATTCCTGAGATAGTTAGAGTCATCTATGAAGTACTAAAAGATTAATATTTAAGGGTAACTATTAAAATTATAATTATTATTTCCTTGTATCGAATATGCTATGAATATTTCAAATAATATTTACATACATAATAATTAGCATACATAATATTTTAGACTCCAGATACCGAAGAAGAATGGAATCATGTTGCTGATAATTATTTGAGACAATGGAATGTGCCAAACTGCATCGGTGCAATGGATGGCAAGCATATTGAGTTTAAAGTTCCTCTCAGTCAAGGATCATTGTATTATAATTATAAGGGTACAAACAGTATTGTTTTATTAGCATTAGTTAATGCTCACTATGAATTTATATATGTCAACGTTGGTGTTAATGGTAGAGTAAGCGATGGAGGAGTTTTTCGTGAAAGCGATTTGGCAAAATATATAAATGATCCACAAAATCCATTAAATGTGCCAAAAGATAAGCCATTATCTGGTATGAATCAGCCTATTCCTTTTGTTATTTTAGCTGATGCGGCTTTTCCATTGCAAAATCACTTATTGAAACCTTATCCATCACGCAACTTGTCTCATGATGAGCGAATATTTAATTATAGACTAAGTAGAGGTAGAAGAGTAGTTGAAAATGCTTTTGGCATATTAGCTAACAGATTTCGTGTTCTTCTAACACAAATATATTTATCCGTAGAATCAGTTCAAAATATAACACTTGCTTGCTGCGTTTTACATAATTATATCATTAAAGAAAATAATTCTTTAAAAGGAGTAGATATTGAAGATTTAGAAAATGAAACCGTAATACCTGGCACATGGAGAAATAATAATGTACAGTTACATAATTTAGATGTTGTAAACATAAGACCTAGTAGAAATGCAATTTATATTCGTGATATTTTTAAACAATATTTCAATACTGTTGGAAGAGTTGAATGGCAAGAAGCTATGATTTAATTTTGTTAAGTATTTATAGATATGTTATATTTTATATTCTATATGTTATATTTTACATCGCTGATAGCAGAATACAATAATAAGTATAGTAATAAAATAATTTTGTATCACATACTCATTCGTACGTTACTATAGTAATAAAATAATTTTGTATCACATACTCATACGTACGTTACTATAGTAATAAAATAATTTTGTATCACATACTCATACGTACGTTACTCACTATAGTAATAAAATAATTATCACATACTTTTAACACAACATATATAAACATTTGTATGAATAATAATAAAATGGAACGATATAAAAAACAGTATGTTATTTAATCACTATCTGCATCATCTACTAATGCAATATTTCTTTGCAAACCTTTTAATTTTTTCAAATTTTTAATTTTGCGTAACTCCTCTAAATATAGAATCCAATGTTTCAAGCCATCTTCTGTTTCTTCATTTTTAACTAATGATTCAATCGCAGTCGATGCCTTTGACCAAAAAGTGTTTGTAGCTTCAGGGGATACACTTTCAGATTTTATCATTTCAAATTTTTTTCTTTTAGATAACGGTGTTGCGGTACGTGATTGTGTTGAAGTGCGACTCATTGAAGGGGACGACTGAATATCTTCATGGATATTTTCTACATAAAATAAATAAAAATAATAATTATAAATAAATCAAAAATTTATAATTCTTATAAATATGTATATACGTACACATATACATGCGTGATATAAATATATTAAAATATTCTATTATAAAATATAATAACAATCTATTTTTCTCACCTTTATCATGGTCTTTTAAAACATTATATACATCCATTAGTTGTAAATTGTCCGTATCGTCTTCATTTAGTAGTCTGTTCATTGTTGAAGATTCTGATTCATCCTTAGAAAACTATAAATTACCATTATTTTTCTATTGTTATTTATCTAATTATAATATTTTTATAACTTTCAAGTATCTTTTTGTTTCTACTCACTCTTTCTGTTATAGAAGATTCTCCTTTTCTCTGTGCAATATAAGGATCAAGAAATTTCATATCCTCATACAACCACCAGGTAGGTCTATAAATCTCATCAGCTGATGCACCGCTTGCTTTTGATTGTTTAATTTTATTGAGATAATCTAAATATTGTGATCTTAAATTGTTGATCTTCTTTTTTGCGATTTCTATTGTTATTGGTTCTTTTGTGATCTCTGTATACTGATTGCATATTATTTGTAAAGCTTTTTCTCTTTTTATACGATTATGATAATCCACAGATTTTACAATGTATAAACATGGATGTTGTTGATACAATAACAACAAAGTTCGAACGTTATCTCTATCCATGTTTTCCTGAAAATTGATAATTATATTTTTTAGTGCAGAAATATATTGTTATATTTTAATTATTTTCATTTATACATTTTAAAATTTTGGTAATTATACAGAATACCTCCCCCACCTCCGATTTCGATAAAATTAGGCTCATTCGACGTTTTATTTATTTTATAGCGTTGATTTAGAAGTTCGTGCACTCTATTGAATCGAAAAGTGACAAAACGCATAGCGGTAATGTGGCCGTGACAGATTTCCTAACCTCCATAGTCGTCAATTTTAAGCTACATATCTCGGTTCGCGGGGCAGAGCAACACTTATTTCTGCCAGATTCTTTCGTTTCATGCAAAAACGCGTCGAATGAGCCTAATTTTATAGAAATCGAAGATGGGGGAGGTATTCTGTATAATTACCATAATTTTAATTTTGCTACAAGAATCCATCGATTTAATTATGTCCTACAAGAATCCATCGATTTAATTCTGTTTAATTTATTTATTCTTGTTTAACATTCTTTCTTTATTTATTCTTGCATTACCGTAATGGATTGCTTTAAATATTGGCTTCGTCGTCACGCGTCCTACCGGCTCGAAGGCTCAAGTCGTTCTGGGCAACGGTCCACTTGATGCTACAAACGCTTCAAAATGAAGCAGCTAGCTACTAGCTACGAAAAATGGGACAGGATTTTTTGTACGAGGCTTCTATTCGAGATATTTATTCGAATTGCCTGTGTCCACGATTCGAGTTTTAGTGACATTTTCTTGGATCGAAAATAATCGAGAACTTGGATCAATTTCTAGCATCGTGTACACAAGGCTTAAGACCAATGTATAAGGATGTGGAGCCAAAATGGCGTCGAATAGTGTAAATAGTACTCATTTTCATAACGTATCTACACATTAAGTGTAATGTATTTAATCTGTCTGTTGTGTAAACACATTCATACTCATATGCATGTTTTGAATGAACCGCATGTTGGAACCAAAATGGCGGAATGATTGCGGTACTTTATAAATCTAGTGACTTTATTTGTTGCCCATCTTATGAATAGAGCTTTCATTTCTCTTAGTACATGTTCTGTGGCTTGTGCGACTATTGTAGATGAGGCTTAACAATGAATGTCTGGGGGTCGATTGTGTATCTTGAAACCTAGTGAAAATCATAAAAGTGAGCTTTCACTTGATTGGCTAAATTTCACTATAGGGAAAATGTGATATTTTTCACGTAACATTGCCCGACAAGAACTTAGATGTCGAATTCAGTCAAATTGCGCCGAATTGTGTCGAAATTGCGGAAATTTGCATCGTATTGGTTATAGTATACATCGAGATTAATATAAATAATGGACTTAATTGTTGCATTACTGATGGAAGAGGAGAGAGATATAAATAGACGTCGGCAAAAAATGTAAATATAATAAGGGGAGAAGTTTAAGAGATACACAAAATCCATTTGATGTTTCAGATAACACATTTCTCAAATTATATAGGTACGTATTAGATAAAAGAAAATTATATTTTGTTTTAAATTACAATCGGGCTCTACATATGTACATATGTACTCGGAAGTCTCGAAACTTTCTACCATTTTCTACAATTAAGGTTATGCTATTCATTCAACCGTACTCGCATCTGTAATTTTGACTCTAGTGAGCATAGGGATATCGCATTTTCACTATGCTCATAGCTAATCGCACGTATTTTTTCATGTGAGATGAAAGTACGAGAGGTGAGGAAAGTCATCAAAGATACACAATCGACCCCCAGATGTATGATGGATGTCGTACATAGAGTGTGTTCCCATTTGCTGATTTCCAGTATAGTATCCAGTAACCGCCATATTGTATTACTGGGAGAAGTGTTTCCTTTCTTTAGTAAAAAGATCCATTAAAATCATAACCTAAATTCGTACGTGCTTCCACGTGCTTCAGAGAATCGTTTTCTCGGGCGAGTTTAATTTGCGATTAAGCAGAGAGGTATTGTGTTTTTATATTTGTTTCAGTTTTGTTATATTGTTTAATTAGTTGATGCTATTATTAATTGTTTTCATTGCTAGTGACTGATTTATTAAATAATATTATCCACATGTATAAGTTTTTGAAAAATTAAAAAAATGGTTAACAAACATGAAATTTATATAATTTACAAGAAATCAGCTACTAACAATGAAAACGATTAATAACAGCATCAACTAATTAAACAATACAACAAAACTGAAACAAATATAAAAACACAATACCTCTCTGCTTAATCGCAAATTAAACACGTCCGAGAAAACGATTCTCTGAAGCACGTGAAAGCACAATACCTCTCTGCTTAATCGCAAATTAAATACGCCCGAGAAAACGATTTTCTGAAGCACTTGGAAATACGTACGAATTTAGGTTATAATTTTATTGGATCTTTTTACTAGAGAAAGGAAACGCTTCTCCCAGTAAAGCCTTGTGTCCACGATGCTAGAAATCGGTCCGAG
>NW_017295916.1:124203-130001 GCF_001594075.2 Trachymyrmex cornetzi | reverse complement strand
CTTCCAGTAATACAATATGGCGGTTACTGGATACTATACTGGAAATCAGCAAATGGGAACACACCCATAGTGTGAATCCTATATTTCAAGTACGCTGGATTCATTCGGAGCGTAACACAGGGAGGATCCCGTTTGCCTACAATCCTGATTGCACACACCACTCACATCAGCTGGTACCTAATAATTTTTTATTGCTATACCAATGAGAATATTTTATTTTTATGTTGGCCAATTAGCGATGCATGTGTGCAACATGCAATGTGTGTAACCGGAGCCTTCCCGTAACACATAAGGCATAAGAAATTCAACCAATCAGAGTTCTTTATTTTATGGAAAGAAAGGAAGCGAAGGACTTTGATTAGTATATTTTCTAAAACCTGTTCTACAATAGGGTAAGCCATAAGTCGTAAGAAATTAACCAATTGTTGATTATTTTTGTCATATTCAACTGTGATTGGTCAATATTTTACGCCTTACGACTCGCAACCCTATTGTAGAACAGGTATTATGCATTATGTGTTATATGTTATACAAGGATCTGGGGCTCTATTCTTGAAAAGAAACGTATACGAAAGTCTAGGGAAATATTAGTACACGTAACGTATACTGTATCATTTTCCTAGATTTTCGCATACGTTTCTTTTCAAGAATGGGTGCTTTCCATTTAGTGACACAAGTCGACACAAGTTGACTCCTAGTATTGTCTCTGCTTTCCATTACATTTGTGTCACTCTATGTCGATGACACAAGTCGACTTCGGTTGACTTTGCTCGAATGGTGAGTTTGGGTGAGTTTAGTGCAGTTACGTATGGTCGAACTGTTAATCTTCGACGGAAAGAAATTCTTGCAACATGGAACTAAAAGTATGAAACATTTTGTTATTGTTATTTTAAATAGAAAAATGCAAGTTATTAAGTGTATTATATAATAAAATTATTTGTGTTGTATTATATTACTTAATCTCATCTATGTATGGAAAGAAACGAAAAAGTTACTTAAGATAATTATAATAACGCAATTTTATTTGTATAAGGGCCGATTGTTTCATCTTTTGGTAAAATTTACCTGTTAGATAAGTAGCAATATTACCCGATCACATACGCGGATTGCCAGATTTACCTAACAGGTAAACTTTACTGAAAGATGTAACAATCGGTCCTAAATTATAAATTCTAACTCAATTTGCATTTTTATGCTTATATGTTACAGCGTATTACAATGAAAAAACTGCAATTTTTGTAAAATAATGGTAAAATAATTTTAAAAAATGATACAAATTTTTAAAAGTGAGCAATATACAAAAAGCAAATTTTATCCAAACAAAAAATTTTATACAAAAAGAAAATTATACGAATGAAGAAAAAGTAGAAGACGATCAGCCAGTTAAAACAAGTTTAAATCAAGACTTACAAGAATGTAAATTCATATGGTCTAAGCGAGCTACTTGTGCACTTTTATCTGCTTATGAAGCTCGAGATATTGAGGCAGATAATACAAAAATATATAGAATACAAAAAAAAATAAAAAAAATTGGCAATGTGTAGCTAACGATCTCAATATATTATCATTATCTGAAGTAGCAGTAAGTTTCAAAATTATATACATATGCATATATTGTAAGATATATACCAGGTTTAAGATACTGTATTATCTCACTAATAGTAAGAACAAGTGATGCGAGCAATTACAATTGGAAATTACCCGTGCTGGTTATCTGGATGTGTTGCGGTATAAGAGGATTAATTTATTTGTAATTATAGGGAAATTTATTTAAGGAGTACTTAAGGTACAGGGCAAGATTGCAGTTAAAGCTCTCTTTACACTTTAGTAATAGAACACTGACTTTATTACCCGTATACTTGTACAATGAAATATAATTAATGTTATTAATACTGTAACGCTTAATTCTACACGCGTTATACAACTTGACGGAAGCCGAAGGAATCAGAGAGAATTTAATCGCCTCTCTTTACCCGAAATTGATTAATCGTTCGCGAGACAAAGGATTAGTACTCGTCTGCTTCAGAGATAATCAACGACTCCTCTCTTACGATAGAGAAGCAGCGACTCGTGTCCTCTGATACGCCGGTTTTGTGGAAGCATGGTACGACGTGTGACGTATGTACGCACGGCGTTGCTGATTGCTCCGATTCGATTTCGGAGTAACAACGGCTAACGTAGGTGTCAGCAACTCCCGAGTACTGGGATATTCGAGAATGTTCGATGTTAAGAAAATAAATACATAGATGTTTTCTTACAGTTCGGCCATGCTACCCTTTTATTCGTCCTCGAATAAATTCTTCAGTGTGCTGCGGACAACTATTTTAACAATGCTATAAGATTGCCAATTAACTTAATTAGAACCCAATAAAACTTATTCGGCCATGCTGCCCTTTTATTCGTCCTCGAATAAATTCCTCAATGTGCTGCGGACAACTATTCTAACAATGCTATAAGTTTGCAAAATTACTTAATTAATATCTAACTTAAAACTAACGTCCAGTGGTTCTCATTCTACACTGGTCGTATCCATGGCTTTAATTTATCGGGAGACAATATCGCCTTATATGGCTTTGCCGACAAGTTAAAACCTGATATGTCACCACGTATCGATTGAAATCTAACACTTTTGTTACCTGATAAGGGTCTTTATACGGAACATCAAACCTGATTAAACAATTTTATATATCTTTTATATTTAACAATATTTATGTTATTTGCTTATCTTCGTAATACATTTTTGTAGTTAACAAGATCAAGTTAGATGGAAATTTAGCGCTTTAAAGAAAGCCTATACTAAAAAAAAGGATCACAATCGTACAAGCGGAAATGCACCGAAGTCTCTTGATGAATTTGAAAAACGAATACAAGAAATTCTAGGTGATAAAAGTGGTAATGCTTGTAAGGAAAATTTTTTCAATTCACCATTATTAAAAGCAACTTCATCGAATCAATCTGAAAAACAAAATATTACAAACAATTTAGAAAATGATATAAAAAAAGAATCAAATATTATTCAAAACCATAAAAAAATTAATGAAATAAAAATACATAGCGCATATGAAACAGACTCAGAGAATGTTAATGTAGAAAAAGAATCAAGTAGTAGACAGAGTAACGTAAAAATTAATGCAGTAAAAAACGTAGCACACATGGAACAGGTTCTGCAGTAGCTCGAACAAAATTAGAATTAGAAAGACAATGGTTACAACATTTGCAAATGTTACAACAAAAATATGAAGATAGAAGGAATCATGATGAAAAAGAATATAAAAGGAAAATAGAAGAACTTGAATTAAAAAAAGAAAAGCTAAACTTGAAAAAGAAAAAAAATCATGTTAGAAGAATTAAAATTTAACAAGATGATAGATCTACATCGAGAAAAAATGTCTGTTGAAAAAGAAAAATGTGATTTATTAAGAAATATGATTCAATTTAGAAGTAGTATTTTTAATCAAAATATTTAATAACAATTTTTTTATTTTCAAAGTTTAAAATACTTACGTTTATGTTGTAACAATTTCAAAGTTATTCATTTTATTACATGTAATTGGTTTTTTAAAGAATTCAAATATATTTATATTTTTACGTAATAAAACTATTGCATTTTAAAAGATAGATATTAGATATACCGTTTATTAGATATTACATGTTATGTTCATTACATATTACATGCTGCGTTTCTAAAAGTTGTTAAAAAGAATGTTTTGCGTATATAAATTAAAGTAATATAAAGTTATGTGTTCACTTTAATTTCTTAAATTAATATTCTCCAAGTAATTTATTTTTAAGTGATGTAGCGTCCAGCTGAATTGAAATAATAAATATATTTATTATATAGATTGAAATTATAAGACTGGTATTATGTGATATTACATGTTCGCTGTTAATAGTCATTAGGAATTGTTCTTTTTAAGTTTGTATGAAGAATTAAGATCTCTGTTAGCATTTAAAAATATATTATTAGAAAAATAAGAATGTTATTCATTAATAAATTAATAAAATGTTAAACATATATACTTATACAAAATAAAAATAAACTGAAATAAATATTGTTAATTTGTTTCTTTTTTGTATTTAAAAAATTTTACATTTTATTATATACAAAACTGTATACACCTATAAAACTGTACATATACCTATCTACAGATGAAAATTGTTTTTTCAAAACAAATAAGTAATAAGTAATAATAAGGCTCTATAAAAATAAAACAAAATAGAACAATTGAAGAGCTCAGAGTCAGTTATGTAATAAAGAATGTTAATTTAAAAAATAAAAATAAAAATAATTTTCAAACAAACGTTTCGACGCCGATTGAGTTATTCTTAATGTTACAGTAACTAAAATAGTGGTAGGGGAAGGTGGTGTACCTTTGACCAATTTTGACATTTTTTCTTGTGCAAGTTATAGGTCAGAAATTTCATATTATATTACATGATTAATTATTACAAGGATACATTTCTCGAAACAATAATGTTTAAGGAGATATACTTCAAAAGGTTTGTATAGAGAATCTGAAATTTAAGAGAAATTAGAAACAAGCAGTGGAACAGTTTATTGAATCAATTTTGTATTCTAACGGCAAAGTATTATATTGATACAATCATTAGGTGATGGTGAGTAGATCATAACAAATAACAATGTAAGTCCCAGCACGAGCCAAAAGCACGAGGAACGTAAAACCTGAAATCCGTTAAAATTAATTCCTTTAATGCACCGTAATTAAGTGCGAGGATGCCATAACCTTGACTTCAATCTTTGCGTAATTGATGGCATTTGTCACTGATTGAGGCTAGAAATGAGATGTCCGGTAAGCTCGAGAATATTCGTTAAGGTGAGACTTACTCGGACTCGAGAATAAACTATGAGAATAATTACTCTTCTTCGACTCGAGAATAATCTGTATAGTGAGCTCGAAGAAAGGTAGAGAGAAAATCAAGTGAGACCGTCAAAAGATCAGTTCTTCGTCACATTGTCAGAAGAACGAGAATTTCGTAAGAGTAGATCTTGAGACGGTTACTCACCTTCTTTTAGTGAGTCGATTTCCTTGATGGCGGATTTGAGCCATACATCGAGACGTGTGGTGAGACAGGTTAACTTTGATATTTGCGGCACTGCGAATCTCTGGATGGCCACAGGTTGTCCATTATCCTCTTGAGATAATAGTATTAATGAGAACCACACACTGAGAGAGCTCTTTCTGAATCTGTGAACTTCTTAGAAAGTGAGCACCAACAAAGTAACAACTAACTACTTTCGAGAGAGGAGAGAATCCTTGCGAGGAAAACAACGAGAAGGATCTAACGACGAGCTACCGCGCATGCGCCGTAGAGCGGCGCGTGTATCCCTACGCCCATGGATACTGCGTCTAGTGACGGCTCTTTCACGCCGATTATTTGAACAAATAATGTTCGACGATCCAGGTTTCCTGCATTTACATTTTCGTCTCTTTGTTCGTTACAGTTTAACTCATTCTGTTCTATAGTCTTCTTCAATATAAAAATCATCACCGTCATCTCCATTATTTATGCATATATTATGAAGTACACAACATGCTATTATAATCCAAGTCATAAAATGGGTATCACGTAACGGTAATTTTTGTAATTGTCGAAATCGGCCTTTTAAAATACCGAAAGCTCTTTCAACTACTATTCGAGTTGCTGAAATTTTTCTATTAAATTCTACATGTTCTATCGTAAGATTACCATTATCTTTAAAAGGAGAGACAATCCATTTTTTTTGCTATTCCATTATAACCTTTATCTCCTAATAAAAACGTATTATTTAGAAAAAT
>NW_017295916.1:122324-123982 GCF_001594075.2 Trachymyrmex cornetzi | reverse complement strand
AAATCGCACGCGTAATCTTGTCGTTGACATAAAAAGCGCAAGTTGTCCATTATAAATTAATTTAAGTTGCGAATAAATTCATATCTAAGAAAGAATAATAATACAATTGAAACCTCAGGTTATATATAAAGAAAATATTATCTATAATAAAATAACACAAAGTCATGTACCTTGTTGGTGAAGTATAATTACACAATAATATGTCAGTGAAATGTAAAAATCCAAATATGTGTCAGTAGATATAAAAATTCAACATATGTGTCAGTAAAAATAAAATCTATTAATGTGCTATAAAATTTTCCTTGTCACAAATGTTATAACTATAAAATATTTTGCACCGATGTACGTGACACACTCTTGATCAAGTCGAACAATGTAATGTAACGGCAGAACGTCGGGAGAGGACAAGAAATCGTGACAATACTAAGAAATGGAAAGGGAATGTATCATGTTAATATATGTGTCAGGCAATGACTCTGTATCTGTTTGTCTGTTTATACCCTGTGTTTGTTTCTTAATGTGAACCATCTCAGAAATTAATCTTTTTCTATACGAAGGTTCTATATCTAATATTTTCACGCTATTCCACTTAAAATCGTGTTTCGTTTCAATTCTGTGATTCGTTATTACAGATGGAGATTTTGATGATTTGTTAATGTCAGAAACATGTTCATGTACTCTTGTTTTTAATTGTCTCTTTGTTTGGCCTACATAACTTGCTTCGCAATTTTCACAAGATATTTTATAAACCACATTTTGGTTCTGTGTATGCTCCAATTTATCCTTTCCTCTTTTTATGTATTCTTTAAGTGTATTGGGAATGGTGTAAGCCAATTTGCAATCAACAACATTGGCTATAGGTTTAAATTTCTCCGAAACAGAATCAACAAACGGAACAGCAAAAAATTTTTCCAAACCAAATTTATTATTGTTCACATTAATATTATTAAAATGGTATTTTAATCTATTCCGGATTGTAGAAAAAATAAATTGAAGAGGGTATCCATTATTTAAAAAAATATTAACAGCATCAATTAAATTCTTGTGTTGAAAAATTGGGTGGCATAAGCGAACTATTTTATCTATGACACCATATATAACACCTCTCTTATGACAGATCGGATGTTGGGAATGGAAATTCAGGAATCTGCCAGAAAAAGTAGCTTTACGGTAGCCATCAAATATTAATTTACAATCCTCGACAATAATCAAAGTGTCTAAAAAACTTATTTTTCCATCAATGCCAACCTCCATAGTGAACTGTATTCTTGTATGCAATGAGTTAAAAACATACAATATGTCATTGATGCTCTCAGATGGGGCCGCCAAAATAACATCATCTACGTACTGGTAATAAAAAGATAACCTAACCGGCAATAATCCAAGTGCAGTTTCCTCTAAATCTTGCATAACCATGTCTGCAACAATAGGTGATAATGGAGATCCCATAGGAGTTCCAAAAATTTGTTTGTAATATTTACCGTTAAAAATAAACACTGTCGAGTTCAGTACCAATCGAAAAGCTATCATAAATTCCTCCAATGTAATTTTTGTCTCACTGGATATAAACTCCCATCTCCTAACAACACTACTAGTTGCCAAATCCATAGGTATATTAGTGAACAAGGAAACAACATCCAGTGAAACCAAAATCGAAT
>NW_017295916.1:119939-121667 GCF_001594075.2 Trachymyrmex cornetzi | reverse complement strand
AACCTGAGGTTTCAATTGTATTATTATTCTTTCTTAGATATGAATTTATTCGCAACTTAAATTAATTTATAATGGACAACTTGCGCTTTTTATGTCAACGACAAGATTACGCGTGCGATTTTATGTATTGTTTTATTTAATCATATTTATTTCCATTTAAGAGATTATAACTGTATTAAGATTCATGACAAAAATTTGTAACATTGAAAATGACCCGATCGGAGTCGAAACGTTTGTATCTAGAGATTTTAATTTGATTTAATTAAATACGTTTTATTTAGAAAAATGTTTTCTCTTTCCTGTTCAGTAACTTGAAATAGCTCTGATCTTCTCAACATACGGACATCATGAAAAGATCGCCACAATATATATTAGTAAATTTCATCTTACTATCGGTAACAGCTTGTAAAAGAATTGAGTAACACTGCTTCCTATTAAAATATTCCCTACCATTTTCTTCAGGTTTATTAATAAAAATATGAGAGCCATCTATGGCTCCAACACAGTTACGGATACCTGCTATTTCTTCAAATTTGCGAGATACTTTAGTTATATTATTTTCTTCAGGCCATACAATAACTTCAGGCACTAAGGTAACTAGCCAATTAATAACTCAACGTATAATGCGAAATACAGATGATATTGATATGTCAAAAAGATTGGATAGTGTTCGATGTGGTTCTTTATTATTGAGGAACCAAAGAGACATCAATAAACACAACTCTGCAGATTTATTTTCTTTCCCAAATCCATGTAATGGTATAAATCCACTTATTTCTAAAGATTCTATAAAGAATATATGTAATTAATTTGACATTACTTCATCACAAATATATCTATTATAAAATTAATATTATAATTAATAATATAATAATCACCTACTAACTGATACACAATTGGACGAGTTAATCTAAAATCCTCTCTAAATTCTTCATTACTTTTGCATGTACTACATGAAGAAAATCTTCAACAATATGTTGTCGCCTACGACCATTATTTAAAAGTTGAAGAAGAGGAAATAGCAAATCTTTTTCATAAATATCGTTTTCCAAAAATGGATTATACTCTATACTATCATCTGATAAACTAAAATCTGATGATCTAGTACTGCTATCTATATCATCATCATTGCTGGTACTGTTATTTTCCAATAAATTTATTGCAAGTAAATTATGTTCATTCATCTATTGAAAAATTTATTTATTATTAAATTACATTCATAAATATGACCTATTTATTTTGCAAAACTATTTTAATTATAGACATACAAGAGAATATATATAAGTAAAATTACAAATCAATATATCTTTCTACAATATTTATATTAGATAAAGATATATAATATCCCAATCACCTCAAATATTGATAAAAATACACTCAATCGATGCGTTTTTATATAAAAATCAAGGTTTGACAAGAAAAAGCGTCGCTCTGCCCCAAAACATTAATCGTTACTTAATATGCGACGTACTACATATGAGACATATAATTGTGCGCATCGACTTTTGCGCATAAGAAAGCTTTCCATTTATCGTATTTGAGGTTACTAACTTCAGCTGACATAAGTCGACACAAGTTGACACAAGTGCCTATAAATGGAAAGCACTGCTAAGAGCCCAGACACATACTCTTGCATAACGCATAACGCATAGTGCATAAGCGAATCAACTAATCAGAAGCTTTCCTTTCCTCTCATTCCATGGAAAAGAAGAATTTTGATTGGTTGAT
>NW_017295916.1:118232-119801 GCF_001594075.2 Trachymyrmex cornetzi | reverse complement strand
ATATCCGAGGTGACAGCTGTGCGAGCCAAAAATAAGTAAATTTTATAATTTTTTTTCGATTTTCTCATAAAATCCAGTGTAGCAAACATCCTCTGTGTGCGTACTATAATTTAAGTAATAATACTTTTGCAATCCGTACATCCAATACGGAGAAATCCCACCGAATAGGAATGTGGTAAAACAGGGGGGCTTTAACATCGCCTTAATATGCGACGTACTACATATGAGACATATAATTGTGCGCATCGACTTTTGCGCATAAGAAAGCTTTCCATTTATCGTATTTGAGGTTTCTAACTTCAGCTGACATAAGTCGACACAAGTTGACACAAGTGCCTATAAATGGAAAGCACCCAATAGAGCCCATGAACTCCTCGCTTAAGGACCGTAACACTTTTGCATAAGTCCGGATCTACAATAGGTGTTTTAAGCCGTAAGAAATGGGCGAATTACAGTCGCTTATTCTTCTCGAATTCGACTGTAAGTCCGGATCTACAATAGGTGTTTTATGCCTTATGCCGTAAGAAACTGACCAATTACAGTCGAATCCGAGAATAAGCGACTGTGATTCGCCCATTTCTTATGGCTTAAGATTTAAAACCCTATTGTAGATCCGGACTAATAGCGTTTTTGATCTGATCGGGTTTGCACCAACCTTGGTTGAATCAATCTTTCCTATTGGTTGACGTCACACTCTCTACCAATAGGAGAGCACAAAACGCCATTGATCCAATCTAGGTTGGTGTAAACCCGGCCGGGCCAAAAACGCTATAAGTCTGGATCTACAATAGGTGCTTTAAGCCTTAAGCCATAAGAAATTGACCAATTACAGTCGAATGCGAGGAAAATGGTTGATTATGATTCGTCCATTCTTCATGGTTTAAAGCTTAAAAATCTATTATAAATCCGGGCTTATCCTGGATCTACATTATTTACATTCATAGTCGATTATTCTTCTTATATTTGACTGTGATTGGTTAATTTTCTACGACTTTAAATCCTACAACCGCTATGACTTCCATTGTAGACCCGTGTTAATCACTAGATTACGACTTTACGTATTAAACTGAAAATTGAGATTGAGGCTGGATTGGAATTTAACCAATCAAAATAAGATTCACTAAAATTCGGAGTGGCTGTTTTTTCTTCCAATCGGTTAAATCCTAATACAATTATGCCCATATCAGACTATGAATTGACGATTAACGATTGAGGAAGACTTCAATTGCACACATTGCATATTGCACACATGTGTCGCTAATTGGCCAATTTAAAAATAAAATATTCTCATTGGTAAAACAGTAAAAAATTACTAGGCACCAGCTGATATGAGTGGTGTGTGCAATCGGGATCCTCCCAACGATTGCCCGGTTTTACTGCAACCAATTATGATGTAGCAAGTCCATCATAATTGGTTGAAATAGACCTGGGCAATCGCCAATTGTAATCGTCAAGCCATAGTCTGATACTCCCCTTAGGGCTATTCCACACTAGAGACCCTTTACTAGAGACTGATCATTTCGGGACTTTTGCTGATTGTTGCACGTGACTTCAGCACACTAATGGCGG
>NW_017295916.1:111184-117721 GCF_001594075.2 Trachymyrmex cornetzi | reverse complement strand
AACGATCAACAAACGAAATCGACAACTGATCGAATCGATTTATCGATTTATCGCCGCCATTTGTGTGCCGAATGATCAGTCTCTAGTAAAGGGTCTCTATTCCACACAAACTTGCAGAGCCACATAACCATATGCATAAAGAAAATTATCCAATCACATTTCTGTGTAAAAAGCCAAGCGTAAACTACGATTGGATGATTTTCTTTATGCATATGTCTATGCGGCTATGCAGTTTGTGTGGAATGGCCCTTAGGCCGTCGAACACAAAATGAATAGTATAGCACAGACATAACATGAGACCGCTAGACCAATAAGTATTTTATAAAAATCAATATGCCGACTTATGCTGGATGCTTGATTTGGCGGTTTTATGTATTTTGTGTGCAATGGTCATCACAAAACAAATTTTAATCGTGAACTAAAAAACCGTAAACAAATTGACCAATCACAATAAAAATTGCGATCGTACATTCTAGAATATTTGAATGAAACTGATTAATGCTTACGGTTTTACGATTATGACTAACTTATGATTAAAGAGGTAGTCGAGTGATAGTCACTTCCAAAAGTTAATTCGTGTACAAACGGTTAAACTTTTTGATGCAATGATACAGCATTGACCAATGAGATCGCTTCACGCACACACTCATTGTCCTGTACCATTGGTGTTGACAAAGATGTGGCAACGTTCTGTTTCCCAAAACATACCTATCACTATAACTTATAATTCATATTCCAGTTTTTTTACAATATTTAATCCGCATAATTCAGAAAAACACTTGTTTTGGTTATGTATGATGTGTCATAATATGCCATGTGGGAGATTCCGTTCGGTTGAATCGATGAGCGACGTTGCCACATGTACGGAAACCCTTCTTCTTCTGACGAATATCATTATTTTCATATCGCTTTTATTAAAAAAGTATGTGGCTACGAGTCACCAATTTTGTTTATATCATTGCTAACATTATTATATACAACATATCAGTTTTTTAAAAAGTTCGTAAATTCCGATCCCTTTCATATTAAATTTAATGTGCGTTTCATGACGGCATGGAATAGGGCTTACATGTTAAATTCGTGAACTTTGAAACGAAATATTTCGCTTATTCTGTGGCTACGACATCTGAAATTGTAAGGAACGATTGTTATGCATACGATCAACATATGCTAATTTTTTTAGAATTTTCGTAAAATTTTCAATTTACTCGACTACCTCCTTAAGTTGTGTGCATCTAGGAAGGAGCAAGGTGGGTGGATCTTGCTAGGCGTGGAAAGTCGTGTGCTCATAAGTAGGGAGGGTGGGGTGGACCTCACTCGTGAAAAGATGTTACAAAATCACAAATTTCCTACACACATTGTTAAAAACACATTGTTTGCTTTAAAAACAAAAATTATGTAAAGAAATGTTTTCAAAGAAAATTTTTATATTTAAAGCAAAACATTTATTTTATAACAGAGGAAGTTTTGTTTTATATAGTAAAAAAGAGACGTTCTTTCTTAAACTTTTTTATTAATAATCTTTGAACAAATAACGAGCGATGGATGACACCTGTTGAAAGTTACTCAAGATCACGATTTTGATAACTATGTTAAGGTCATGATCATCGGGACGGAATCCTCTATTATTTATAATTATCCATATTAGAGCTGCCATACATAATAGGTACATTCAGAAGCACGACCGCTCACTAAGCGCTCAGTGAGCTCTTCCATCTGATTGGCATATTCCATTAGATCTAAAAATATAGACCAAACCGGTACAAGAGCTTACTGAGCACTCAGCGAGCGATCATGCTTCTAGATACACCTATTTTCCGCAACAATAATCATGAAACATATCGTAAAAATTAGTCAATTAGATTTGAGAATCTAAAAACAATAAGGACATGAGCAGAAACTGCCGTAATAGTTGTCGCAGTCATAAGTCTACGTACAAACCCTGCCTGCACAATACGTAACAAACATGTCTCTATGGGTGCGTTCCGTTTCTCGCATGATGCGCATAATGCATCGTTTATCCTTGTTGCTCACCAAATGTTAAACAAGGACAATGGATGCATCATGCACGTCATGCGCGATACGGAACGCACCTTATGACGTGCCAACTCGTCACACGTTACGTCGCAGCGACTTCTCGAAACGTAATAGATACATGGTGGAAATATATAAGGTGAAGCAATCTGATAGATGCGCAGTAGGAAAGTGCATATTCGGACATATTTGATTGGTTATTCCAGTATAACCTGCGCTATTATAGGTAAGAAAGTGCATATTCGGACATATTTGATTGGCTATTTCCAGTATTGCTACCGCCATTATGCGTATTGTTTCACCTTATATATTTCCACCATGAATAGACACGTTGTTGATACGTGACTAATAGCGTTTTCGGCCCGGCCAGGTTTGCACCAACCTGGGTTAGATTAACGGCGTTTTGAGCTCTCCTATTGGTAGAGCGGATGGCGTCAACCAATAGGAAAGATTAATCCAACCCAGGTTGGTGCAAACCCGATCGGGCCGAAAACGCTATAACAGTCAAATTTTTGGTGACAGCAACGTCGCAGTGACAAATATTTGTGACTTTATGCAACGTGAGCATCTATTTGCGACCTAAGACCCGGTTTTTCATTATCGTTTTTCATTATCTGGTTAAGTTAACTTATGATTAGGCTTAACCTGATATTTTATCCAATAGGCTTCATCTATGATCATGTCATATATGAAGTCTTTGATGTCGAAATATTGAAAACCGTTAATGTAGCAAATAGGATTAGGATCCTCAACAAATTTTCTATCGATTAGTATTCAGTTTGAAAATAGCGGAAAAAGAGAATATTATGCGTAGAGAAACTATACACAAAAATTATATTTATAAAAGAATAAAAAACAATTACTTACTTTTTAATTGTATACTGTCGTTTATACACTCAATCCAACCTGATTCCTATATTTATCCGCGCTAAACACCGCCATAGAATCTTAGAGAATCAATTTTGCCAACTATACATTATATTTTCTATGCACGTCTATGCGACGTGCAAAAAACTTTAAGGCCGCAGCACAGACTTTTGCGTAATGCATAAGGGCTCTCGCACATGAAATGCATAACAGAGCATAAGCATAACATAAGGCCGCTAAACCAATGAGCATCTTATGTAAATCAATATAGCGACATTATGCTAGATGCTCATTGGTCCAGCAGTCTTATGTTATGCTTATGCTCTGTTATGCATTTCATGTGCGATAGCCTTTACTCTCTGTTCTCTGTTCCCTATTCCTTTTATTGTACGGAGCCCCTTAGGGCCATTCCACACAATTTGCATAGCCGCATAAATATATGCATAAAGAAAATCATCCAATCGTAGTTTACGTTTGTCTTTATGACAGAAATGTGATTGGATAATTTTCTTTATGCATATGGTTATGCGGCTCTGCAAGTCTATGTGGAATGGCCCTTAGCGGCCTTGTGTTATCCAGTATCCTTATGCTCTGTTATGCTTTTCATGTATGAAGCCCTTAAGGGTATATCCACACAACCTGCATAACCGCATAAACGTATGCATAAAGAAAATTATCCAATCGCATTTCTCCTATAAAGACGCGCGTAAAATGTGATTGGATAATTTGCTTCATGCATATGTTTATGCGGCTATGCAAGTTTGTGTGGATATACCCTAAAGACCATTCCACATAAACTTGCATAGCCGCATAAAGAAAATGATCTAATCGTATTTTACGTTTGTCTTTATGACAGAAATGTGATTGGATAATTTTCTTTATGCATATGGTTATGCGGCTACGCAAGTTTGTGTAGAATGGCTCTAAAAAAAAGGCCGTAGCACACACTCTTGCATAACACATAATGCATAGTGTATAAAGGAATCAACCAGTCAAAATTCTTATTTTCCATAGAATGAGAGGAAAGGAAATATTCTGATTAGTTAATTCGCTTATGCACTATGCGTTATGCAAGAGTGTGTGCTGCGGTCTTAAGGCTATGGGCTATTGCACATGAAATGCATAACAGAGCATGAGCATAACATAAGACTGCTGGACCAATGAGTATCTAGCATAATGTCGCCATATTGATTTACATAAGATGCTCATTGGTTTAGCGGCCTTATGTTATGCTTATGCTCTGTTATGCATTTCATGTGTGAGAGCCCTTAAAGGCTGCGACAAGGACTTTTGCATAAAGCATAATGCACAGTGCATAAAGGAATCAACTAATCAGAATCTTTTCTTTCCTCCCATTCCATAAAAAAGAAGAATTTCGATTGGTTGATTCTCTTATGCACTATGCGTTATGCAAAAATTTGTGTCTGGGCTCTCAGGGTGGAGTCCCATGAAGCGTATTTGCCGCGTATCGCGTAACCGCGTAACCAATCAATAATCAGTAAAACGCGAAATCACAACAGCGAATCGCTTCTGATTGGTTACGCGGTTACGCGATACGCGGTAAATACACCTCATGGGACTCCAGCCTCAGGCTGAAGTCACATGGAGCGATTCATGCAGCAGCGATTCATGCGGTAGCAAATCGTAAAGTACTAATAGAAACAGATATTCCGCAGAAAATATAAAAGTAGATCCGGACTTACCCCGGATCTACAATAGAGTTTTAAGGGTGCCGTCCCATGTACACGGAATCGGAACGACGGAACGGATTTCTTACTAGAAATAAGTTCACTAGCATTCCGTTCCGTATGAAGTTTCTCTGCTGTATCGGAATCACCGGAACTATGGCCGGAACAGTACGGAATCAACGGAATGTTATGTCGGTTGCATGTGACATGCTAAATCCAGCTATTGAAATTAAAATAAAATGAGCAATAACGGAGGGCCGGTAATAATAATTTTATACAATATTTTACCTTGATAATAATGAAATAAGTTAATGTTATCAAGTCAACAATAAGGTTAGGTTAGGTTATGTAAGAGTAAATTGAGATAAGAATAAATTGACAATTTCATTCAATTATTTGGCATATTGATTATATACATAGTAGTTTTTGTTTTATTTACCAAAAACCCTGAAATTTTTGAACAAAAATTTGAAATTATACGTTTCATAATAAATGTGTTAATTTTTTTCAGGCAGTAAAATGTGGTTACTGTGGCTGGCTCATGTTCGGGTCTTGTACAGAGATTCAAGCCCATTAATGTTTTAAAAACTATGATGAAAATATTCATGTCCTCTCTATTGACAAGACAGGACATGCTACAATAAGTATGTTTATTTGTGAGAACATTTTTTAAATGATTTATTTGCAAATATTGAACATATTCAGTAAGTATATTTACTTATGTATAAACAGGAATCAAAGATACAAATGAAAATATGCAGAGCGATGTTCCACCATCGGAGAGTAACGAATGTATTATGTCAGTTGACATCAAGGACGAGATGCTAATTGATGCTGAAGAGCGGAGACCAGCTCTTTGGAATTTTAAGTTGCCAGCACAGAAGCGTACCCCCGTTATAAAACGAGACTTGTGGGATGAAATACATAATAATCTTGGTAATATTAAATAATTTTATTTTGTTTTATGTATTCAAGAAATTGTCTATACAACCACATGTGGTAAATCCATATAGTTTTTTTTCAGTAGGAGTATAAACAAACTGTAATTGTAAATTCTATTTTCCATTATTGAATTATTAGGTTTTGAAAATGCAGCATGGATGAAATCTAGATGGACTTACCTTAGAGATTGTTATACAAAAGCAAAAAAAAAATGAAACGTTATATACCCAGCGGATCAGGTGCAGAAGCAGGACATACACAAAAAAGTTCGTTTCGCTTTTATGCAAGGATGCAATTTTTAGAAGAAGTAATGCCAGTAACCCCGTATGTATAATAATAATTATATTGTCATATATAAGTTTTAGAATACGAAATGTATATATTTTCATTAGTTGTCATTGTAAAATTTTAGTACCACGAGTTCTTTATCATGCAACGTAACTTCTGAAGAAAAAAATGAACTGAACGAAGTCAATTTAAGTATTCAAGAATCCAGTAGTATCATATATTCTCCAAGTTGCAGCACGCCAAGCATTCGTGAAAGATCAGATAGTTCGGACGATTGGAAATCATCATCAAGCGGAACAAAGAGTAGGTTAATTTGGAATAATTAATAATCCTCTTAGATTTTCATATTGAATTCATATATTTATGTAGTCTTTTTTTCAAAACTTTTCATAAATTGTCATAAGCTTTTATTACACATTTGTACGCGTTTACACATTTATTTAGCGGTGATACTAAAAAATTTAAAAAATTCTAGGCAGATATTCAATTTAAAAATAATTTCGTAGCCACAAAAACTTTTTTTAAATTTTATCTTAAAGAGATAAAGATATTTCATTCAAATACCTATACACTTGGCAAATAACGTTCTAAATAAGACATCGAAAATGTATTATTTTATTTATTACTATGTATAAAAATATAGGAAAATTTATTAGTGAAATTTTTTGTATTACAGGAAAAAAGTCTGATTCTCATGTACAGTCTTTGCATGCATCTA
>NW_017295916.1:98959-109375 GCF_001594075.2 Trachymyrmex cornetzi | reverse complement strand
AAAGGGCTTGAAACCAGCTTTCTCATCCCATGGTGAAAAACTAGGGATTCCATTTAAAAAAACCATCGTGACCCCTGAATGACCTTCAAAATGACCTTCTTCCCCCGTGTAACCCTAAACTTTTCATACGAAACATTTTTCTCTATCCCTACTAGTTTTCGAGATATTTGACTGGATCACTTCAGATGGTCCACCCTGTATATTGGAACAATTACTTGAACAAAATGAGCCAAAGAAGATGCAGTAGACTGTTTTTTAGAACAAATTGGTTTTATCCTGCGAAAATTAAGTTACCTTCGAAGAAGACAGATACAATTTAAAGAAAGATGCAGTAGACTGTTTTTTAGAACAAATTGGTTTTATCCTGCGAAAATTAAGTTACCTTCGAAGAAGACAGATACAATTAGACATACTGCAGATACTTTATAAAGCAGAAGATGAAGAGGCAAAAGAACTTACATGAAATTAACTTTTTTTAATATTATCTTTATGTTGTCTTTTTATATATATATCCCAATATCGCATTTTCTTATAATATAAGTGTATTAGATAATGAAAGAAATATATTTTGATTTATAAAAATTTATTTATGTACAAGTTATTAATTACAAATTATTAATATAAAGTTATTTATTTTTGTATTTATTTCTATTTTAAATGTATTTCACGTAAAAGAGGCAATTAATGCGAGTCGATTTAACATAATTTTTTAAAGAGTCAATATCTAATATAATTTTAATACTCGTTGTTTAAAGCTTGTTTCCAAGATAATGGATTTGATGTTTCGAAATATGTAGCAAATGCGTCTCTGATTTTTATACCGTCAACATTTCTACGTCTATTCTGATTACACTCATCTTGATATCCAGTAGAGATTATATTTCGGTCGTTGGCAGTTAAAACAGAGTACTGTCTTTCATTCGGTTGCAACTGAAGTTCGTGTTTCATGATAAAATTATGTACAGCCGTTGCAGCTTGTACGGCAATTTTAACTGTTAAAATATTAGCGATAATTGGCCGGCGAAAAATTCGCCATCTTGCCGCAAGAATCCCAAATGCACATTCTACACTTCTCCTTGCCCGACTTAATCGATAATTAAAGATTTTCTGCGTTATACTTAAGTTTCCACTTCGAGAATACGGTCTCATCATGTAGGATGACAGTGGAAATGCTTCATCTCCTACTGGAACATATGGAAATTTGATCCCGCTATTATCCAAATGTCTAGCCGAAGGCATAAGGCATTTGAAGTGAACTTGTGTCCAATAGATGAGCAAGGTTACTGCTAGCAAACACCAGCATCGCTACGTCTTCCTTCTGCTCCGATGTCTACAATGCTAAAGCAACAATTTGTATCACTCACGGCAAGCCGATTTATACTATGATTGCCTTTATAATTGTAGAAAGACGAGCCACTATTCGGTGGTGCCTACAATTAACAATAATACAATAACAGATTTATTTTAAAATAGTTCAAAATATGTTCAAAAAATAGTTCTATCAGATACATGCCTGAATCATAATGTGCTTTCCATCGACAGCTCCAATGCAGTTGGGAAATTGACAAATTCTCTCAAAATCGTCAGCAACTTTTTGCCAATTTTCATCAGTGGGTTGTAGAAAAACTCTATCTTTTAATACTTCCCACAATGCAGTGCAAGTCTCCTTTATGATTTTAGAAGCTGTATTTGCTCCAATACGAAATGCATATGAAAGAGATGCCATACTATCACCAGATGCCAACCAGCGTAAAGCCAGTTGCAATCTTGTACGAGATAAAATTGGAACTCGGCATAATTCTTGCTTCTCAATAAGTGGTCCAACTAATGACAGCAGTTCTTCAAATAATTCCGGAGTCATTCTAAAGTAATTGAAGAACTTCTCACGATCGGTCGTTTGCATTTCAACGACTAAATTGTCACTTGCGCCTTGAAGATGTCTCATTCTTTGTGTAAACATTGGCCGTACCCAAAATTTTCGTTTTTTTGTATATTTTTTATTTTGTAATAAAATATTATAAGCGAAATATAATTTTCGTACTCTCTTAAATATCAGAATAGCACGCCAACTTGGCATATTTCTTGCATTTCGCAATAATTTTAACATCACAGTTAATACTACTTCTTCGTCCATCGTTGTAATCTCCAAAAAAAAGGTTTCTGAATATTTGTTTTAATTTCACATTCAACCATCTGAGGTGAACATACCATTCCGTTCCGTAAGAAGTTTCTCTACCCGTCCCATGTAGCCGGAACGCAATGGAATTTTGGTAACATAATATATCTCACTCTTACAATTCAGTATTTTTAAGTATTCAAAGTAATGTTATAAGTAAGATAATTGCACAAATTATGCATATTACTGCTTTAGTCGCATTAAAATAACGAAATATCGATTAAATTAGGCAAATTAACTTGCGACCGAGGCGACATTCCGTCCATTTTCATTCCGTTCCGGCTACATGGGACGGGTAGAGAAACTTCTTACGGAACGGAATTGTAGTGATCTCAAATTTTCTAGTAAGAAATCCGTTCCGTCGTTCCGATTCCGTGTACATGGGACGGCATCCTAAGACTTAAGCCATAAGAAATGGACGAATCATAATCGATTATTCTCCCCGAATTTGTCTGTCATTGGTCAATTTCTTACGGCTTAATGCTTAAAATACCTATTGTAGATCCGGACTTAAGCTGGTTCAATATTAATCGTATTGTAGGCGTCGCAAGTGTCATAAGCATCGTGCGACTTTAAATGGACACCTCGGATTGGCTGAAGCAAGAAGTTTGCGACTTGTGACGACTACGATACGACCAATGTAGAATAGGCTTTAGAGTGCATACCTATGCAGCGGAATAGCGTAAGTCCGGATCTATAATAGGTGTGCATTCGTTTATGCAGCGGTTAGCGCAGTGAGTATCATTTAATCTTTATTCAACACTTGGTGAACAACAAGGATAAAGTAATACTTCTGCGCTAACCGCTGCATAAACGAATGCACGCGAGATGTTTACATTGGTAATAGCAGGGGAGGATCCCGTTTGCTTACAGTTCTGATTGTACACACCACTCATATCAACAGGTGCCTAGTAATTTTTCACTGTTTTACCAATAACATTATTTTATTTTTAAATTGGCCAATTAGCGATATAAGTGTGTAATATGCGATGTGTGCAATCGCAGCCCTCCCAATAGCAGTAGCGGATTAGGTCATAAGGATGAAATTAGACGATGCGGAAAACGACTGCGGAATAGAGAATGCGTCATAGAAGCAACCAATCAGCGCTATTCGGAATAAGGAAATTCAGAATAACGCTGATTGATTGCTTCTATTACACCTTCTCTATTCCGCAGTCGTTTTCTGCACCGTGTGATTTCACCTGGGTGGCACCTAGTTGGACACGGCTCAATTGGACACGAGCCACTCACAGCGCTTGAGACTACAAAGGGTGCTTCCCATTTGATGACACAAGTTGACACAAGTCGGCACAAGCGTTGTTCTATTAGGACATTCAGAGAGTGACAAAGATAGAACGACACTTATGTTGACTTGTATCGACTTGTGTCATTAATTGGAAAGTACCCAAAGCTCTTAGGCACCTGGCCGCTGTGATTGGTGGTGTCCAATCGAGCCGTGGTCAATTGAGATCCCCCCATTTCACCCTAAGGGTAAGAAATTGATCTATCACAGTCCAATATAAGAGGAATAAAAGACTGTAAATGGTCAATTTTTTACTCTTAGAGCCTAAATCGCTATTAGGGTGCCGTCACACGCAGCGTAACCTGCGTAAGCGTATAACCTGCGTGTTCTAGTAATTTACTAGATAGAATACACGTTACGCCATTCTGAAGACTGGCATTCACATAGAGCGTATTTCGCGGAATTTAGAGAAATGCGGAAATGCTAATGCAACCAATTGCTGATTAGAATTTCTGTTGTACACTCTAACAGAAATACTAAATGAATTTACGATTGGTATTTGTAACCTACGCATCTCGAAAAATACGCCTCATGGGGAACCGGCATCTTTCCATCGCGTACATATGAGCGGATGATCGAATAAATTATTAAAATCGGAAAGTTTTGTGAAACCACTTTTAGGCTTATCTGACGCATTTTTGCATGAAATGAAAGAATCTGGCAAAAAAAGCGTTGTTCTGTCTTGTGATTTCATATATTAAGCGTTAAAGTTGATAACTATTGAGGTTAGGAAATCTGTCACAGAGGCAATGAGGTCTATAACTGTATTGTCCTACATGAGTTTCGACTGGTTTCGACTTTCCACGTGATTCAAAGAGGCGCATGACTTTTATAATCGTACTGTTGCATAACCGAAACCCATGTGTACTTTTTCAGATAGAATAAGCTAAAACATGCTAGAAGTTAGATTCGACGGGTGGCACCCAGTTGGACACGGCTCAATTGGACACGAGCCACTCACAGCGCTTGAGACTACAAAGCTCCTAAGCACTGGTCGCTGTGATTGGTGGTGTCTAGGGTGCGGTTCACTTGGCGCTACAAATGCTTCGAAGCTTTTGATTAACCAGTCGAAAGAAAGAATTTTACTAATTGACCAATCAAAAAATACTTCAAAGCATTTGTAGCGTCAAGAGGACCGTAGTCCTAATCGAGCCGTGGTCAATCGAGATCACCCCGATTCGACACATGGTGGTTCGGCGTAACAACAAAATAGCGTAAAAAGCATAAAGTGACTAGACAGAAAATGATTTTCAAGTGAAATGATATGATTGGTCAGCGCAAGTTACGCTTACGCTGGTTACGCCGCATGTGACGGCACCCTTAGGCTGATGTCCCATGCAGCGTATCGTGCGTAAGCGGATTTGCGTATCGCCAATCACAGAATCATTCTCTTAGATCTGTTTGCAAATTTCGCAAGCATATTTAAGAGAATAATTCTGTGATTGGCGATACGCGAATCCGCTTACGCACGATACGCTGCATGGGGACATCACCCTTACTGCTGCGCATTTCTCTTATAAAAGAGAACGTAAAATGTGATTAAATAATTTCCTTTAAGCATATGTTTATACGACTATGCAAGTTTGTGTGGATATACCCTTAATCCAACGGCTTTATGTTATAAACTATGTTTACAAGGCATGCTTTACGCCGAAGTTATAACATCGATGTTATGAAACTGACCAATCACAGTCATTCCATTCTTCAGAGGAACAGCTGTGTGATTGGCCAGTTTTATAACATCTATATTATAACTTCGGCGTAAAGCGTGCCGTGTAAACGTAGTAATTGTTATGCAGGTTACGTCATATTTTGTGATGGCCTTCAGCCGGAAGCTCACTACCTTTGCATAATGCATAATACATACGTAACGGCACATTGCATTTTTGATCATTGGCTGCACTTAGCAGAGGGTGCTTTCCATTTGATGACACAAGTCGACACAAGCTTCGTTCTATCCTTGAAATTCAGAGAGTAACAAAGATAGAACGACATTTGTGTCGATTTCTGTCGACTTGTGTGTTATCAAATGGAAAGCACCTATTAAGCAGCCATTTGTAATATCAAGAAATCAGTCTCATAGACCCCTTTTACACCGTTAAATTGCTTGGTACGCGTATCAAGTTGGTGCGGACCAGGCATTTAATACGTCCTTATTTACATCGATCTGTCTCAGAACAGGTTAGATGACATGACGTTTTCACTGCTTTTCTCTCTCTCTCTCTCTCAAGATTTAAAACCTTTAATTCTAACTTTAACTGCATTTAAAAACAGTGGCCAGTTTAATATATGATTCAAAACGAATTAAACGTTTACAGCGTGCCAGCATTTTTTATATCATTTAATACGCGTACTAGCTTGGTCTGATACTCGCAATTCGGGAGTACAAGACTAAAGTAATACCCTAGCATTTATACCAAGCGTATCCAATGATTTGGTACAGATATATTACTTAATATGCGTATCAAGTGTTCGGTTTAGGCTGCGGTTCACTTGACGCTACAAACGCTTCGAAGCGTTTTTTGATTAGTCAATTCGTACAATTCTTTGTTCTGATTGGTCGCTCAAACGCTTCGAAGCGTTTGTAGCGTCAAGTAAATCGCAGCCTTAAACTAGGTCATAATTGGCTGCTAGATCTTGTTATTGCAATAACCAATCAGAACACTTAACACCAATTGCGCTTCTCTTAGGCCCTATGCACACTAGAAAGAATAAGGAATTAGGAATAAAGATTAAACGATTTTAATCTATCAGAAATCGGATACATCGGAATACATAGTTTCTGATAGGTTGATCTGAAATTTCCCATTTTTTAATCTTAATTCTTTACTTCTTTTATTGTGGCTGCATCCTAAGGGCGCTAGACCAATGAGCATCTTAAGACCAAGACACTTCGAGGGAATAGCGATAGCGATAAGAATAACACGATTTCTGTCTATCAAAAATCAGATAAACCGGAATACACAATTTCTGATAGATTGAAACTGTTATTTTTATCGCTATTGCTGGATTCACACTGCATCCGATGTGCGTCGTACGACGCTCTGCAACTAATCAGAAAACAGGATTCCGATGGATTTTGCTTCATATCATCGGAATCCTGTTTTCTGATTGGTTGCAGAGCGTCGTACGGCGCACATCGGATGCAGTGTGAATCCAGCATATCGCTGTTTCCTCGCATTGTGCCTTGGGCTTAAGATGCTCATTGATCTAGCGACTTTATGTTGCAGTTCTGCGAATCATTGGGTGCATCCAGAAGCACGACCGCTCATTGAGCGCTCGGTGAGCTCTGGCATCTGATTGGCATATTCCATTAGATCGAAAAATATAGACCAAACAGATACAAGAACTCAATGAGCGCTCAATGAGCGGTCGTGCTTCTGGATGCACCTATTGGCTGCGTTCAGCAGACTCAGCAGTTTTGCAATCGTTTTATGATTCGTCGCAGCCATTTTGTGTGTGATAGCCCTTATGAGGATGCTGGAGCCATACGTATTAACGATGAAACTAGCGTTTTTGACGTATTTGTTCTTGTCTAATTTCTTCGTAGTAGTTTCATAGAATAAAGCGTTTTTGACGTATTTGTTCTTGTCTAATTTCTTCGTAGTAGAGAGTTTCATAGAATAAAAATTCCTTCTCCACGATTAAAATATTCATGTTGATGTACCTGATGTATGTTATGTCCAAAGCTGGAAAAATATGAATTACGGATCTCTTTATCCATTTTTATCTTCAGCGTTAGTCGCCATATTGAAATAAAATGGATTAAAAAATTTGTAATTTTATTTTTTTTCAGCTTTGGACACAAAATGCACCAAGGGTAAATACATAAATATAAATAATCGTGGAGAAGAAATTTTTATTCTGTAAAACTATTACGAAGAAATTAGATAGGAATAAAAACATCAAAAACGCTAGTTTCGACTCGAAAGGAGAAGACGATTTCTATTTATGTGTGCATGTATTCTATCATATGGACGAGAGTGTATTTAGCTGCAAAATCATAATTCCTGTGGAAGATTGGAAGCAAAGACATAGAGAATGGACTGCGCGGTCCGTGTAGTGGTATAGGATATGTTGGTCGAGGAAAATGAGAGAGAGGGACGTAGGTTGCGGCCAATCTGTGTCTTTTTCTACTCAACGGTGAAATTGTGATGTTCCGGGCCCCGTCCTTATGGAAACAGACACTGAAAATTTTCGAAGAAACACTGAAAATGAGGGGTTAACACTCAAATTTGAGCGTTAACCTCTTATTTTCAGTGTTTTTTCGAAATTTTCAGTCTGTTTCCATAAGGGCGAAACATAATTTTAAAGCTTTATAAATGAGATATTTAAGCTTTTCACGAATCTAACCTCATATGTGTACCTACTTATAAAATGATCTTTTAGGTTCTTTATCTCCTCGCCACTTGCACACCCAACAAGTATACACCATATTTCTTTGTACTTCTCTAATACAGACTCGATACGAATCGAAAATGACACTTATGCAAGATTTCCGAGACTCGAAACGTTGCACAGATATTTTACAAAAAAGGGTGATTGATGGCCACGATACGTTCCTACGCGACGAAGGAGGAACCAATCACAATCTTATATTGGCCGCAACCTACGTCCCTCTCTCTCATTTTCCTCGACCAACATATCCTATACCACTACACGGATCGCGCAGTCCATTCTCTATGTCTTTGATTGGAAGGGTCTTGCAAACGACTGGCCAAGTATACCTCGTCTGCAAGAACTCGGGCTATTAAACCCGAAGAAGAAGATGCAAAATTATATAATACACAAAAATATTACTTATTATTTGGTTTAATATTGAAGCTATGAAGGGTATTGTACTGATCGTATGACAGATTGTCTACAAAATTTCATATTTAACAACATATTAATTATATATAATTGATTTCTATCAATATGTTTACCATGTAAATGTAATATTGTATTTTAATGTAACATTATATTTTAATTGTGCCAGTAATTTCCAACCATATATGTAGGCATGCTATCATTTGATGTTTATTGATATTCCAGAGGTTAACAGAAATCATTAACACAATTAAAATATAATGTTGATACATGTCATATGTATAAGAATGTAAGGTAATTATACAGTTTAGCCGCTCACCTCAAAAATCGATGAACATAGGCTCATTCGACACGTTTTTGCTTAAAACGAAAGAATCTGGCAGAAATAAGCGTCGCTTTGCTCCGCGAACCGAGTTATTAAGCGTTAAAGTTGACGATTTCAGGTTAGGAAATCTGTCATACCGACGTTACGTTGCGACTGAAATATGCTCTGTGGTCACATGCGCATGCGTTGTACGTACTTTTCGGTAAGAGTGCACGAAATTTAAAGTCATAACCCATGTAGACAGTGGGGTGTGTGAATAGTAATGCTTGGGTTCGGGCGGCTACGCCGCCCTCACGAAATAAAAAAATATCATATCCTACCCGCTTGGGGCCTAACCGCGTGGAAGTTACAGCTGAGACAGTATCCGCTTGGAATATTTCTAAAATATTGCAAGAAAGTACCGCTTCAAATCTACAACAAATCAGTGCTTTAAAAGCACAAATTCACTGCTTTAAATACACAAATTCACTGCTAATGCAAAAAATTTGTATATTTAAAGCAGTGAATTTGTGTATTTAAAGCAGTGAATTTGTGCTTTTAAAGCACTGATTTGTTGTAGTTTTGTAGCGGTACTTCCTTGGAATATTTTAGAAATATTCCAAGCGGACACTGTCTCAGCTGTAACTTCCACGCGGTTAGGTCCCAAGCGGGTAGGATATGATATTTTTTTTCGTGAGTACAGCGTAGCCGCCCGAACCCAAGCATTACTATTCACACACCCCACTGTCTACATGGGTTATGACTTTAAATTTCGTGCACTCTTACCGAAAAGTACGTACAACGCATGCGCATGTGATCACAGAGCATGCGCATATGACCACAGAGCATATTTCAGTCGCAACGTAACGTCGGTATGACAGATTTCCTAATCTGAAATCGTCAACTTTAACGCTTAATAACTCGGTTCGCGGGGCAGAGCGACGCTTATTTCTGCCAGATTCTTTCGTTTTAAGCAAAAACGCGTCGAATGAGCCTATGTTCATCGATTTTTGAGGTGAGCGGCTAAACTGTATAATTACCGAATGCAATTTGCATTCCAAAATCACAATATTTATAATTATTGTTTATCACTATTTTAATATTTGGTTTAACATTGCAGATTTGAAGTGGTCTGCACTGATGACTTTATAACAGATTATCTAATCTAGAAACAGGACATCTAAATGTAATATTGTATTTTGATTGTGACAGTATGATTTCCAATCATACATGTAGGCATGTTATCATTTGATGTTTATTGATATTCGAAAGGTTAACATAAATCATTAACATAAATAAAATATAATTTTAATACATGGCATGCTTTCTAGATAAGATAATCAGTCATAAGTCCATAAGTGTAGACCACTTCAAGGTTGCAAAACTATAAGGGTACGGTTCCACTGAGCGCGTCACGCGTCGCGTTGTCGAAGGAGAGAAAGAGAGGGGTTATGTATTTATATAATCTTATTTCTTTCTCTCTTTCATAACGCGACGCGTGAAGCGCTCAGTGGAACCGTACCATAAGGCTAAAGCGGAGAGCATAGACTCTTGCATAACGCATAACACATGAGGCATAAGAAATTGAACCAACCAGAGTTCTCTATTACATGGAAGGGAAAGAAAGAACGGAGAACTTATATTGGTACATATTCTTATGCATTACGTGTTATGCGTTATGCAAGAGTCTGTGCTCCCCACTTAAGGATAGGCAATGTTCATGAGTGTTATGATTGTAGAACTTGTTATATTCTCATTTATATAACAAAATGCTTATATACACATATTGATAGAAAGCATGAAGATAATTATAATACAATGTGT
>NW_017295916.1:96885-97444 GCF_001594075.2 Trachymyrmex cornetzi | reverse complement strand
TTCCGAGGCAGGGCGTGTGTCCCCCGCCCCGTCGCGGCCGCTCGGACGTATTCCGAGGTAGGGCGCGGCCGGGCGTTGTCGAGGGAAGGAAAACCCTTCAAACCCGGAAGGAAAATCGTACACCCGGCTTGGGGCGGATTGTAAAATTGCCCCAAATATGACGTCGTAATGGAGAAATTCGATAAGACCACTACGTCAGCAGCCGTGGTCGGATCCGGCAGCTGCCGGCGCGGGGGAGGTGGCGACCTGGCCGCCCCCGTGTCGGACTTGGACATAGTCCAAGTATCATGCGACAGGCGCATGGCTGGGTGCTCCGCAGGCCCTTCCACGACCAGAACAGTGACTGCGAGGAGCGGGGAGGAAACAGGGAAGTTGGTGGGGGAAGACTCCCTCTCGTTGGAGGGAGAGGACACCCATCAATCCCTGGAATGGGACGGAGGGTACCAGGTCACCGGTACCCCCTGGAATACGGTGGCCGATATCTGCTTCGCGCTCACAACACCCGAGCAGCACACGAGGCTTTTCTTCGACGAGGAGGAGGAACTCAGCTGCTTGGAGC
>NW_017295916.1:95982-96780 GCF_001594075.2 Trachymyrmex cornetzi | reverse complement strand
GGGGGGGGGGGAGGAACACAGGAAGGCCTTCCCGCAGACCGCGGCCCGGTCCCGCTTCCAGCAAGCCCGGGTCGCGGTGCTGCTCGGTCGCCTCCGGAGGCGAACTGTCGAGGTCGGCGTCCACGGCCTCGATGGCGTCCCTGGGGGGAGACGGTCGTAAACGGCCCATCAAGGCCGTCGAGATCGGCTCCTCCGATGATGAGAAGGAGGAGGGGATGAAGAAGAGGACGAGGGGTCGGCCCGCTCTCAATCCGGCAAATGCCGGTAAATTTACGAAGGAGGTCAAGGCCGAAGAGGCCAACAGGGAGAAGACGAGGCAGTTAAGGAGGGGTTACCGGATAATCTCCGATCCCGAGATGGCCCCTGCATCTGCCTCGGCCAAAAGGGCTGCCGAGAGGGCTGCTGAACTCGCTGAAGAGTACGGGCGGCAGCCCCTCGAGGCAATAGCGGCCGTGGCCACTAGAGAGTTGGCCACGCTCGTCAAGGCCGTGGAGCGGTCCAAGAACATTGGGGGTGACATAGTGAGGGACTTGTGGGGGGTGTTCAGCGAGCTCACCGCAGCCCTCGCGGCAACCCTTAATCGGGCAGGCGACATCTCCGATGGAGGCTCCACGGCCGAGGAGAGCATCGGCCGCTGTAGGGAGAGGGCCTGGGCGGAGGAGAGGAGGCGGCTCAAGGCCGAGATAGATCTCCTCCACCAGGAAAGAGAGAAGTGGAGGGAAGAGGCCAAGCGGGGTACAGGATCCCCCCGCCGCTTTCCCCCACCGCTCAAAGATCTGACGCCGGCCACTAGATTCA
>NW_017295916.1:93654-94085 GCF_001594075.2 Trachymyrmex cornetzi | reverse complement strand
CGTGGAGTGGGGGCCCATCGACGTGGCAGGGTGCTATTTCCCTCCTCGCCTCGGTAGGAGGGAATACGGGGAGAGGCCCTGGAGTCCCTGAGGGAGCAAATCCACCGTCGCTCCCTCAGACCAGTCATCGTGGGAGGGGACTTTAACGCCCACTCTACAGAGTGGGGTTTCCCTTTCACAGACTTCAGGCGCGTTAGCACCCTGCAGTGGGCGGCGGGACTCGGCCTGGTACTCTTGAACCAGGGTCGGGTCAGCACCTTCGTGGGGCCGCGGGGGGAGTCCATTATAGACCTCACGTGGGCGACCCCCGCGGCGGCTCAACCAAGGGTTAGCACGTGGACGCCGGCTCCTTAGGAGAACTATCCGACCACCGAATGGATCATCCGAATGGAGCTGGTGCCCACGCCCACGGAGGTGCAAATCAGGCACAG
>NW_017295916.1:89856-90166 GCF_001594075.2 Trachymyrmex cornetzi | reverse complement strand
CAGAGAGTTTGTATTAATTTTTGTGTAAAAAATGGTATTAAGTGTTCAAAAACTCTTGAAATGTTGACAGTGGCGTACGGTGAGTCAACTTTGAGCAGAAGAAATGTTTATAAATGGTATAAGTTATTCCAAGAGGGCCGAGAAAATGTTAACGATGAATCTCGCTCTGGACGACCCAGCACGTCAAAAACCGACGAAAATGTTCAGGAAGTGAAAGAAATTATGTTGAAAAATCGTCGAATCACGATTAGAGAAATAGCTGATGATCTTAACATATCGTTTGGCTCATGCCAATCAATTTTAACGGATG
>NW_017295916.1:87033-89533 GCF_001594075.2 Trachymyrmex cornetzi | reverse complement strand
GGGGATTATTTTGAAGGGGATAACATAATTTTGGATGAATAAATGAATATTTTTTTATAAAAATGAAAAGTCACCTTACTTTTTGATCACACCTCGTAACTTTTATTCCAAATTTTATTTCGTTCAAAAATTTAACATCTTTTCCTGCTCTTAATACTTCCCCCATTATGTGTACCACTTTAAATAATGTAGTGTTTCAGTAATGTTTAAGGCCGCACACAGCACACACTTTTGCATAACGCATAGTACATAAGCGAACCAACAAATCAGAATTTTTCTTTTCCTCTCATTTCATGGAAAAGAAGAATTTTGATTGATTCCTTTATGCATTATGCATTACTTTATGGCCGCAGCACACGCTCTTGCATAACGCATAATGCATAGTGCATAAAGGAATTGACCAATCAAAATTCTTCTTTTTTATGGGATGAGAGGAAAGAAAAGATTCTGATTAGTTGATTCGCTTATGCACTATGCGTTATGCATTATGCAAAAGTGTGTGCTGTGGACTTTAAAGGCTTCACACATGAAATGCATAACAGAGCATAAGCATAATATAAGACTGCTGGACCAATGAGCATCTAGCATAATGTCGCCATATTGATTTACATAAGATGCTCATTAGTTTAAGGGCCTTATGTTATTCTTAGCCCGGACCTTCATACGGGCAACAGCGCTTCGACACAGAGCTCTGATTGGTGAAAAGCCGGTTGTGGGGATAAAATTTACCTCCATCACCCGTTTTTCACCAATCAGCGTTTAATAACATCCGTAGTTATGAAATTGGCCAATCATAGCTATGATCAGGAGAATGGAATGATTGTGATTGGCCAGTTTCATAACTACGGATGTTATTAAACTCGATTAAGGGTGCCGTGTAAATGTAGTCACAGACTCTTGCATAACGCATAATGCATAGTACATAAGGGAATTGTCCAATCGAAATTCTTCTTTTCCTGTCATTCCATGGAAAAAAAGAATTTCTATTGGTTAATTCCCTTATGTACTATACATTATGTGTTATGCAAGAGTCTGTGCTGCGGCTTTTAGTCATATGTCATACGTCAAAGTTTGTGTATTATTTATATCTACAACTTAAGCTTATAAGTCACGACGATTCTTGTGCTCAGACTTCTAAGGCCACAGCACACTTTTGTGTAATGCATAAGGCATAATGCATAACACACAGCACAACGCACAAGCTTGTACATAAGCTTGTACTATTTGGAATGTCTCAATTGGAAATAACATAATATTATATAATTATACAATATGATTATATTATATAATTTTGTAAATAATGACAAATACGTCATATTCCTATCTGGGATGTTTAAACATACTTATCTATCACACGTTTCGAGGTTAGAACAGGCTAGAATGAGAGCATTCTTCATATTCCTGCTGTTTAAGATGTCTGCATAGCATAAAAAGTTCGTCTTTACGGATTTTTCGACGTCTTGTGTCTAAACGGTCCTCTACATAGAAGTCGTAGTGGTGGGATCAGAAAGGTATGATCTATAAAGGGTCCTCTACATAGAAGTCGTAGACGGTCGTGGAGTCTTAAGTCGTAGAAAACCAACCAATCACAATCAAATATAAGGAGAATACTCGATTGGAATTGTTCAGTTTCCTACGACTTAAGATTCCACGACCATCTACGACTTCTATGTAGAGGACCCTTTAGGGCTATCGCACATGAAATGCATAACAGAGCATAAGCATAACATAAGGCCGCTAAACCAATGAGCATCTTATGTAAATCAATATGGCGACATTATGCTAGATGTTCATTGGTCCAGCAGTCTTATGTTACGCTTATGCTCTGTTATGCATTTCATGTGCGATAGCCTTTATGCTTTATGCGCTATGCAAGATCTACAGAACGAGAAGTGGGAATGGAAATAAGGAACTCTGATTGGTTGATTCGCTTATGAGTTATGCGTTATGCAAGAGTGTGTGCTACGGCCTTTATTTTTTAAAAAGTAACCTTCAAAATTATTGTTTAATATATCGGCACTGTTATTACATAATACATGAAAACTTTCAGTACCGATAAAATACGGTACATAAAAATTATCTTTTTTTTTAAATCATAGCTCGTTAATATTTTATACAAACAAATTATTTACATGAACTATGCGTATGTTGATCAATGCAGACCTATATATACAAAGAAATCGTCATTTTTTTTCCGATCTCGCTAAAATACGTTATGCAAACATATATATATACAGGGTCATCGAAAAGTATCGGACCCCCCTAATATCTTCAGTTAGAATGCATTTTAGAGAAAATGTCCAATAGCAAAGTTGTATGGTTTCAAGCGAGGAGTAAGATAATTACCTTGACTTTGATCTTGATCATGTCCTTTAAGGTCATTTCAAGGTCGGAGAGTGCCTGCCCGCCGGAAGGCTGGACGGAGGAGCTGGGTGTCACCGGGGGGGGAGATGGCGGCGGCCTTCGCCCGCTTGCGAGGTCGGCCGAAAGCTCCGGGGCC
>NW_017295916.1:82115-84377 GCF_001594075.2 Trachymyrmex cornetzi | reverse complement strand
AGTGGGTGCAAGCCCCACATAACCCCGGGCTCTCCCCCGAGGCCCGGGGTATGCGTTAGGCATTTCCCCTCCGTCACCAAAAACAAAAAAAAAGGTCATTTCAAGGTCAACCTTATTTTTTTTAATGGAACTCCCTACATTTTATTGCATATTTTTATAGCTTATCTCGAGAGCTTTCCAAAACACTATAATAAAATATTTTTTCATTAAGTACTTTTTGAGTTATAAAGGTTTGAAGTTAACAATTTTTTGAAACAAAATGTAAAATATCTTGTAAAATATTATTTAGTTTTCAGTAATCATAATCTTAATACTTTTGTGCGCGGAATAATGAGACCAATTAATTGGTTTAAAGAAAATGCATTAATCAAAAAGTGTCGGTTCCCCCTAATATTTTCAGTAAGAATGCATTTTGGAAAAATGTGCAATAGCAAAGTTGTACGGCTTCAAGCGGTTATGCTAGTAGGCTACGGCCGAAAACTGCCCGAAGGTGATCGCGAGAAGTTGCTCGAATACGTGATGTCCGAAGGCGTTAGCGGGAATCTGCCCGAAAGCGTTGGCGGGGCAGATCTTTATTCTCTCACTCTCGCAGGCACCAATGTACAAGCTCTTGAGCAAACAATACGGATCACTGATTTTAATCTTTGATGCAGTGCTGTCTTCTTCTTAATGAGCAACAGTTACTTCGTGGACGAAAACAAACAGCCCCAAAAATTTTTTCTGTAACAGAAGAAGCCATTGCGCTTCAATTGATTTTCTCAAACATTTTCACTTTTGTTTCCAATAGCCCAGAAATTTTTCGTAAATATTATTAATTGATCTATTAGATTTTCAGTTGCTCAACGAGCTTTTTGCTAGTGCTGGTTGAAATAAACAAATCAATAGTTGGACCAACACTTAATAATTAGTTTTTTTCTCTACTTGATTATTTAGATCAATTTCCTATTAATTCTTACCTGATTAATTCTTCTTTGCTATAATTAAGAATGGCGGAGCTTTCTGAAAAAGATCGAATAACACTGTTAATGATGCGAGGATGGGGAGATCAACAAAGAGGGTATAAAACAGTAACGCGATTATTTAATGAAAATTTTCGGAATTAAAATAATAGGATCTCTAAAAGTACTGTAATCCGTACTATTCAACGTTTCGAGGACATTGGTAGCGTTAAAAGTCGCTCAAGATCTGGTAGACGTAAAACAACAACAAATAATTATAAGGCATTAGATGTTTTACAGTCTTTCGTTGAAAATCCCCATATTTCCATCAATCGCGTTGCACAATAACACGAAATTGGTCATGCATCTGTCAGTAAAATTTTGAAATTGAGTAAATGACATCCATACAAACTCCATTTGTGCCAAGAGTTGTCCGAAGACGATTTTGATAGACGCATCGAATTTTGTGATCTTATGATGGAGATGATTGTCGACGATCCTCTATTACTTAATAATGTTGTTTTCTCTGATGAGGCAACATTTGAACTGACTAGAAATGTAAATAGACACAATTGTAGGTACTGGAGTGACGTTAATCCTCTCTGGAAAAGAGACAATCATACCCAATAACTACAAAAAGTTAACGTATGGGCTGGTATTCTTGATGGTAGACCAGTTGGCCCTTTCTTCATTGAAGGCAATTGGACAGCACGGGTATACACAGTCATGCTTCGCGAACAAATTGTTCCAGCTATTCGAGACATAGCTGGTGGAAATGTGGATGAAATTTATTGTTCAACAGGATGGAGCTCCACCTCATTATGGTGTCATTGTCCGTCAATATTTGAATGAGGTCTTTCAGAACAGGTAGATATGGCGAAGGGGTCATATTGAGTGGCCACCTCGGTCTCCGGACTTGGGTGGCACCCAATTGGACACGGCTCAATTGGACATGAGCCACTCACAACGCTTGAGACTACAAAGTTCCTAAGCACTGGTCGCTGTGATTGGTGGTGTCCAATCGAGCCGTGGTCAATCGGGATCACCCCCCGGACTTGACCCCACTTGACTTTTTTTGTGGGGTTACTTGAAAATTAAAGTGTATGCCACCAAGCCTCAAAATTTAGATGATTTAAGAGGGAGAATAACTCGAGAGATAGAACTAATACCGCCGGAAACGTACCGGAATGCGGTTTTAGCTGTTTATAACTGATTGGCACATTGCCAGACTGTTGAAGGGCAACAATTTGAACATTTGTTGTGAATTGTTTGATACAATTGAATATTTTGCCCAAGCTGACCAATTGGAATGAAATTCGCCTTA
>NW_017295916.1:81830-82100 GCF_001594075.2 Trachymyrmex cornetzi | reverse complement strand
CCCACACGCCACTCTTGCCTTAACTGGCCGGACCCACACGCCACTCTTGCCTTAAATGGCCGGACCCACACGCCACTCTTGCCTTAACTGGCCGAACCCACGCGCCACACTTGCTTTAACTGGCGGGAATCACACGCCACTTAACAAATTGTTAATTTCAAACCTTTATAACAAAAAATACTTAATGAAAAAATGTTTTATTATAGTGTTTTGGAAAGCTCTCGAGATAAGCTATAAAAATATGCAATAAAATGTAGGGGGTTCTATTTA
>NW_017295916.1:80443-81731 GCF_001594075.2 Trachymyrmex cornetzi | reverse complement strand
TATATATATATATATATATATATAATATATATAATAAAAGGGGAAAGAAAAGATTGAAAATTGAGTGATCTGAGCGATTACACTATATCAGAATTAAGAGTAATGTTGAAATTTTTGGACTTCTAATCACTGGATTGAGAGAAGACTTGATAAGACGATTGCCGGTGGACCAACAATATCTGTCTCCGACAATAGTGAAATTAAACGCTATATTAAATGAAAAAGAAAGAAAACAGGCCGCAATTGTGATGGCAGTAATATGATACTCTACCAATGTGGGTATCTTTCAGAGGAGAAAGAAAAATATAAGAGGACTTGATATGATAAAAACAATATAATAGTAATGGCGCAAAAAAAAATTTTTGTGTATGTTCCGCCTTATTGGTGACGTTCACCCCTTTACGCTCGCAGTTGTATTTTATATAAAAAAAAGGGAAATGGTTTTTCGGAGAGTTACCAGTTTTTACTAAGTTTTACAATGGTATTGTTACGTCCGTCCGTGCGTCTAATATGTTACGTCCGTCCGTCTCACGAGATCCGCACTCCCGATTCGCCGAAATGAGTCACTCGTGAGTATAAAGGTAAACAGATGTTTATTTACAATCACAGGACTACAGCGTGATACAATTAAGCGTAATAACCAAATAAATATCTCGCGTAGAGAGAAACACGTCCGTTCGTGACGGAGACTCTCTTCCGAGTTGTTTAACAACAACTCCGCGCTCGTCGCCAAGCAACGCGCTCTTCGTTCTTCAGGAACGTGCAACGGGCGACGACTCATCTCCGGCGAAACGGGCGACACGATTCGGGCATAACAGTATTAACATGGTGCCTACGATTTGTATCGCTAGTTAAAGGTTAAGAAAGAAAATTTCGACATATATTTATAATTTTGTAGTGGTAAGGTCCACTTGCTTAGAATGAAAGTAACGACTAAAAGAAAGAAGATATCAACATATATTTGTAATTTTTTTAAGAGTTAGTTAGATCTTCTCTTCCTTTTTGGTTGAGAGAGAAGGAAATATATATATACAGGGTGTCTCATAACTCTCCTGACAAATATCATGGATACAGGTAAAGCGGATTAAACTGAGACGGAACGTCTTCTACCATTTTTCAATTTTCGCAATAACGAGATAAGTTAACGAGATATTTATTTATAAAAATATCCAAATTCGCCCGGCCCACCGCCAAATCCAAGCGCGCGGCTCGATAGGACCGCCCAGCGCGGCGCACTGCGCGCGCTCGCCGTCGCTAGACACGCGTTGTTTATAAGAAGCAGCAATGG
>NW_017295916.1:68914-79101 GCF_001594075.2 Trachymyrmex cornetzi | reverse complement strand
TATCGAGCCGCGCGCTTGGATTTGGCGGTGGGCCGGGCGAATTTGGATATTTTTATAAATAAATATCTCGTTAACTTATCTCGTTATTGCGAAAATTGAAAAATGGTAGAAGACGTTCCGTCTCAGTTTAATCCGCTTTACCTGTATCCATGATATTTGTCAGGAGAGTTATGGGACACCCTGTATATTTTTTTCATTATATTTTTTTCTTTTTATCATTTTATTGTTTTTTTTGTTGATTATTTGCAATGATATGTACAGTGTTGTTGTTTCGGTTTAGAATATTAGTAATTCTTTACAAAATTTAGTTCATCCGTGTTCACTGTAATATGCTTTCCTAAGTTTATTCGCGTGTACAATTTTAAAGTGATCGTTCCTAACTTTAATTTTTATATTTTCGTTAGTGAGCATCTCGACAATCTCGAACGGGCCTATGTATCCACTATTAAACTTTCTCGTTTTCCTTTCGTTTATTATTGGGCATGGGAATAAGTTTCCGCCCTTTTTGAAAAGAAAAAGATGTGTTTATTTAAACAAATCTATATAAGTGAGTTTATTCAAAGTATGCTCCTTCGGAAGCGACAACTTTCTTTCACTTTTCCGGTAATAAACGGATTCCTCGAATGAAAAAATCTGGTTCTTTTGAAGCGATCCATTCATCAAGCCATTTTTTGATACCTTCATAAGAATTGAATCGTTCTCCAGAAAGGGCCGACTGCATGGATCGGAACAAATGGAAATCTGAAGGAACAATGTCCGGTGAATACGGCGGGTGGGGCAGAATTTCCCACTTTACTCCTTCCAAGTATTTCTTAATCAGTTTTGCAATGTGTGGCCTAGCGTCGTCATGTAACAGAATCAGCTTGTTGTGCCTATTGTCCCATTTCGGTCGTTTTTCTTTCAAAGCTTGGTTTAAACGTATCAGTTGTAGTTGATAACGATCGCCAGTGATGGTTTCGGACAGCTCATAATATATAACACCTCTCTGATCCCACCAGATGCACAACATAATCTTCGAAGCATGGATATTTCGTTTTGGCGTTGATGGACCTGGTTCACCTGGCATCACCCATGCTTTCAAGCGTTTAGGGTTATCGTAGTAGATCCATTTTTCATCGCCAGTTACGATACGATGTAGAAAACCCTTCCTTTGTTGTCGTTGACGAAGCATCTCGCAGATGACCAAACGTCTTTCCATGTCTCTCTCTTTCAATTTGTATGGCACCCAATTTCCTTCTTTTTGCACCATTCCCATTGCGTGTAGACGTTTTCCAACAGTGGATCTATCAACATTTAACCCTTTTGACAACCTATCGAGCGATAAACATGAATCTTCTTCGAGTAATGCTTGCAATTCTGCATCTTCAAATTTTTTCGATGCACCTTCGCGTTCTTTGTCACTCACGTCAAAATCACCACTGTTGAATCGCCGAAACCATTCTTTACAACTGGTTTTCGATGGAGCATGCTCACAGTAAACATCTACGAGCAAACGATGCGATTCTGCAGCACTTTTCTTTAAAATAAAATGATGGAGTAAAACTTCCCGCAAATGTTGCTTTTTTGGAATAAATTCCGACATCTTCAACGCAAAAAAAAGTTACTCTTTTTTACGCTTCGAACGAATGCCAACTATTGGACTTAAAAAAAAGTTTGAACACAAACTTTTCAAACACATGTGTTGCCGTTCTATCAAACACACAAGCAATGCTACTAACAACATCTTTCTACAATGGGCGGAAACTTATTCCCATACCCAATAGGAATACTTGGTCTCCTATCGTAAAATGCTGTACGTTTAGTTGTCTGTCGTAGTAGTGTTTAGATTTTAATTTTGCTTTTTCTAAATTATGGTTTTTGCGAGTTGTTGAATGTCGGAGATTTCGACGAATAGATTTAGTAAGTAATGATCGTACGTTTCAGGATCTCGCTCCCGATTTAATCCGGACGGAGTGCGTGCGGAGGTTCCGAATATTAATTCGTGCAGAGTGAATCCGGTGCCTTCATTTACTGAAGTATTGTATGAGACATTAGCTCTTTCTATTAGATCGTCCCAATCTGATTTTCTATTAATAAAGCATTTTAGAAATTCGATTAGTACATCTAAGGATCCGTTGGACTGTGGGTGGAATGCGGTAGTTTGCAATTATTGAATTTGTAATTCTTTCAAGATAGTTTTCATAAGGCGGCTAGTGAAGTTCGTTCCCTGATCCGTGAGTATGCTCCTTGGACATCCGAATTTACATATCAAATTGTTGATAAAGGCTATTGCTGTGGTTTCGGCTGTCGCATCTGTGAGAGGCACGTAAATTGAGTATTTAGTTAAGAGATCTTGCATAGTGAGAATGTATATGTTTCCTCGAGAAGTTCTTTGAAGAGGGCCTATGATGTCTAAAGCTACCTTGTCGAAGGCTCTTCCGGGAGTGTCTGCTAGTATCATTGGTTGTTTAATTTTCCGTCTTATTAATTTTTGTAACTGGCATGTGCGGCATTGTCTAATATATTCTTGTACTTGACTTTTTATGTTTTTCCATGAGTATTTTTGTCTGATACGGAGGTATGTTTTAGTTATGCCCTTGTGTCCGCCATTAATGAACTCATGGTTTTCTTGTATAATTTTATTTCTGTCTTCAAGTGGAGGGGTTATGGTAGGACCATAATATATTGTAATGATAGCTGGTTGTTCAGAAAATGTTCATTGAAAACAAGAAAGTATATAACTCCATTCTATTGAGTCTATTTTGTCCATTTTCGTGATGCTGAATGAGTGTAAGTTTAGTTCGATGCTGGTATCTAACAGTGAGGTAAAGCACTCGTCTAATATCTCTTTGTCAAGCCTGATGTTTGTTCTTTCTTTTATAGGTAGTGCTATAATGTAGCGATTCGGGTGTGTGGAGGGAATGACTCGAGCTCGTCCTAGTGCTAAGTTGTTCAATGGGGGTAATATGTCTGTTTTTGTAAGTTCGAGAGCACCGTTATCGATAGGTTGTTGGTCTAGGGTGACGAAAATAATTAGATTGTCATGTCTGTCCGTAATTTTGATGTCTGTTTCTTTTATGATGCATTGACTTTTATTTGACTGGTTGAGTTCGTTTTCTTCTTCTGTGTCTTCATTGTTTATGTTTGTATTCCTTATGAAGTCGTTATTAATAGGGGCATCCGGCGGTATAATGCTTGCGTTATCAGACGCACGAGGCCTGTGGAAACGTAAGGATTCTTGTCCTAAATTAATGAGTTTAGTCGATGTGATAGGTTTAGAGTTTTCCGTGTATTCATCATTAGAAGATTCGGTTGGTATGTCTTCGTATAGTGCCTTGTGTATATTTCTTTTATTTGAACGTAAATTGTATTGTAATCCTGATGTACTTGGAAGTTCTGTGATGTTTGTATTTTGTGATTTAGTGGGTGCGTTTCCGGTTTTATCGAGGTTAATTGAGTGGTGAGGTATGTTTTCTTTAACATTTTTTTGTTGGATTCTAGTCGAGTTACTGTCGTCGAGAATTATTGTTCTTAGAGTCCTTGGTTTGAAGGAAGATGAAGTTAGAAAAGGATGGTTTCTCGATGTTTCTGGAAGTAACAGGGATGGAAGCGATAATAAAGAGGGAAGTTCTTCAATTCTTTTGTTTTTGTTGCAACCTAGTGGCGGGACACGTTCTTTCGTAGTTAATTTCTAATCGTTTCCAAGACCTTTCGTTGTCAGAATCGGAGAGTTCTTCGATATTAAATGTAGGATCTGAATTTCGGTGACGTTTTTTTTTGAATGACTAAAATAGAGATTGGTTTAGAAGCAATTACCGGATTTATGGAGAGAGCGTCTGCATTACTGTTGCAAGTGCCTTTTTTATATATGATTTTCTAATTATACTCCTCGAGCTTTAAACGCCATCTCATAAGTCGTGATGTAGGATCTTTTACGTGATGTAGCCAAGTTAGTGGCTGGTGATCGATGAATAAAGTGAAAGTGTGCCCATATAGATACGGTCGGAAATGATTAGTGCAATATACGATAGCCAAAAGTTCTTTTTCTATTGTCGAGTAATTTTTTTCGGCTGGGTTTAGTACCCTTGAAGCGAAACTTATCGGGAGATTTTGATCTATGTTCCCTTGGCTTAATACTCCGCCTATGGCATAATAGGAAGCGTCAGTGGTAAGTATAAATTCTTTATCAAAATTCGAATATTGTAGTATGGGTTCTTTGCAAAGTAGATCGCGTAATGTATTGAAGGCTAGTTGCGCTTCTTGGTTCAATTTAAATTTTATATTCTTTTTCAACAAGTTCGACAGTGGATTGGCTATCTTGGAGAAGTTTGGAATGAATCGTCTATAGTAACCGGCGAGTCCTAGGAATTGGCGCACGTTTTTCAATGTTTTGGCGTCGGAAAATTTTTGACTGCTATAATTTTTTGTGGGTCTGGATGAACACCGTTTTCGTTGATTATGTGTCCAAGGTAAGCAACTTCGTGACGAAGAAATTCGCATTTGTCTGGTTGAAACATTAAATTGCTTGTACGTAATCTTTGCATTAGTTTATTTAACTTAATCTTATATTCCCTTAATAGCTTGCGTATACGACGATGTCGTCCATATAAACGAACATTTCTGTGCCCTGTAAACTCGTTAATGCTTGGTCCATCATTCTTTGGAAGGTTGCCGGTGCATTTTTTAGACCGAATGGCATGCAAGAAAATTGATAGTGTCCGTGTGGTGTTGAAAAGGCCGTTTTATGCGCGTCTGCAGAATCCATAGGAATCTGATGGAATCCACTAGCCAGGTCAAATACGGAGAAATATTTGGCTCCCCCGAGCTGATTGAGAATATCGCAAATGTTTGGCAGAGGATAAGCGTCTCCTATTGTTTTTTCGTTTAGTTTCCGATAACCAACATTCATGCGCCATCTTTTGTTGCCTAATGAGTCAGGTTTTTTTGGCACAATCCATATTGGCGAATTATAAGGTGAATCAGAGGAAATTACTATTTCAAAATATAAACAGAGAACAGGTTAATAAGAGTTTTTTCTCTGTAAGTCGTGCGAACAAATTATTTATTAAATACGAAAAAAATCAGACGTTTCGGCTTACATTCGAGCAATCCTCAGTGTATCTGATCCATATACAATCAAAATTCTTAGCTGGTTTGATAGGAGGGTGCCCAATCATTCCGCTTCATTTACAAAGACACCAGGTTAACAGATCCGGCGACCAAATAAATTGAAGATGAATTCTATATAAATAATCCAACCATTATTAAGGTATTAAGGAAGAATGTAAAATAAATGAAAACTTTAGAGAGATCACTCACTCATCAAACCAATTAAACATAATCAATTAATAATTAAATTAATTTTGCTGTATATCCGCATCCATACTTAGTATTGACTTATGCATGTCAACAAGACGACAGTTAGCAATCAAATGAGTAACTGTCAAAGATTAACTTAAGCGTCGGTTTTCATATAGCTATGAGCATAAACAATAAAAGACAAAGACGATACATCCGAATATTACAAGCATAAAAATACGACCTAGTGCAACATATCATTGAAATCAATGTAAATTATCAAAAATTGAAATGTACGCGTGATGTAGAAATTTGGTGTCAGATTGTAGATTCTTTTGTAACCTAATGTGTAGCATTTCAGAAATACGTCGTCTGTATAAAAATTGGCTATCGATAATCTCAGTGTTCTCCCAATCAAAATCGTGGCTCCAATCTGTGTTCTGTGATAACTGAATAATTGTTATTGCTTTTTCTAATATCATTTCGGTGTTCTGTGATTCTCGTTTTTAACTTTCGCTTTGTCTGGTCGACATACGAAGCATCAAAATTATTGCAATTAATTTTATAAACTACGAAGGTCATCTGAAAAGTTTTGAGCCTAACATAGAAACAAGTAATTTTTCGGTCAAATTCAATTTTATTTTTCCACATAGTCTCCTTTTAAGTTGATACATTTTTTCCAGCGATTCTCCCAGCCCTTTAATCTATTCAAATAATACTGAGCGTCTTGCTTTGCAAAATAGGCGTCTACGAATGCGATGACCTCCTCGTTCCTACACTCTCTTGTGTGATGAGAAGGATTTGGAAGGAAATGAAAAGGCTTTTAATAAGAACAGAATGTTTAAGATTGTATGATTTTAATGTTTAATGTACAGTTTAAGATTGTATGATTTTAATGTACAAGGCGTGATAGCTACCACGCGAGGCTTATTTGTTATTATCGCGGGCCTCGTAAGCTTGCGTACGGGCGCGATATGCGGTGGCGATCTCAGAGGCCTTGGTTGTGGCCTCGGCGCAGGCTTTGCGGCTTTAAGAGCCTCCGGAGCGAGGGAAGCGTCCGGTTTCTTCGCGATCTTGCGCGTACGAGGGGGTGCGTCGGTAATCGCTTCCGTCCTTTTTCCGGTCTCCGTTTCCCAGTACTGGGCAGGGTCGAACGCCCCCTCTTTGAGCAGCTCTCGCTGGAGCTGCTTCAGGTGGGTCCGCCACCCTCCTCGTTTGCCGCGTCCACGTTTTTTCTTAGGCATCTGCTTCAGAAAGAACGTTTTGTAATGGCGGCAGATCGGAAAGAAAAGAATGCGAAAAGACCTCGACGCCGAGAAGACTCTCGTTAGAGTTTTCGCTAGGAGGTGATCTCCACGTCGCCGTGGTTTGCGCTGTAGAGATCAGGCAAAGAATTAGCTCGTCTGACGCCGTGGTTGGCGCACGATCGGAGCTGGATTGGTAGGAAAGAACGGATGGTCCGGAGCGCTACTGAAAGCGCTGGGAGTCCTTACCGTTTCGGTTCTTTAGAAGGAATAAGGTGATTTGTCTGCAAATTATCCTGCTTTATATATGTTTCGCATTGTGACCCCTCGCGGTAAGGGGGTGTTTTCGCCCACTTGTTGTTGCGAAAATCTCTAGAATATTCTAATTCTTTAATAGCGATTTATTCGATTGCTGCGTGTCTTTTCGTCTTTTTGATCGTTCTCGTGTTTAGCGGGGTTTGCGATATACTTAAGGGTGCGCTTGGCTGGCGCGTGATGCACTTGGTTGCGGTGTAACCAGCGCGTATTCTTTGCGCGTTTTTTCATGCTGCTTTTCCGCGTATCTTGAGTTCTTTGTTCTGAAGCGCGCGCGAGTCTCCCTTGTTTATTTAGGGCTTTTATTTCCTTATTCGTACCTTCCTTCAAATTGCAGTAGCTCCTATTTGCTATTTGAGGCCTTCGTGATTGATGCGTGCATTTTGTGTTGCATCGCTATGCATTTTGTAAGTGCATTACGTGTTTTCGCTTGTTCTTAATGAATCGGTGTTATTTCTTCGCGATTATTAAATGGCTAGTTCTAATGTTCATTGTTTCTCGTTTTTTAGCGGTACAATCTACGTGTTTTTAGCGAATTTCCTATTAATTCTCTATTTTATGATTCGCGCAGGCGCTGTGCGCGCAACGTTCGTTGGTAACGGCAACGGTAGCATATGCTATAGGTTCTCGCGGCATGTGTTATATCATTTGCTATACTGTGCGCTCGCGTTCGCTTGGTAGACGGCCGGAGTGCTATAGTATAGCGCGCCGGACGTTACATGTTATTTTGTATTGGGTGGTTTATTTGTGTGTCCTGGTCCTCGGCGAATACCCTACCTGTATCCTTTACCCAAGGGTATAACAAAATTGGTGGCAGCGGTAGGATTGCCAAAAGAAAGGACAAACAGACGGGCTTGCCAAAAACACGGACAACCAGGACGGTTCGCTCCAGAAAAGGACAACCCGTAAGAATTGCCAAATACGGATCATAACGGAGAGAAAACCTAAAGCAAGACGCCAGGTATATCAGACTACTCCAAGGATCCAGGCACTGAGGACTACCAACCGAGTAAGCTTACCATACTATATAAAACACAAAGAATAAATTGCGTATGCTTCGTGAATAAGCAAAGGGTTCACGCAAGAGAAGCACATTTAAATACGCAAAGAATAAACGCGAATACGCGCTGAAAAGAAACGCTGTGAATTGTCTCATAAGCCCTGAAAAATCAGGCGGACGGACGACAACCGTCAGAAAAGAAGAACGTCAGACAGCCAGCACAGCTGACTGATAACGCACACTGGTCATCATCCCGCTGACATCCGACCGGAGCAGCCAAGCTGAAGGACGTAAAGGAACATCGCCGCATCATGAGGACTATGTCATGAGCCATCGCCGCAACACAACGACGCATCGCTCATCAACGAGACTACGAGGCATCGACGTCACGAGCCGCCAACACAACGCCGGATCGCTCACCGACGCAGCCGAATCGTCACAAACGCTGACATGCAACTCTACATGCTCATCGTAATGTAAGTCAAAGACATAACCTACCTGCGAGCGAATAACCTGCGTACAAAAATACGTAACTGTGCGAATAAATTAAACACTCCGTGAGTAATAAAACCGCGAGAAAAATTTTTAACTTACTAAAAGCGAATGACCGAAAATAGGATTTCGGGACCGCGAGTAAATGATAGTCAAAGCGAATTACCATTACGCGAACCTCCGTCATTAGGATAGTGGAAGACGCGTTACGCGACATCATTACCAATATAAATAGGGCATTAGATTTCTCGGAGAGCGACTCTCAATCGACACCTACTAACGTGACAATAACACGAAACTTCACACTTGACATAAACGACTACAGTCTCCTTGAAAGAAACATGGAAAACTCTCCAATAAACGCTACTCTGGGCGCCACCGCGGAAGAAATTAACACTGGAATAAGACGCTCAAGAGACAACCGTGAGATAGGGTTCACTAGACCAGAAACGGTAGGACCATTAAATGGAGAAGCTCTGCAAGAATTATTAAGAGAAATACGAGAATTACGCGTGCAATTCGCGCAACAGAATAGAAATAGGCAAGGCCTACACATCGGACCAACTCGGGATACTTTCTTCTCACACGATCCAGCTTTAGATCTAACATACGGTCGAACCACACGGGATGTTAGACACCAACCTGGCACATCAGATAGTTTCTTAACACTAAAAGAAGCGCGGAATATGATACCCGAAATTGACGGATCGTCCAGAAACCGCGTGGGAGAATTCTTAAACGCCAGTACATACGCGATGAAGAATATTCACCCGGCCGATGAAACGACTCTACTAGAAGCTATGCACTAAATTCAGAGGAAAGGCAATGATGGACTTCCATACGCGCGAAATAGTAAGTTACGAGCAGCTAAAACGGGAAACAGAAAGTGAATATTTGAGTAAGAAAAGTACAGCTCATTTACAACTAGAATTTAATTCACTAAAACAAAAGCCGTCGGAAAGCGCACAAAACTTTGGATATCGAGTCGAGAATCTCGCCATGGAACTATATGAGTCCATGGAAGAAGGAAAAAATCATTCTGCGGAACAGCAACGAGCTATATTGGAAAATATAAAGGAGCAAGCGTTATATAATTTTCAAATCGGTCTAAATAATGAAATAAAATTATTAGTACGCGCGCAGCGACATACAAGCTTACAGGAAGCAATCACAGGCTCGAGCGCAGAGGAAAAGGTCAAAGGACCGAGCGCAAAGCAATCATATAATCGAAACAAATTCGATAATAATAATCCGCGACGCTCAAATCAAGACGTAGGCATTACTTGTCTAAAATGCGGAAAAAGGGGTCATCTAGGATGCGACTGTAGGACAAGCAGATACGCAAATAAATTCTCTCTACCGCGAGCCGAAGGACCACCGGTTAATACAGTAAATAAATACTGCAACTACTGCAAAAAAGCAGGACATACGCGCAAAGAATGCTGGTCATTAAACGGACGACCAAGAAATGAAGATAAACCACAGTGCGAAACAAACAAAAAATATTACTCGAAAAATAATGAGGGCCAACGATCAAAATATAAAGCAATAAAAAATTCGGATACGCAAAGTAGCGAAGAAGACGAGCCAGACGACTCGAGGAAAAAACGCACCGCAGCAGATTATCGAGTTACACGTGCCTTATAGGATACCGGGCTGGACTTAATTACATTGCCCGTACAGGAAGCCGAAAAGCATAAAATAAGTTTCTTGTTTGATACCGGAGCAACTATCTCTCTAATTAAATTAAAACCGTTAAAGGATAAAACTGAAATCGCTGACGGAAAAGTAAAAATTATAGGCGTCACGGGACACGCAATGTCTACAATCGGAAAGGCGATTCTTACGATAAAATTATA
>NW_017295916.1:64732-68689 GCF_001594075.2 Trachymyrmex cornetzi | reverse complement strand
TATAACAAAAGCAGAAGAAACGGCTCCAGGGATTTTTATAGGAAGCTGTTTAGTAGCTCCTCAAGATTATATATGTCCTGTAACTATTCTAAACACTACAGAGACCGAGTTAGAAATAATAACACCACAGGTAATGATAGACGAGTTAGAAACGGATATAAAATACGAAACCGTGAATGAAATATAATTAAATAAAGTTTCTGAAAATCAAATCTCTCGTGAGGATTTAGTAAAAAATCTTTTGCGAACAGAGCATTTAAATAACGAGGAAAAGAAAACACTTCTTCAAATCTGTTCGGAATATAATGATGTATTCAACTTAGAAGGCGACATATTAACCTGCACTTCTAAAATTGAGCACGAAATAAAAACTAAAGCCAACTCGTCCTGCGTAAATGTCAGACCGTACGTATCGTTTGCCGGAAAAACAAAATCGAAGTAAATAATCAAATTCATGAAATGTTAAAAAATGAAATAATAAGGTCGAGCATGAGCCAATGGAATGCACCTCTACTGGTAGTACCGAAAAAGACGGATGCATTAGGAAAACCGAAATTTCGAATAGTAATAGACTTTCGGAAATTAAATGATCTCACGATAGAAGATTCATTTCCTTTGCCCAACATAACTGATATACTAGATCAGTTGGGTAATGCTAAATATTTCACTACGCTAGATCTTGCGTCTGGATACCATCAAATTCAAATGGCAGAGCAAGATAAAAATAAAACAGCGTTCTCAACACCGTATGGGCATTACGAATTCAACAGAATGCCATTCGGATTAAAAAATGCGCCAGCAACGTTTCAACGTCTCATGAACTCCGTATTGACTGGATTACAAGGAATTAAATGTTTCGTTTATTTAGATGACATCGTAATCCACGGAGCTAGCCTAAAGGAACATAATGATCGACTGATCACTGTTTTAAAACGATTACGCGAAAGTAACTTAAAATTGCAGCCAGACAAATGCGAATTCCTTCGAAAGGAAGTAATTTATTTAGGGCACATTATTACGGAAAACGGAATTTCACAGGACCCTTCCAAGTTAGAGACCATAAAAAAATTTCCGACGCCACAGAAAGTTAAAGACATACAAGCATTTATAGGACTGGCCGGTTACTATAGAAAATTTATAGAAGATTTTTCGCGAATAGCAAAGCCACTCACCGAATTAACTAGAAAAGGTGAAAAATTCAATTGGACCACTGAGCAGCAGAATGCGTTTGATAATCTAAAAATCAAGTTAATAACTGCACCAGTGTTAAAATATCCGGATTTCAGTAAAGAATTTATGGTAACGACGGACGCATCAGACTACGCCATTGGAGCTGTCCTATCGCAAGGCGCGGTAGGTCAAGATCGTCCGATCGCATATGCCAGCCGTGTATTAACGCGAGCCGAGCAAAATTACAGCACCACCGAAAAGGAACTGCTAGCCATCGTGTGGGCTGTTAAACACTTTAGACCATACTTATATGGTATAAAATTTAAAAGCATTACTGACCACAGACCGTTAATATGGTTGTTTAATATAACTGATCCGGGATCGAGACTAATCCGATGGAGATTAAAGCTCGAAGAGTACGACTATGAAATAATACATAAGTCGGGAAAATCAAATGCGAATGCAGACGCTCTAAGCAGATACGTAGGCAACATATGTCACATCGACACAGACGCAGTAACAACACACTAAGGGCGAAGAAAATAACAAGTCCGACAAGGAAGACAAGACGAAACGTACATACAGCGAGGACGAAAAGAAGCAAATTCTGTATGAATACCATGACGCGCCTTTAGGAGGACATCAAGGGGTTGATCGAACACTTAAACGCATACAGTTAAAATACACGTGGTCAGGAATAACCACAATATAAAAAATTATATAAGTAAATGCGAACAGTGTCAACGAAATAAATCGTCGCGACGCATACAAGCACCTTTGGTTATCTCTTCTCCCGAGAAACCATTCGAGAAATGTGCTATGGACGTAGTGGGACCAGACCGTCACGGAGACAGGTAATAAATACGTGCTAACATTTCAAGATAGGCTCACTAAATTCAGCAAAGCAATACCGATACCGAATCAAGAAGCGGTAACTATTGCAAAGGAATTCACGACGAAAATAATATTGGAATACGGAATTCCGGAAAAGGTACTTACAGACCAAGGTACTAATTTCCTAAGCGAAATATTTAAAAATGTATGCAAATTACTGAAGATTAATAAGATACAAACAACGGCTTATCATCCGCAAAGCAACGGAGCGCTAGAACGATCTCATAGGACTTTAGCAGAGTACCTAAGACATTTTATAAACGCGGATCAAAACGATTGGGATAATTGGTTATCCTACGCTATATTCGCATATAATACGACCCCGTACACCGCGACAGGTTACACGCCGTTTGAGTTAATGTACGGCTACATTGCCGACAGCCTTATTGAGCCCACCCAAATTATCTTATAATTACGATAATTACGCGCAGGAACTAAAAGAAAGAATACGCGCAGCAAATAAACTTGCAAAAGAGCAATTAAAGGAGGAAAAGCAAAAGGCAAAAGCATATCAAGATAGAAATGCAAAAGAAGTAAAATTTAAAATAGGAGACGAAGTACTCTTATACGATGAAACAGTGCGGCGGGGGAGATCGCGAAAATTAGAATCCCTGTGGATAGGTCCCTATATAATAATCGAGAAAAATTCTGATGTAAACTACACAATAAAAAAAGGGGCGAAAGACGCTGTGCATGCACGTAAACCGTCTAAAGGCATTTATAAATAATTAAAATACAACAAACTAAATAACGGGCAATTAAGAGCCTAAAAAAAAACGCAGTAATTCATGCGGTACTTATATACATATAATTAAAAAATTATCCATTACATGAACGTTTCGGCTATGTTCAAGCCATCCTCAGCATTTTGCAGTTCATAATCCTAACAGGAAGACGATCCAAAATTCAAACCATGGAGTGCAGTAAGTAAATCTCACGGATTACCTTATTCGGAGAGTGCGTGTAACCCTCAATTAGTTGATTAACTGAATGATAACTAAATCAAACACAAAATCGTTAGAGACAAACATTGGAAAACATAAATTGTATGGAGATCTACTTACTGTACACCATAACTGCACAAAAAATATATATTCCACAAATTCAGTTGACAAGAAAGAAGTATAAAATAAATTAAAAGACGACATAACGTTCGGCAATTTATCTGTTATTTCTGAACATAGGTTGCAATTAGAACATGAATTTGATTGGGTTAACACAGAAATTTTGGATAATGAGAGATATTTCGGTAAAAGATTAGTGTCTGAAATGCTGAATATCAAAATGCAAGACAACGGTTTAAATTTGAAATCAGACACGGAGTTTTTGCACCATGCTTATACGAACATAATCAAAAAATTCTGATTGATTTAAATATTCTTAAGCAGCTATCTCTACAATATGTTTCAATTCGATGACTTACGACAATTATTGTTTCCTTTCTTATTTATTTTTGTATTTCTTAACGTCGATTTCAAAGTTGACTTTACGATTGACACTGCGAACGTTATGTCGTCTTTTAATTTATTTTATACTTCTTTCTTGTCAACTGAATTTGTGGAATATATATTTTTGTGCAGTTATGGTGTACAGTTGAAACAACCTGACTTTGCGCGGACGTAGCTCGTCTGTCACGGGCTGCGGCCAGGGTCGCAAAGAGGTTCGGCCAGGAGGAGAGAGATGCAAGGCGGTGATAACGTAATTTAAGACGGATTCGTGTGATAAGATGAGAGTATATTTTGATATATATACAGAGTGTATGTACGTATGTGTGTGTGTGTGTGCGTGTTGATACAATTCGTGTCGGTGTACGTGTGCGGTGTGTATGTGTACGGTGTGTATGTGTACGGTGTGTATGTGGACGGTGTGTACGTGTACGTGCGGCGGGCGCGA
>NW_017295916.1:60170-60971 GCF_001594075.2 Trachymyrmex cornetzi | reverse complement strand
ATTTTTCCTGTAAGTGATCAAGAATATTCTTTACAATGGCGCTGACTATGTTCATTTACTAAATTCGTGATTGTATAGTTTTCAGGGCGTTAAATGAAATTTTAGCACGAAGGTCGCCCCATAAAATAAAGGTAAAATTTCAACGCCTGTGACGAAAACAAAATTTTTTTATTTAACCGAGGGTAACAATGGCCATTTCCGAAATGGCATTTCTCCACTCGGCTTACGGGGCGTCAAATCGTCAATTTGACGATGATACTTTGAGATTGAAACCACTATTTTACTTGACCTTTTTTAATGACTCTTTATACATATTTTACTTTTTTACTAGCGCCCGGCGACCCCGCCTTTGGTGCGCCCCCCCGCACCGCAGGGTCTGCGGGGTCGTTAGTTACGCCACTGGACTAATATGTCAATCAAACAAGTAGTGCCATTTTTGCTACATTATGAGACGTGACATTAAGATAGAGGATGATTTAATTTGTATTAATAAAAAATATTAATTGTAGAACGTATTTTTACTAAGAAGCCACATGTAATATTTATTGGAGAAATTTTCGGGAGGACACATTCTGTGTCGAAACGTGAATGCTGTATCGCGTGAGGTTGCATTCGAGGACTGAACTGAGAGTGAATGACGCGAAACGACGTCGTCTAGACTAATCATTTAAAATATCCTAATACATATTCACCGAAGTTTGTCTGTAAAGGGATGTCACACTCTGAGATTCAATATACATAGTTTATGGTTTTCTTATTATTCATACATTCTGTACGTATGAGTAATTTTGGTAGAACATG
>NW_017295916.1:56073-58212 GCF_001594075.2 Trachymyrmex cornetzi | reverse complement strand
TCCCGCTCGTATTGTTCCGGAATCATTCGGTGACTCTCGGCGTGGAACAATACGAGCGAGAGCTGCGGCGCTCGGCGTCGTTCGACGACGCTCGGGTTTCGTGGACTTGCGAGTCTTGCGGCCTGGAATTATGTTTGCATTATTAAAAATATACCGAGCGCACCGCGCTCTCATCGCATACGGTGACCGGGGGTCACCGTAGCGGCATCCGGCGAGTTGTTCATGCCGGGAACGATGCATTTATGGGGGTGCATCGTTACACAGTGAGTAGATCTCCATACAATTTATGTTTTCCAATGTTTGTCTCTAACGATTTTGTGTTTGATTTAGTTATCATTCAGTTAATCAACTAATTGAGGGTTACACGCACTCTCCGAATAAGGTAATCCGTGAGATTTACTTACTGCACTCCATGGTTTGAATTTTGGATCGTCTTCCTGTTAGGATTATGAACTGCAAAATGCTGAGGATGGCTTGAACATAGCCGAAACGTTCATGTAATGGATAATTTTTTAATTATATGTATATAAGTACCGCACAAATTACTGCGTTTTTTTTAGGCTCTTAATTGGCCATTATTTAGTTTTTTGTATTTTAATTAATTATCTCAAAAGCCCAATTGATCGATTTATTAATTTATAAATAATTAGTGCTAAAAATAAGAAATGAAGAGAACTCACCAGTAAAAGCAGCAAATACTGGGAGATATAATCCAAAATCCGAATGAAAACTTACAATAGGAACACTACACTAACACTAAGAACTAAAAAGCACTAGGTAGCACTACACTAAAACGACTAGCAAGAGTTACGAAAATTAATTTTGTATCGGTTCATCAACCTCCGAATCAGATTCGGGGGGCGCCATGAAATGGGCTAAGAGGAGCAGTTCGTCCTCCTCTATATCCTCCTCAAGATCCTCGACGAGTTCGAGAAATTTGACGTCGTTTTCTTCTTCTTCTACATCTTCCTCCTCGTCAGAGATGTAAATTACTTCAACAGGGTCGTCAGGAATTTCTTCCTCAAAGTCTGAGTGGGTCACCCCGATGCCGACATCATCTTCCTCCTCTCCTATAGGATAATAGGGGGCAGGACCCGCGATGTGAGGACACTCCTGATCCTCATCATCGGACACCTCCGCGAAAAAAGGAGCAACCGTAAAATACGTGACGATAATAGTCGCGCGAAAAGAACTCGTGAGCAACTAAAAGACTTAGCAGAACCAAAAGCCTAACGCTATATTCGCTCGGAAGAAGAGAAATGAAATGCTGAGCATATTAAATATGAAACTTTTTAGATAAAGTTACGTGAGAGAGCAAGAACTCTCACATAATAAATAAAGAGGTATGATAAACTGAAGAGAAATTAGACACGAGGAAAAAATAAAACGGGTGAGACAAATAAATAGCAACAATTAATTACAGAATCATATCGTGGATCCATGCGGCTGACGGACAGGTCACCAACCCGCCTTACAAAATCGAAAAGTTCAACCACAATCCTGAAATCGGAAAATTGTTACCCATCGAAGGATACTGGAAACTAGTGATAAAAACGGATGCCACATCATTGCAGAAGAGAGCAAATCAATTACAAGAAGACATATTGCGGACGAAGCAATTATGCCAGATATTATTAGCAGGTAAAGGATCTTGCGTAAATTTGTATACAGTGCTCGAAAAAGAGCATAATGAAATACAGCAGTTAGTAGAAAAAATAAAAACTGTGTATAAAATGGCACCTAATAAAAAAAGGGGCCTAATAGATGCAATAGGCTCAATCGCGAAGTCATTATTTGGCATTATGGATGCTGATGACGACAGAATTATTAGAGAGCAGCTAACCATAGTACACGACGAAAATGCTATAGCTAAACATGCGGTTAAAAATCAATTAAAAATAATAGATTCAACCATAGCGCACATAGATAATCTAGAACGAACATTGCAAGAAAATCAAAATACGCTAACATTTTACATAGATAAATTTAAAGAACAAAGATACTCGTTTAGTCGAAGACATGACCTAGACGAACACTTTACCCTTCTGACCGCATTAACAGACGATCTACTGAGGGACGCAACAGAAACGATCGACTACATTAATTACATTAAAGAAGGAATTTTACATCCTAAAGTAA
>NW_017295916.1:53391-56011 GCF_001594075.2 Trachymyrmex cornetzi | reverse complement strand
TGTGCCGCTCCACGGCACGGTTCGGGATCCACGAAGGACTCGGGAGTGGTCTCACAATATAAGCACCTTTATGTAGTCTTTTAGAAAATATATACTATATATCTATTCTTTTAATTTCACAATACACAAGTATGGTTTACTTATAGTCACCACCTCGCTTAGCGGTACTCGCGTAGTAATAAGAACTCGGCGCGATGCGTTACGTCTCTTTATTGACCGAATTTCTGACCGTCCACCGCAGATCGGGTCGCGCTTATATTTGATATTTTGTGGGTCATCCTTGGACCGTCCGCGCTGATCCGTCAGCGTTCCGCTTATCGGACGAGGCCGCGTAAACATCTGAGTTAGCGTTTTCTTTTGTTTCGAGTTTATTTGCCTTCAGGGTCGTCTTTTAAATTAATTTTATTGTTTATCTTATTTTAAATAATATGATTTCGTTCGTGTAAGCTAAACACTTATCGTGGCGCAATGGTCACTTGTGCAATATCGCACTCGTGACAAAAGGCTTGTCCTTCCCGTTTAACTTAAACATTGCGGAATGGGTAATAATAAACAAAATTACCAAGATAAATGAGTATTATAACCATAATAATATATATACAATTTTGCGATTATCTTTGACAACGTCACCAACATACGAATTGATACACGTAACGTCTGTACCGGTGTACGACCACGATGGTATATTGGTAGCAGTAAAAGTAAATAATGAGCAAATAGCCATAGACACGGACAGACATACATACATCACGTTGACAGAGAAAGACGAGCGTGAATGCATAAAAATAAATTCAGACTACTTATGCAAGCGAAATTATATTGTAAAGCGAATAAATAAAAATTCCATTTGCGAAATACAAATGTATTTAAACAAAGAAAATCATTACAATTGTGAAAATATATTTATCACCTCGCCACATACGTTGTGAACTAAATTAAGAAACGTATGGATATACTCCGTAGCAGATAAAGAAACCGTCACTATTAAGTGCGAAGACTCACAGGAATTTAATGAAATTATAGCAAATACAGGCACAATTACGTTACAAAACAATTGTAAATTAATTACGAACGATGTAATAATAAAATTAGAATCCAACGTAAAAACAAAAATTATAAAGACATATTTGCCTCAAGTTAACATAAAATTATTACGCGACCAAGTGCCGATAGAAAATAGTACCGATCGAATAAAATTAAAACAAATTCTGCGAAATCCCGCAGAGTTAAGGAACTTAAGCGTCCAAATTAGAAAAATAAATGATTTAGAAAAAAATCGAATATCTATCAACAAGAACAATTTGTATACACAATAGTGTTACGTCCGGTGGACTCCACAATTTCTTCGTTTCGCGACCGTTCAATCAACGAAGTAAGATATGAACAAATCCAAGTGATAACACAAATCCGAGAAAAGTTCCGGCCACAAAATCTTGTTTGCCTAGAATCGAGAGACCCGCAATAAAAACTCTCTCGTAGTGCCGATAATCAAACGTTAAATCTCCTTTCGAGCATCGTGGAAAATGAAAGTCAATATCAAATAATCACCAAATAGCGTTGGTACCAAGGCGCTAAGCCAGGTCACGAAATGATTGCCTAGAATCGAAAGATCCGCGATAAAAACTCTTTCGTAGCACTGACTATCAAACCTCTTTTTGAACATCGTGGAAAACGAAAATCAACATCAAACAGCGTTGGTACCAAGGCTAAGCCAAGCCACGAAATAATCCCCCTGATAATAAGAGTGATAGCGCGGACCGACGCTCGAAAGAAGATGAAATGTTTAACCATCTCACACCGATATCACGCGGGCCCAACGATAATGGTCCCACGCTTAGGCTTAAGATAGGGTTATAAATCTAGTAATGACATTTTCCGACACTGAGAAAAATCAACACGAACCGCGACTCTCGATTAACTAATCCAGAGATATCTATCCATCGTTCAACGTGAGAACGAATAAAAAATGACATAGCGGGCGGAGCTAACCGGAAGGCAATTTTCCAACGACGAATCAAAACTGTATCACCTTAGAATCCCGTAAACCTGATTCCCTAATTTCCCAATTAGACACACCCTACCATGGAACCTCCCCCTAAACTACCCCTATATAAACCACGACATCGCGAGACACAAGTCAGAAAAAATAGAGAGGAGAAAAAATAGGAAAGTCAGAGAGATAGGAAAGTCAGAAAGTCAGTCAGAAAGATAGGAAAGTCAGAAAGTCAGAAAGATAGAAAAGTTTTTTTTTAAACTCAGTGCGTACATTTTCAAATATATTAAAATATTAGAATCAGTGCGCCGTTGGAGAGGCCCAACCGAGACCAACGGACCGAGGGCTAACCATCCAGTCTTACCGCTCTGCCAAGTAACAGTAAGTTTCCCCCTTTTCTTTTCTCTTTTGCCACTTCGCGAATTTTAATAAAAATCGATCCGCAGTGAGATTTCGGGGAAATCGCTCCCGCTCTTACCGAGGTTGGCGCCGAAGTCGGGCCTACCTCGAGGCACGAGAACTCCAACTCCTGGACGCAGCGTTCCAGGAGTACCTTAGAGACGTTTCTAGAGTCGAGGACGCGCCTCAACCGTCCTACTCACCACCACCGGCTCTGCCGGCCTCTCC
>NW_017295916.1:50852-51322 GCF_001594075.2 Trachymyrmex cornetzi | reverse complement strand
AGAGCAACCGAAATCCGCTCGAACAGCTGACCGAAGTACAAGTCCAGTCAGCAGTTCGAGCAAGTATATTAACCGTGACATACTAGCAAAGCGAGAGAGTCTACTATCAGCTGTTATCCAAGACAGCGCCGGTGCGCCAACAGCTCACGCGTATAAAATATAAGTCGACCGATTCATAAAGTCATAACGCGAACGCGAACTTATCATATAACCAAAATCGGGCCAACGCGAAATCGCAAAGTACATGTCAAGTGGCTAAGTCTTGTAACACATAATATTTAATTGTGATATTGTAAGAATTTACTAAAGTTATTAAAGTGTTATTTTGTATTGGGTGGTTTATTTGTGTGTCCTGGTCCCCGGCGAATCCCCTACCTGTATCCTTCACCCAAGGGTACAACATATGCAGCGTTATTGGACAAACTGAACGACGAAATAAAGAAAAAACGGCCCCATATGCCGAAGAAAAA
>NW_017295916.1:48242-50687 GCF_001594075.2 Trachymyrmex cornetzi | reverse complement strand
AGATCGAATGAGGAAGTCATCGCGGAAACCGAGGCGTATTTCGAAGGCTTGGACGTTTCGTACTACAGAAAGGGCATCGAAATGTTGGAAAATCGCTATGCCAAATGTATCGCCCTCGAAAACAACTATGTTGAGGAATAAATATAACTTTGCCCAAAAAACGCTTGTTTTCATTAAAAATCTCGGGACTTTTCAGCCCATGTAGTATATTTATGAAACGTTCATCAATGACAGATATTATCTAGCAAGCACCAAGCTACATGTAACATACCTATTAGTTATAATTTTCTACTCAACAATATAACTGTAATATAACACGTTTATTATATTATAGTTGGTGTTTGCTGGAGATGTGGTCCTATTTCGTCATCATTCTAAGTGCAGTCAAAAATCAATTCTGTATGCAATCGAATAATACCCACAAAAATACAATGCATATAATTTGATACAAAACCAGCGATCAAATTAAAGAAGTAAGCAATTATTAAAGATTAAAGAGAAAATACGAATAATATGTTAGAATCTGTTAATTGGAACTGTGGACATGTTATCACTGCTTTCTCCTCATATTATTTTATACTAATAGATTTAGAATTTCACAATTCAAGACACTTCTAAAGACTAAAAGTATTGTTCATTCTCTTCTTACGTATAGATTGCGAACAGCGTTCGAAAATTGATGATACACTGCTCCAGAAGATATCTACACTACCCCAAAAAAGTTTCCGAACATTAGTGAAATTTTTAGTTAGAAATTTTAAGCCATTGAACTTACCGCAGAACTGTGCTAAATCAAACATTAGATGATTATATTATATTGAGTCAATATGATATAATCATCTAATTCGTGAACATTGCAGTTCACTTCAGGATGAAGCGTAGCCTGATACTGTATCAGGTTGCGCCTCGCCCTGATGAAGTGGACTGCAATATTCACGAAACGTCGGTATCCAAGGATGAATATACACACGGAGATAACCTGAGAATCACTCACCAGACTTGAAATAGCCGTGGAAGCCTGAAGAGCATAAGAGAATCTATTATTAAAGACATTGAAAAAAAAACATACAAAAGGCGAAATGAAGGTAATGTGTAGAGAAAAAATGTGTAAAAGACGTGAACCAACAGCATTGTTACAACTACATAAAATAATTTGAGAAGGTAACAGTGATAACCTAGCAAAGTTGATAACTCACCAAGTTACATGTAACCTACTTGTTAGGTATAACGTATTATACTTATTAGTTGTTTGCCGGGAATACCTACAATTGCAACTAACAGATTCTAACACGTTATCCGTATTTGCTAAAAATTTCACATTCAGGACGAAAAAAGATAGTTTTTCAAGAAATCGTTTGATTGACTAATCTAAAAAGAACATTTGTACTTGCTGTTGGGAATCCTTTCTTCTCCATATTTATCATTTTTAAGATGTCAACTTGTATCTGTCACTTTATACAAAGAGTATATCATTTGTCTCGTCTTTTCTCCCAAAACTGTTGATCTTTATTAATCCAATAAGACTGTTGACATCTTTTATTACTTCATTTTTCACAAAATAATTTTCCTTAGACGAGAAAGAGAGACAAGAATACGAATTTCTCCCTTTATTTCCCTGGTAAAATAGAAGCACAATTTATTTCAAGTAAAGAGTTGCAACTTATAATGCAAATTACGTTTTATCGCAAAAAGTAGAATTAGGTATTAGCTTTTTTAATAAGTAAAGTTAGTAAAGTTATAGTTAATGATCAATAAAATTAATTTTGCTACGTTGAAAATCGATGAAAAAAAAATTAATCAACATTTGTGTTAAGAATACATTAACTAAAAAAAAAACTTTATCAAAAGTTACTTAAGAAACAGGATTTTTATTATATTAGAATAAAGTTATAATTTTTATAAGTTCATTTTATTTAATTAGAGTAAAGTCATAATTTTTTATAAATTTACTCTAAATTAAATAAAAAACTTTCAATGCCTATCAGAGCCGACGCAGGATATTATGTGTAAATAATCAATTTATTAAAAACAATAAAATTATATAATTATGGTATCAGATAAACGTTTCGACCCTATTATTTGGGTCCTCTTCAGTACCAAAAAGAAAAAAAACACAAAAATTCTATAATTAATTGTGTAGAGTAACTATGTAAACGGCAAGGTTGAAAGAAGCGAAGATTGTGTCCATAATATATGCATGACAAGAATTTGGCAGAATTGCTATGAAACGGAGAGCAAAATGTTAAAAATAGAAGAAGATTAAACAACATTTTAATAAGAGCATATTATCGAATGAGTAAAAAAATTGCGAGACTTACATGTCATGAATAAGGAAATGGGCTGACGTACATTTCAGAAATGCATCCCGTCATTAATTGAAAAATCACTACACAAATAAAGAAATATAAAAATTTAAGAACGAATTAATGATAATTTAAACGTAAA
>NW_017295916.1:47673-48180 GCF_001594075.2 Trachymyrmex cornetzi | reverse complement strand
AAGCTATAAATAAATTAAACGGATACATACAAAAACTTAAAAAACATAACTGAGATTAATACATAATGTGAGTCAACGCAAGTAATTGTATAGTCAAAATTTTGAATAAATTAATAATAATTAAAAAATATCTCTCTATAAGAATAAAATTAAGTACAAAGGTCTGAGATTGAAAAACTCAAAAAAATACAATCAGAGTTATAAATGAATTAAACTGATACATAACAAAAACACAAAAAATATATAATTGAGATTAATACATAAGGTAAGTCAACGCAAATAAAAATGTAACGTCCAGCGCGCTACATTATAGCACCCCGGCCGTTTACCAAGCGAACGCTAGCACGGAGCATAGCAAATAATACAATACGTGCCAACTACAAGCGCGTAGAACTATAGGATAGGCTACTGAAATCGTCGCGTTCGAACGCCGCGCGCACAGCGCCTGCGCGACCGATATAATAGAAAAACTAATAGATAAATGAATGAGAACACATAGATAACACC
>NW_017295916.1:42010-46567 GCF_001594075.2 Trachymyrmex cornetzi | reverse complement strand
TTTCATTCCCTTCCAACTCCTTCTCATCACGCCAGAGAGTGTAGATAGAGAGACAGCGAAATGAAGCCCAACTGACGCTTCCTCTAAACTCTCTATTTTATTTTTATCAGAAGGACCTGGAAGGCTAATTACCTTAAACTCTAGTAAATTCATAGAGTCATATATATTATTCCCGAATATCGTGCTCAATCCCGAGCACTGGTGACAGCTGCCTAAAATAACAACAAAGATACGCGTCTAAACACCACGTAGAAGTCAAGGCTTTACCCCGCGCGCCCCGCTCCGCGCTCGCGTTCCCGTAAACTCGTGTCGCGTCTCGAGACCGCCGAAAACACGCGCTCAGGACGTAACAAAAAATATATTCAAAATTTTAAGTAAATTAATAAAAATTAAGAAATGTCAATAAGAATAAAATTAACAATAAAGGCCTGAGATTAAACAATCAAATGAACTTCTTCAAAAATAAGCATGTAATCGATGACAATAGAGTAAAAAAGAGGAAACGTCACGAAGTCGAAAAAAGGCTCTCGTATAACGGGTCTAGTTTGTACGTGTCATTCTGTAGATTTAATCCGTGTTTTTGTTTTTTAATGTGGATCATTTCTGATAAAATTCTTTTATTCCAAAACTTCTCTTTGTCTAAAATTTTTATGTTGTCCCAGTGAAAGTCATGGGAAGTCTGTAATCTGTGTTCGGTAATTACTGATGATTGAGTGATGCTTCTGTTGATATGGTTTCTATGTTCAGACATTCTTACGCCAACACGTCTCTCAGTTTGGCCCACATATGAGGCATCACAGTTTTTACAATTTAATCTATAGACTACTTCCGCTTGGGATGTTGTTGGTACCTTATCTTTCTGTACCCTAATAAAGGAGGTTCAATTTTTTAATACCCTTGTATGCAAACATTAAACCCGGAATTTTGCTAAAGAAGCTCTGAAATAGATGGAATATAAGGGATTACAAAAAATATTTTGTTTTCAAAAGAAGGAGCAGAAGCAGAAGGAATATCATCAGAAGGAATATTTCGGTAGTTAAGCTGTTTGAATCTATTGTATAGTCTCTTTTTAATGGTTGTAAAGATTAATTTTAGAGGGTACCCGTTCTTCAATAAAACATTGATGATAAAGTCAAAATTTTTTAAATGGAATTTAGGGTGGGATAGCAAAATTATTCTGTCTATCAAACTCACTATCGTACCAACATTTTGAGACAGCGGATGGCAAGAATAGAAATTTAAAAAACGACCTGAAAACGTCGGTTTTCTGTACCAATCAGTAATAATATGTTTACCTTCCTTTATTAGAGTGACATCAAGAAAGTTTATAGAGTCTCCACCCTCCTCCATGGTGAATTTTAGACGAGGATGGTAAGAATTAAACGTGTCTAAAATTTTTTTGTAATCAAAAGATTTGATAATTAACAAAATATCATCATCATATCTTACGTAGAGGGAAGGAGCAATAGACAATTTGTTTAGAGAGAGAGTTTCTAGCTCTTGCATGACAATGTCCGCCACAATGGGGGACAGTGGAGACCCCATTGGTATAACAAATGTTTGTTTATAAAAATTATTATTAAAAGTAAAAAAACTCGAACCAAGGACCAATTGTAAAGCTTTGAAAAATTCAGATTCAGGAATATTTGTGTTCCGTTTGATAAAACTCCATTTAGTTGAAAGAATTTCAATTGCAAGGTCAACCGGTACATTGGTAAAGAGAGAAGTGACGTCCAGAGATAAAAAAACCGAAGAGTCACAAACAGTTAAAGATTTAATATATATATTCGGTACCATTATGTTGTTTAAATAATGTATCTAACATCGAATATCGTGATAATGGTGTACGTTGACGATGCTTTGATTCACTTGCAATTGTGATTGGGGATCTGGTGAGTTACTAATCGACCTACATTCAATTAATATTTGGTTAAGAAATTCTTAATATAAATATATTGTGTTGTATCGACATACATTCAATTAATATTTGGTTAAGAAATTCTTAATATAAATATATTGTGTTGCACAATTATTAGCTTGAGTTCCACCATCAATTCCACTCAGCTAAGCAACTGGATGACACAACATACAATATGTTGAAGATGGTTGTCTCTCACCACATTTCCAATGCAATGGTATTATGGCCGAAGCTGTGATTGTGCGAGATGCAGCTAGACAGTAGGGATGATTAGCGGTAATTATTATTGCTGAAGATTGCTCAAAATTGTTAGCCGAAACGTCCAAATTAATTTAATAATATTTGTTATAAATATAAGATAATTTACAAAAAATATCTAGCGTTGACTCCAAACTGCCCATTGTTTATTATACATTTAGTTTAAAGATTTAATGACGTCGATCAATTGATAACTATTATCAATACAGCTCTTCGCACGTGGTAAGCTGTTATGTAGAATTTTATGTAAAAAAGACGCTAAATTGTGAAGGGGACTACCGTGGAAGAGACAATGACACGTAGTGGAAAGCCCACTTTATGGATCTTTTTTAAGCCGTATGCACGTGGCAGCATCTTATTGGAAGAATATAAATATTTATATGTAGAGTCAGAAATCAACTCGTGACTTCCAATGTTTTAGGAGTGACAAAAGGTCAGAAATAATCGTATTAATTGGATTGCGTTTGAGCAAGGTGTATGTTTGAATCAGAAAGCAGCAACTCCATATCTCTAATATAATCAACCTTATCACATGCCACAACGACATTACCTTTATCAGCATTGGTGAAAATAATCTGTGGATTATTGTTACAAAAAACCTTTGTTTCCGAATACAGCGAGAGAATGGATTTTTCAATGTCCGTGTATGTGGAATTATTCATATTCTTCAAAAGTGGAAAAACTTTGTTTCTCAACTCTTTAATGTTAGGTATTTTGTATCTGAAAAAATTATATTCAAAGTCTTTTATGAATTCAATCATAGCCCTCTCAGAATCAAAACTCGGTAGACAAAAGCCCGGTGTTGTTTTGTTGACGTATTTACGAAATGTATCTCGTCTGTTCGATTTTGTTCTGAAATTTCTCTCATTACTAACTGTGACTTCTGACGGTTAAGTTCGCGTCAAATCTATCGTCATGTAAGCTCTCATCATTTACGTTTAAATTATCATTAATTCGTTCTTAAATTTTTATATTTCTTTATTTGTGTAGTGATTTTTCAATTAATGACGGGATGCATTTCTGAAATGTACGTCAGCCCATTTCCTTATTCATGACATGTAAGTCTCGCAATTTTTTTACTCATTCGATAATATGCTCTTATTAAAATGTTGTTTAATCTTCTTCTATTTTTAACATTTTGCTCTCCGTTTCATAGCAATTCTGCCAAATTCTTGTCATGCATATATTATGGACACAATCTTCGCTTCTTTCAACCTTGCCGTTTACATAGTTACTCTACACAATTAATTATAGAATTTTTGTGTTTTTTTTCTTTTTGGTACTGAAGAGGACCCAAATAATAGGGTCGAAACGTTTATCTGATACCATAATTATATAATTTTATTGTTTTTAATAAATTGATTATTTACACATAATATCCTGTATCGGCTCTGATAGGCATTGAAAGATTTTTATTCAGATTATTTCTAGAGAGCCTTTATCTTTTATCTATTGTCTAAATTAAATAATAAAAAAATTAATTTTACACACACATTAAATTTAACATTTTATTATTAAAATAAATTTTTGTATATATATATATATATAATATATATATACATATATATAATATTACAATAAATTAATTTTCTTAATAACAATATTTTTTTGGAGTTTTTCCTTTTACATACTATATGTACATTTTTAACTTAGGAAGAAATTTAATATATTATAGTTTATATGTTTCAAAAATAACCATTTGAAATTATTTATTTATTCATTAATTTATTTATTCATTTAGATATTAACTTTTCAATTTAACTTTTTATTTACTATTCAACCCTGGCAAAAAACAACTTCATTTTTGTACATGAGTGTAATTTAATGGTATGATATTTTGGTGTACTCAATACATATTACAGGCTATCAAATAGAAAGAGTGACGCTAAAATCACCTGTTTTTTAGCCCATTTTTGGGTACTCGAATTTTTAACTGAATCATACGCCAAAGTACTCTATATGAAGGGACATTAATTTCATAAAAGTTTTAACTTGAGCCTAGCCACCAATTCAGAGATACAGGAGGCTGAAAGTAACACTTTATATGTGAAGTCTCATAGTTTAACATCAATAAAACTTTTGCAAAAAGAATGAAACACTTCTTAAATGGATAAAATCACAAAGAAATTAGTGCTCGAAGGGTTTCTGAAGACTCTGGTTATAAATACCAGAGATATTCAAAATTCAAAATGAATAACAATTGAACATCAACGACATCATATAAGTACGCTTCAAATAGACCTAAACTTATGTAAATAGTGGATTAAAATGCTATGAGACAATAAGATAAAGTAACACTGTCCTTCACTGATGATGTTTCAGAATGGAAGTAGCTCACTTTAAAAGTATCATGAAGATAGTGCCATAAACTGATTGTAGAG
>NW_017295916.1:36622-41593 GCF_001594075.2 Trachymyrmex cornetzi | reverse complement strand
AAAAGTCGTCCGCCATATTGGATCCGCCATTTTGAATTTTGAATATCTGTGGTATTTATAATCAGAGTTTTTAGAAAACCTTCGAGCACTAAATTCTTTGTGAATTTATCCGTTTAAGAAGTGTTTCACTCTTTTTGCAAAAGTTTTATTGATGTTATACGATGAGACTTCACATATAAAGTGTTACATTCAGCCTCCTGTATCTCTGAATTGGTGGCTAGGCTCAAGTTAAAACTTTTATGAAATTAATGTCCCTTCATATAGAGTACTTTGGCGTATGATTCAGTTAAAAATTCGAGCCCAAAAATGGGCTAAATTTAGCGTCACTTTACTATTACATTAATGTTTAAACTAACAATTGACACTATTATCATTATTTGTTTGTATTATTAAATAGCAAGAATTATAGTTGTTGACTAAACAATATTTCAAATAAGCATAAACACGAGGATATATGGATTATTACTTGCAATTACCATAACTGGTATCAACTATAACTGTATCTTCATGTTGATATTTCTTGTGTGATTTTAAATAGAGAAAAAATTGTACCGAATTAAAAAACATAACTCAAGTGATATTATTTTTAATTTTTATATAACACACGCACACAATCTAACAATAAGTGAGCTACGTATTTTTATACTTTATACCTATTGAATGATCCTATTTCGATCCAAGTGGTACTAACTTTAATTCTCCTTTGAAATATCATGAAATCGCAATAATTAAATCTTTTATACAAATGATACATATGACTTGGGTTGAGTAAGGTTTATTATCTTACAGTCGCTTTGCGGTTGCGATCGCTCTTCGTCTCACCGAGTTCCTCGCGGTAATCTCCTCGTAATTATTTCGTATCTCCGAAATACCCGGTTATGATAAATCGTCTCGGCGTTACTCCCGTAACACTGCGCACACAATACTGTAGTTATTAGTGTCGATTAACCACGGACAAATACTCCAGTTACTTTTTTCCAATATGCTCCGTTTTACCGTTGGGATCCTTTGCTCCAACTAATTTCGCACACGAATCGATTTCGCTAGCTTCGTCTCGCTATCTGGAGACACTGGTAGTGTCTCGGCGCTAAGCCAAGCGCAGCGACACTGCAGTGGCTACTTTACGCAAATCTGTCAAGATTTCCAGATGGTGATTATGGGATCTGGAGATCCTAGTAGTGTCTCGGCGCTAAGCGAAGCACAACGACACTGCCGTGGCTACTTTACGCGAATCTGTCAAGATTTCCAGACGGTGATTATAGGATCTCAATAACGGCTGTCCCGATTGAGTTCTAAGTGTGCTCAATCGATTGCATCCGCTCGGAATATATAATTAAAGTGTTTTTGTTTTTTCTCTACGTGCTCTATAAGCGGAGATATTGCGATGCAAAATCCGAACTTGAAACTTTTATTTAAGAAACGTCGTCGTCGTCGTCGTCGACAGGGCTATGGAGTGGGGGAAATGTCTTTTTGGATTTTTCGGCGCTAGAGGCAAATATGGCGCTGGTGCATGGTCACATCACACATGTGTCCGTTTTCTGTGGCTGATGATTAGGTTAGGAAAACTGTCACATCGATAGTAGAGGACACGTAAGTGATTTTCTGCTTCTACATTTGCACGAAATGAACGAATCTGGCAAAATAAAAATGTATCGCTTTACTCCGTGGACCGAGATCGTTATAGTTGATCACTATTCAGGTTAGGAAACATCCGTCATATTGATGGCATAAATTATACAGCAGAGTATTTGTTTGGTTAAATATTTGTCTGTAAAGCAGAATGTAAAGCAGAATTGATTTCCTTTATGCCATCGATGCAATAGATCTCCTCTGGATATCTGTCAACTTTAATTATAATGTGACGAATGCATCGCCACTGCTTCGGCGATCAGAAAATTAGAAAAGCGACGAATTAAGAAAAGCAACGAAATTCACGAGAAAAGCGAGTATAATCTATATATAGCCGGTTTAGTAAGCCGCTCAGCTGTGTTGAAATAGAAAAAAGGGTAAACAGTAGAGATAACTGTCGAACGAGCAAACGTATGTAATACATAACGGTTTTAAAATAAAAATTAAAATGTAAAAGGTGGCAACCGCGGTACATCGGAAAGTAGTGTACTTAAAGAGACAGGATCTTCGACATAGCCGAAGGCTAAATTTTAAATAAAGTCACCGGTCATTTAAAAGGAAATACACGACGATAGAAAAGATAGTCGCGGCGGTTTAAATGGAACGGATCGAACATTCTAGAGATAAACAGAAGTGCCGGGATCGGGTCACGCGAGCGTTCGCGAGACAACGACCAGGCAGATTGTTCTCGTCTCTCGTACCGTCGACTCGAGCAGTGCGTACACGCGTACTTGGTTGCTTTTGTATACCGCAGAATAAAGAGACATTATTCGTGATTTAATTTCGGCGTCTACACCATTCCTTCTATTCCACGCAACATTCGGAAAGTGACTATAATAACAATAATAATTAATAACTCGGTTCGCGATAGTGCAAAAATGCGTCGAATGATTTTATCAACTTCGAGGAGGTTCGACATTGTACGTACATTATTATGTAACTTGTAATTTAAAGATACGTTTCATGATGCATTTTTTGTCGAGGTTTGTCTCAATTGCAATTTATTTAAAGATGTTTGGAACAAAATTTGGAACTTTATCAAATTCTCATTCACGTATGGTTTAGATATCTGTTTATCTGCAACGAACAATTTCCCAAGTCTGCCAGGAGCTATTGCATATCAAGAAGATTTTTCTCAAATGGAATTTACGAATATGTAATAAACACAAGTAATTATATTTCATTCCTTCCGCAAATTATGCAATTATTATTATGTATGATTCACGAAGATAATAAGAACGATATACAGACTTCCTGTTGGTTCATTTTATAGACACATGAAGAAGCAATCTGTGATTTGATATCGTCAAGAAGAAAGAAGTGGGATTTAACTTGGCGCCAGTTCTTGATATCAAATCTTTTAAAGGAATAATACATAAAATTTTTTTGATAAAATTTTGATAAAATTTTGATGAATTTAACTTGGCGCCAATTTTGTTGATATCAATTATACGAATATGATACATATCATTAGAGTTGAATAAATTATTTTTTCTTTGGGAAGAATAAAATGGTAAAATTTAATTTGTTCGAATTACATTCAATTTAACTTGGCGCCAATTGTTGATATCAAATCTTTTATACAAATGATACATATCATTAGTTCTACTAAACAGCAAACGTGATTAGTTATCAGTTTCACGACCGATTAAGTAATTGGCGTTGGTGATACTGGCTCAAATGGTGTTTCTTTACGAGAAGCACCATTTGGGCCAGTTTCACCAACGCTTAGCGCTTTTTTTACCTTTTTTTTTAAAAAGGTAAGTTTGTATATAATTTTAAAATTCCATAGAGAAAATCTTTTATACATATGATACATATCATTAGAGTTAAGTAAATAATAAAAAAAAGAATGGGTTTTACTTTTTAATTTGGTAGAATTTAATTAATTCATGTGACATCAGACCTCCAATTGTTCCCACATTTATGCCTTTTAATAATCATCAGTAAATTTTGATATAACTTCAAAGGTAATAATTTATTGGAAATCTGGACAGTTTGTCCTTCTGACGATATCAAATCACAGATTGCTCCTTCATGTGTCTATAACAATATAAAATTATTTGAAAGATTTCAGAAAACAAAGAAAAATGTATATATTTTATTGGTGTAAAAGATTCACCTTATTAGTTAACAGCTTTTTTAAGTAATTTTTATTTTAAATAAAATATAGTTTTAAAGAAATTCTGGACAACTTGTCGTCTTAGAAAATACTTTGACTAATAGAGAAATGGCACGATGGACACTGAAGTATCGTATCTTCACCAATCAGACACATAATGATATTCATGTGACATCAGACCTCCAATTGTTCCCACATCACCTATGCCTTTTAATAATCATCACTAAATAATTCTATAAGTCGTTCCAATGTTGGTAACTGTATGTCTATAAAACACGTAGATTCTAATAATATACAATTAGAAATGTATAATTACTTTTTGTATACTTTATAGCAATTTAAAAATTATTGTAAGACTCGCAGACTAAATTATACGTATGTCGTTCATTGTCCAAACTAGTATCAAACGTATACAAGTCCTTCATGCAAATTCTCGGCTACGTAGGAAACCAAGCCGTGGTTTCATTTCATCTCGTCATTTGCTAAAAATTTGATATAACTTCAACGGTAATAATTTATTGGAAATCTGGACAGTTTGTCTTCCTGACGATATCAAATCACAGATTGCTTCTTCATGTGTCTATAACAATATAAAATTATTTGAAAGATTTCAGAAAACAAAGAAAAATGGATATATTTCATTGGTGTAAAAGATTCACCTTATAAATAAAATATAATTTTAAAGAAATTCTGGACAACTCGTCGTGTTAGAAAATACTTTGATTTATAGAGAAATGGCACGATGGACACTGAAGTATCGTGTATTCACCAATCAGACACATAATGATATTCATGTGACATCAGACCTCCAATTGTTCCCACGTCACCTATGCCTTTTAATAATCATCACTAAATATCTGGATTTGATATAACTTCAAAGGTAATAATTTACTGGAAATCTGGACAGTTTGTTCTCCTGACGATATCAAATCACAGATTGCTCCTTCATGCGTCTATAACAATATAAAATTATTTGAAAGATTTCAGAAAACAAAGAATAATGTATATATTTTGTTGGTGTAAAAGATTCACCTTATTAGTTAACAGCTTTTTAAAGTAATTTTTATTAATTATTATCTTATTATCACATCCTTGGTTTCAACAGAAAAATTTAATAGAGGCTATCCACATTTTCCTAGATAATTGTTACCCTTTATCTTTCATCTTTTCTATAATTGAACAAAGATTAAATTTTCATATACTTAATAAACATACTACAC
>NW_017295916.1:32623-36481 GCF_001594075.2 Trachymyrmex cornetzi | reverse complement strand
CACAATTTTAAATGGGATGATGTGAGAATTTTAGATTACGAGTCTTCTTATAATAAGAGATTAATATCTGAAATGATTCATATTAAAAAACAGAAACAAGGACTAAATAAAATGAACGATACTGTATCATTACCCGATTCTTACTCTCAAATTATTCAATCTCTTTCTCCTTCTTAACTGTTTTCCTTCCTTTGTTACTTCTTTTCTTTCCTCTTTTATTTCTCCCTCTACTTTATTTTTCCCATTCTCATGTACCCCTTCCTTCTGTTTTTACCATTTCAACCTTCTTACAATTTGTCGTTTCTTCATATTGTCTCTGAGCATACTTGAGATATGATTGTTCCACTCTCTTCGCATTGTCTAATAACAAAGAATTTTATATTATACTGACACACGATGTATAAGGTAGCTATTATTCGTTATTTTAATTATTACAAAAAATTTTTATTATTTATATTATCCGTTATTTCAATTTTTTATTATATATACTATCTGTTACATTAATTTTTACTATATATATTATCCCCTTTTTTGTTACAAAAAATTTTTATTATATATTTTATACTTAGTTACTAGATATTATATAATTTTTATTATTATACTACTGAATATTTTGTTTGTAGCATACTATATTTCAGAATGCTTTTTTTGTTTCAATTTTATTCTTTGCCTTATATATTACATTTTTATACTTTACGTTTTATTTTATACACTTTTTATATATTTTTATATTTTGCGTTTTATTTTATATACCCATTTTTACATGTTTAAATTATTTATGTTCTTTTGAACAGATACGAATTTTTGAATTTAAAACTGATAACTGATAACATACATTGGTACTTATTACAACGTTCATATAACTTCCAACTCACATTGAGCGAATTTTATCATATTAACTATTGTGAGTTTCATTATATATTTTTACTTGCGATTGAGAGCGAATTTTTTATTTTTATATATATTAACTGTAATATTTTAACCGTCCTATTTTTATTGTTTTCAACATTGATAATGATCCAACAGGGATCGAAACGTTTGTTTGTTTGTTTATTTATATTGTTCATTGCCGGCATATTAAAATTTTATATTGTGACTACATGACATATTTATTTTGTATTTTTTGAAACATCACTATTTCCAACGACTTATTCTTAGGCTCATGGCCCTTTTTCTTTCAATTTTTTTAATTTTTATTAAATAAAATATAATTTTAAAGAAATTGTGGACAACTCGTCGTCTTAGAAAATACTTTGATTAATAGAGAAATGGCACGATGGACACTGAAGTATCGTATCTTCACCAATCAGACACATAATGATATTCATGTGACATCAGACCTCCAATTGTTCCCACATCACCTATGCCTTTTAATAATCATCACTAAGTATTTGATATAACTTCAAAGGCAATAATTTACTGGAAATCTGGACAGTTTGCCTTCTTGACGATATCAAATCACAGATTGCTTCTTCATGTGCCTATAATCTAATTCACACTCTATCACCACTGATATCGCTCGCAACAACTATTCGCTCCGACTATCTTCGCTGCTGTGCCAAAAAAAGCCACGACGCTCCTCTGCACGCGCTTATATCTTACGCTATCCCCTCTTTCTTTCCGCGCTTGCGTGTCTTTCCTTCCTATTCTCGATATGTCACCGTATTCATCCTGCTATTTGTTTCGCTTATAGCGCTCTCAGTGCTTACAGCATTCCTGTCGCTTGCTATCGCTCACTGTGCCAACCAACCCCTTTTGTCTTATATCTATTACTATCTACACACATTTATTCCATGCCTTATCAACGAGGGATGAAGTCCATTCCTCTCCCTTTACAAAAACAGGTAAGTATGTCCTTCATATTATATCCCTTCATCCGTCGTTGACTCACGCCACTATTTACATTATATACAGTTGCTTCCTTTTCGCTTACGCCACATTCCTGGTTCTTGTATCTTTCTTGCGAATACCATATGTCCACCATATGGGAATAAAATAAAAAACCTCACGGTCGTTGTTCTCCTAACATCTCCCTTTTACTCCTTACCGAGACGTTTTCTGCCATTCCACCCGGAACTGTCCCCCAAATGACATTCCATCTGATCTAATACCTTATCCAACAACCAGGATCGCTACGCGACTTCCTTTTAACACCTTCTTCCGCATGACGATTACCTTTTCCCGACCATTTGTCTTCCCGATTTGTCTAACTTTTTCGACCTTGATCTTTTTCCAATTTCTCATCGTTATGCATTTATTTTTGACCTACTATACCGCATGACGATGGTGTTCCGCAAAATTCGTATTTTAAATGCTTCAAATCATCTAACTTCGAGACCCGTCAGAATTTCCAGAATCCCGGCTGTCATGCGTCTTTTCTCCACCCCCTTTAACTCATCACGGTGGTTTTTCGCGCTGTCTTTACTCCAAAAACCCTCGAACTCGATATCTACTAACTCCCTCGGTGTTGTTTTATTTAGACAACGTATGTCGAGGTCCACCCCTTTTCTCCGCATGACAATGGCTTTTTAACTTATTCCGGTACTAAGTCTCCATTTCTTCATTTAACTTGCCCGACTCACTATTCTCTTACTTACTATCCTTACGCGGGCCGCTAATACTAATAATAATAACTCTATAGGAAATTCTTGTTCTATTAATGATACTAATTCACTTTTCGTCCCTACACCATTTTCCTTTTATTCCATTTACAGTTTACATTACAATTCTCGCTCAACTCGCACCTTAAAGTCTCTAATCATAATTTATTATCACCATTATACAGTGTGAGATCCGGGATACATCCGTGATTTTGTCTCCGGCTGCAAAGTTAGTTTGTGACCGGATTATTTGAATTAATCAACCGGATGTCCTTGTAATTTACAGAATTAATTGTAATATCATGCACTGGTATTACACCAGGACTTACTACTTCGGTCGCCACTCTGTTTTTCCTCCAACAGAAAAGGTTGTCCTTGAAAAGTTTAGCCTCAAGTTTCAGGTGATCTTGGACTTCCTCAACGGGTTGTAACGTCCTTCCTGTCCTTCAAATTGTCTGTTTAACTGCATACAAATGTCGCCCGATGTTCTTTCGGGATGAGTTTGTCGAATATCTCGTTGTGTAGGAATGGTATATTTTTACAATAGAATCACTAAAGGCCTTTTTAGTAACGATAATATAAAATTTATTAATAAACTGAACATATAATAATTAATGGCCTTCACATACACACACTCATTCACTCGCGCTCTCTCTATCTCGTTAACACTATCGGTGACTTTTTCTAACTCTATGTCACGCGATATGTCGCGTCGTGTCACTCTTGGGACAACTTTCACAAAATGGCGGTTGCCTAACTGATGCAACGCTCGCATCTACTAACTGCGCACTTTCTTTACAAAACGCATATAATCACTCTAATTACTCAAAATCCGCGTAAGTCGCGGGGTCGCCCTTTGCAATAATATTGTTATGCCCGTCCGTGCGTCTCGTTCGTCCGCGACAATTGTCTCGCGAAATCCGCACTCCCGAATCGCCGAAATAATGTACTCGAGAGTAAAAAGGGTAACTAGATGTTTATTCAGTTACAGTGCACTAATAAAATACAAATCAGCCCCATAGCTCGTTTATATCTTGCGTAGAGAGAAACACGTCCGTACGTGACGAAAACTCTCCTTGAAATCGTTTAACAGCAACTCCGCGCTCGTCGCCAAGCGACGCGCTCTTCATTCCTCAGGAACGTGTAACGGACGACGATACAACTCGGGCATAACATTGCCCTCCCTCTTATAAATTGTCGTCCCGACAATTCTTGAAGAAAAAGAAACGCTCAGGCTCTTCGAAGAAGAAATTCCGGG
>NW_017295916.1:30443-32321 GCF_001594075.2 Trachymyrmex cornetzi | reverse complement strand
CCAAAATCGTCGTTAATCGCTGCTAAACATCGTCGTAGGCCGCTGCCCAAAATCGTCGTATGCCTCGGCCTAGTATCACCAGTTTACTCTGAAACTTAAATGAAAATCAACTCGCGAAGCTTATGTTGGTATCCCTAAATTAAAATCATCTTATCTATAAACACTAGAGCTCCAAGATTTCCTTAATTAAGCTTTATTAAATTAATTGTCTCTCTAAATAAGGTGCCAATCTATCCAAATGTCTATCTATCCACCTGTCCCAATCTTTTTGGTTTTCTGAGATGAATTTCGCTAGATAGTTCGAAATTGTACGATGCTGACGCTCTATTTGCCCATCTGACTGTGAATGGAGAGGGGTCGTCCTCGTCTTTTTAATCCCTAACATATATGACAGTTCACGGAAAACCCGCGACTCGAAATTTCTACCCTGATCAGTATGAACTTCAAGAGGAACTCCTAGAAATATTTTGATTTAAAAACACTTCTGCAATAGTTTTTGATCTAATATTTTTTAAAGGAATAGCCTCTACCCATTTAGAAAAACAATCTACAACAGCTAGTAAATACCTATTTCCGGAAGAAGTCACGGGCAAAGGGCCAAGAACGTCCATCTGCACCCTCTCGAAAGGAACTCCAACGTTGTAGATCTGTAAAGGCGATTTTCCCTTTTTAGGAGGGCCTTTCCTAGCCGTACATTCTTTACAAGGTTTACACCATTCCTCCACATCTTGTTTACACGTTGCCCAATAGAAACGTTTCCGTAACTTTTCCAACGTTTTGTTTATACAAAAATGTCCTCCCGTAGGGGAATTATGTACCTCCTCCAAAATTCCTTTAACTTGGTTTTTCGGCACTATCAGTTGAAAAATTTCTTTTTTTAAATTCGGGGCCTCCCATCTCTTGTAAAGAACACCATTCCTAACAATCAAAGCATCCCAATAGGACCTATAGGTTTTAGAAGAAGTTCCTTCGCGGCCACTTCCCGCCACAAGGGATATCCTACATTCGTCTCTTTTTTAGATAAAAATAAGAAAATAGATGGATCCCCCAACTGTTCCTTACGCCAGTCAATAGAATTTTCCTCCGTCAGAACTATGCGTCCCACCAAATTTCCTTGCCTGGTGATATCTTTTAACTCCACATTTGTACAATAGCGACAATAATCATTGGCACACGGACGTCTCGACAGTCCATCAGCATTCTTATGAGAGAGGCCTTTACGATGAGTTATCTCGAAATTATACTGTTGTAGTCTTTCCACCCATCGTGCCAACTCCAAATCCTTAAAGGACATAAGCCATTTAAGTGAAACATGATCCGTACGCACTAGGAACTTCCGCCCATACAGATAATGGTGAAAAGCTTTCACCGACTGCACTATGACCAAAAGTTCGCGTCTTGTTACGCAATAATTCCTCTCGGCCTTATTAAGCACCCGACTGAAATATGCGATAACTCTTTCTACACCTTCTTGCTTCTGCGATAAGACTACCCCAATCCCTTGATTTGAAGCATCCGTGTCAAGAATAAATTCTTCCTCCATTTTAGGAAAAGCCAATATTGTTGGAGACGAAAGAGTCCTTTTTAAATCGTCAAATGATTCTTGATGCTTTTGCTCCCAAACAAATTTAGACTGGTTTTCCGTTAACGCATATAACGGTTTTGCTAGAGAAGAAAAATCCTTAACAAATTTACGATAATATGAGCAAAATCCTAGAAAACTTCTCAAATGTTTTCTATTTTGTGGAACTAGCCACTCCCTTACTACCGCTATTTTATCTGGATCTGTTGAAACACCTCCTGCCGAAATCACATGACCTAAATATTTTATTTTCTTGCTGAAGAAAACACATTTTTTGGGATTTACCCTTAAATCCA
>NW_017295916.1:23807-30320 GCF_001594075.2 Trachymyrmex cornetzi | reverse complement strand
TTATTTGCCAATACCCACTTTTCAAGTCTAGAGTAGTAAACCAAATGTTACCTGATAACTGGTCAAGGATATCATCTATTCGAGGAAGAGGATATGAATCTTTTACAGTTACAGCATTCACCTTTCGATAATCCACACAAAATCGTGTTGTCCCATCCTTCTTTTTAACCAGAACCACTGGCGAGGACCATGGACTATTCGATTCCTCAATCACACCTTGATCCTTCATTTCCTTTATAATTTGATTTACTTCCTCTCTCTTTTGTATGGGAACTCGACGAGGCACCTGCTTAATAGGGAGAGAATCTTTGATATTAATAACATGTTCCCCCAATTTACAATTTCCCGCAACAATATCGTTTGAAAACACATCGTGAAACTCATCCAGGAAACTGACAAAACGCTCCTTTTCAGAATTGCTCAAAAATTGGCAACCTTCTCTGAAAAGTGCAGTCATATCCGGAGGAATATTCACGATGGTATTACACTTTATACGAGAACATCTTAAATCGTTGGCCATTTCAGTTGGATTCAGAAAAATCGGATCGAAAATATTTTGCAAATTGAATAATCTAAGACAATTAACTCCAAGAATACAATCATCATCTATTTGTGCAACAAGCATCGGAACTTCCAGAGTGTATTTCGCAAGACGAACCTTTATAATCGCTCCATATTTAAAAAAAACTTGCTCCCCCGTGGGATATTTAATGTTACAATTAACTTCAATTTTTTCTAAACCGTCATGATCGACAAAATCTTCTTTTATTACAGAAATATCGGAGCCCGTGTCTACTTTAAAAATGCAGGGTTTGCCATTTGCTTCACCCTTATAATAAAATTCTCTCAAATTACAATTAATACTATTTATCCTGAAAGAAAATTTATTAACATTTAAAACATTTGAATCAATAATATAAGGACACAGAGCATAGTTATAACCATTATTTTTATTTTCAATTTCATTAGTCCTGTAAGAATAATTGTTAGTATCAACACAATCATTATTATTTATATATCGATTAACAAATTCGCAATCTTCTTTCGGGGTATTTTTCCTTTCAGCCGAACCGACGAGCTCGACTAACTCGAGTTTCCAGCCCCCGTCCTGCCAGGGCACTCAGAACGGAAGTGGCCTTCCTTGCCACATTCCCAGCATTCCTTTTTGCTTTTGATTTTAATTCCGTTCTTATTTTTAAAGAATTTCCCATTTTTGTCGATCTTATTACTCTTTTCTTTATTAATCTCCTGTTGCTCGTCTTTCTTTTCGTTAAAATCTTTCCTTTTATTATTCTCAGAATAGAAATTATTTCCCCCTTTATTTCCAAAAGAAGTTCCTTGAATAAGCTGGATCGTTTTCGCTCTTTCTATGGCTAATCTAAGAGACGCGGCCCCTTCCATCTGTAATGCCCTCCTTACATAGCCATCGGACAGGGTGGAAACAAATTGCGCACAAGCGATTTTATCGCGCATCAAATCAGAGCACTCTGGGTACGCCAATCGGGCTAAATATCGGGCTCTCAATATCGGAATCGAAAGCCGCGATGTTCTCCCCGAATTTCTGTTTTCGATTCGTAAACTGTGTGTAATAATTTTGTAGCGAATGTGCCTCTCCGAAACGTAATTCTAATTTTGCCTTTAATTCTGAATATTCCAGATTCTCTAAATTTTTATATTCTCTAATACCGCACGAGCTTTCCCTCTCAAGCACGAAACAGCTGTTTTTGTTTTGTTTCCCCAATGATTCGCGTACGCGATTAAGTCGAATTGAGCGAAGAATTCTCGGAGAGGAGCACTGCCGTCAAAAGTATCAGGCTTTAATTTGTATACCGTGTCTACGTAACGCGAAGCATGCGACTCAGTGTGCTCCCGTTCCCCCGCGATCGTCGTTTCCGTATGACGCGAAGCACACGATTCAACGCGACGCGACTCGACGCGCTCCCGTGCCTCTGTGACATTCTCGGCACAACTACCACTCAGCCGCGCGCGACCACAATCACCTGCGTCTGCGACAATGTTTCTATTAATAGGGGAGGATTTAGCTGATTGATGGTGTGCAGCTCCTCTCGCAGTAATTTAATCTCTGCGTCTCGCTGTCTTGTTGACTCCGCGTACTCGTCCCTCGTGCGCCGCTGCTCCTCACGTAGTTGCCACACCTCTCTAAGAACTGCTTGAAGGGCCAGTGACGTCGGAGTTGTCCCCTGCAGAGCAGCCCGCGGACTCGTCGTCTCCGGCGTCCGGTCAGTTGCCATGACCGATGCTTCCTCTATCTGTACAAGTTGAGCTCCGCTCCTTGTAGCGATCGGTGACCGATACATAACACAGCACTTCACAATCCCGGACGAGCCCCCAAAATGTTATGCCCGTCCGTGCGTCTCGTTCGTCCGCGACAATCGTCTCGCGGAATCCGCACTCCCGAATCGCCGAAATAATGTACTCGAGAGTAAAAAGGGTAACTAGATGTTTATTCAGTTACAGTGCACTAATAAAATACAAATCAGCCCAATAGCTCGTTTATATCTTGCGTAGAGAGAAACACGTCCGTACGTGACGAAAACTCTCCTTGAAATCGTTTAACAACAACTCCGCGCTCGTCGCCAAGCGACGCGCTCTTCATTCCTCAGGAACGTGTAACGGGCGACGATACAACTCGGGCATAACAATATATTCTAGCATTTAGTATCATTCCCGAATTATTTAAGCCGCGTCTTACGATATTGCGCGTTGACCTTAACAGGTATTTGAGGTTATCTCGGGAAATTCGCATAATTCGCGTAATTTTCGCTTTCCACGTTATTTACAATAACGATTCCGACGTATGCCGCGCAACGCTTGGTTTGCAAAACGATCGATAAATCGCAATATTCATGAGCCGCCGCCGTTCAGTACGTCCAATCTGTTCGCTCCTCAGCAACGACTCACTATCTAGATGGCGTCTCGGTCTTGTTGGGTCTCTCATCCCCACTATTATCTTGCTTCTAGAATATGATACACTACTTTTGGAATGTGATTTTGTACATTAAACTCGGTTTCAGCTAAATAATATGCTCAAGGTCAGAAGTTGCCTAGAGAACTGTCGGCTGCAAACCGACACTTGATCAAAATAATGGAAATACCTGCTTCAATAGCACTGAAATAATTAAATGGGCCTCTAATATAATTAATTACGTGTTTACTTACTCTTGAACATATTAATTTACAAAGTTAGTATTATGCGAAGGTCACGACTTGACCTTGGGTAACTAGAAATGCTCTAAATAATTAGAAAACGAACTTTTATCATTAAAATAATTCATACACGATCCACTAAACCTGTTTTAAAGCTTTAGATATAATTTTCTCGCATAATAGTAACTTTACTGCAATGGCCTTGTGTGATGGCCTTGAAATAATTTCAACTATTTGGAACTAACTTGTGCAAACTTACCAAAATAATTATTTTTACATCTGAATAATTCTACTACATCGTATTATAATTAATCTACCACTTTTGGCTTAATTTCGGACTTGGCTTTATGACCTTAATTTTAGTATGCTTATTCCAATTGCTCAAAGTGACTTCAAATAATTTGAAATTTAGTTAAATAATACGCCTGTCTCTTGTACATAACGAAACTTGCTCGCTTATCTTTAATCTTATCAATTAATACTTACCTTTTCAGGATTTTCAAAACATCCCCAGCGGATTCCTTTTGGTCAGTATCATATTTGTAACTAACTTTGGGTAAGTGTATTATAATCAATTTTATGTATTGTACTTCTAATAATTTAATTTTTTAATTTTTCTTTTCCAGGTGTCTCCGCTGTGTTCGTTTTGGCTTTTCCGTTCTGCTGTCTCCTCTTAGGATCTTCAGAAAGGTTAGGTATTTTATAAATCTTTGTTCCTTTCATAATTTGCATTCTTGTTTCTGAATTATTATAAAACTTTATTGTATACTTATAATATAGGTGTAAAATAAAATAAAACTGTGTCTCTCAACTGACTATGTGACTCGAAACGTTCTTGGACGAATAATATTAAACAAAATTAAATTTCTCTGCATATTTAATGCTTCCATACGTTATTAAATATTAAATCGTAAAATACAGCTTCTACACGACTGGACCATGTATTATATAATAATAATAAAATATATTCATAAGAAAAATAACAAAAAGAAAATGACCTCTAAAATTAAGCCTCGTTCATGATGTCCTTCGCTTTGACTTCGTCTGTATTTTTTCTGTTTCCGACGAATCCGTGTCAGAAGACTCCTTTCCAGCGTGTAGTTGGATTTCCGTCTGTGCTGCTATCCCCTGTGTCAGTTTGGCAAATAAAATCGGGGCCTATTCGTAAGGAAAACTCTTCCTTGCAGCTGGTGTTGCTGATATCCCTGTCACGGGATTGTTCAATGACATCTGTAATATTATTTATTTCATAGTAATTAATTTCTTTATTTTGAAAATTTGACTGCGGTCGCAAGTTTAGGTTGTAACCGGACTTTTATTCAAATTAATTAAATAACCGCGTGTGTGCCCTAAATAATTAGTAAAACGTGTACTGGCGTCTGTCAGGATTTACTGATTACGGTCGCCACTCAGTTTCACCTACAACTGAGAAGGTAAGTTGTCCCTCAATTAATTGGACTGCTAGCCTCAAATGGATCCGGACGCCCTTATTGGTTGCTGTTCTTCCTTCCTGTCACCTGATTGGCTGCTGAGCTGAGATGTCCGTGCCGTCGGGTGAAGTCCCGTTGAGTTGCGGTGTTGACTTAATTCTTAGGAATGGTAAAACTCGTGAATAAATACACGAATGGCACTTTGGTGTAACACAAGTATAAAATTTATTCGAAACAAAACACCAAATAATTAACAGACCATACATTCACTCATTCCATTCACTCGCGTTTTCTCATTAAATTCGACACTATCCCGTTTCTTTCGGCATTACGTGTCGTTACGTCGCGTCGCACTTACAACGAAATGGCGGTTTTCCCAAAATTTCCGCTCTACAATGTGACGCAAGGTTGCATCATCTACTTCGCACTATAGCTTTCGAGTTGAATTTCTCGATAAATACGCGTTATCTACGCGAGTTCGCACTTCGCGATTCTTACTGTATTCGTTTGAAAACGATTTACGGCGACTTTCGGCCGTTTTCCGATAATTTCGGATTTTTTCCAGAAATTCGCGTTAATTCGTTATTCGCGATGTTTGTTATACGTTCGGATTCGATGCCGCGTACTTATAACACTTGGTTTGCCACGATTTACCCGATTACGCAATTATTTGAGCCGCGTGGTTCGTGAGGTCCGCTCTATTCGGTTGCTCAACTATGACTGACTTCAAAGATGGCTGTCGCCAACGCCAAGATAGCTAAGGGGACTCGGTCTGTTCAAGTTCAAGAGGTTCGTTCTACCTCCCCGATTGTAGTAACATTCGTTAAATTCATTCACGCTTTTATACGTTTACCAATAATTAAAATAATTATAGAATAATGTATTTAACATGAAATAATTGTTTTTTGTGCTTTTATAGCTTTTTACTTAAATACTTAAATTTTATGCCTGAAATAATTCGTGATTGGTCCTTAGACTTGTCCAAACTTGGAATAATTATTTTAAATGAATTTTATGCAAAATAATTGTATTAACTCGAAATATATTCAGAATAATTACCAAATTAAATCAAACATCAGGCTTTCTTCTCGAAATGTTAATCTGCGACTTGGAAAGCATCCAAATAATTAGTGGATGTTCCGATTACTACAAATAATTCTGAAATTGCTTCTACCAGGTATGTAAATATAAAATCGGAACTTTTTAATAGAAAATACACGTTTATTGCATGAAAATGATAAAAAAAATTTTATTCGAAGTATTGCCCATCGCTAGCTATACATTTTTCCCACCTGCCTGACAATTTGTGGATGCCAAAAAAAATTGTTGCTCTTTTGAGCCAAACCAGTCATCTAGCCATTTTCGTACATCTTCGTAGGAAGTGAAGCGCTGCTGAGCAAGTGCGTGTCCCATCGATGCAAATAAGTAGTAATCGGAAGGAGCCAAGTCTGGTGAGTAAGCCGCATGCAAAAGTACACTCATACGCAAAAAAAACGGGCCACTTAAAATTTAGCACTAATTTTTAATATTTTCAAATAGCAATAACTCAGTGAAAAATTTTCCCAACCAAACGCCTCAACCGTTTCCTTGACCAGTTTTGCTGTGTGTGATGGTGCATTATCATGAAGCAAAATCACTTTGTGTTGCCTTTTTTGATATTCCGGTCGTTTTTCACGCAAAGCTTGATTCAAATTGATCATTTGTTGTCGGTAGCGATCAGTATTAACGGTTTCGCCAAGTTTTAGTAGCTCATAATAGATCACACCTTTCTGATCCCATCAAACACAGAACATTGTCTTCCGTCCATAGCGATTTTACCCAGGGTTGGGTAGTGCTAAATTAAAAAGTTAAAAGTTCAGTTAAAAAGTTAAAAAGTTAATTAATTTTAACTTAACTTAGTTACATTTTAGACTCC
>NW_017295916.1:22965-23300 GCF_001594075.2 Trachymyrmex cornetzi | reverse complement strand
ATCATGAAAAAAAAAATTTTTTTTAACTTTTAACTTTTCAATTACTTTTTTTTATTAACTTAACTTTTAATTCAATTAATTTCATTATACATTAACACTTGTATCTTAACTAAGTTAAATTTTTAAGGTTATTAACTTTAACTTAACTTAGTTAAAAAAAAAAGTAACTTACCCAACCCTGATTTTACCTTGTAGTCGATGGTTCGCCTGGAGTTACCCATGATCTTTTACGCTTAGGATTCTCAAAATATATCCACTTTTCATCGTCAATCACAATTCGATGGAGAAATGACTTTCTTTTGTATCTGGCGAGCAGCATTTCGCAAGTGGTTTTT
>NW_017295916.1:20462-22752 GCF_001594075.2 Trachymyrmex cornetzi | reverse complement strand
CTCACGTCAAAATTGCCACTTTTGAATTTTTTAAACCACTCAAAGCACTGTGATTTATCAAGAGCATGCTCACCGTAAGCTTCGACAAGCATTCGATGAGCAGTTTTCTTCAAATGGTAAGAAAATCAATGCTGTCCGCAAATCGTAGTTTCCAGGTACAAAATTCGACATGTTCAACGCTATTACAAACTATACTGTTGTATGAAACTTGTATTGTTGTGAGTTGAAAATTTTTGTCATATGTCAGAACAAGGAAATGGCGTCAATGACGCGGTCTGACGGCAACTACATTGACAGCTATGGCCATCTATTGGTAAATTATGGTTTCATATTTACATACCTGGTACTTATTCAAATAATTCTGAAATCTTTACTAAACATGTTTTATGACTCTTGTCACGTCCTAAGTCGCGTGTTTATTGTAATTGCTGTCTCGAGACGCGGCATGGGTTTGTGGAGCGCGGGCGCGGAGCGGGAGCGCGCGGGGCGAAGCCTTGGCTTCTACAGAAATAGATTTTCGGTCGTTGTTTACGCGTATTGAGGCAGGTCGCTGTCACCAGTACCTTTCGTAAAGGCACGAAACTCTATTGTTAATCGGAGATTCCCGAGGAGGCTTTTATTTAATACCGGCTCCTTCACAGAGAAAAATAAATAGGAGAGTCAGAGGAGTTATCAGATTGTATAAGCGCTCTTGTGTGCTGTGAGCACTTGTTAATCATGGAGATTATTATAATCTCTCAAGTGGGGCTGCTGTAGGTTGGTCATCATTTTACTCGCTCTATCTACTCTCTCCGTTTCTGAAGGAAGAATCTGGAAGGGATATAAATGAAAGACGCGAATTAGCTTTCTAATATTTTAATGTTTAGTTCGCAAGACTGAATAGCGATGATCTTGGGTTTGATACTAATGATTAGTCTAGGGCGGGTCGGTATCCGCGTTAGAGCTACGTGAGGGGGCGTGCGGTCCGGCCTAGGCTCCGGGGCCTGTTCGTAATCAGGCGCGGGGGGTGGACTCGGTCGCGTCCCGGGGTTGTCTCTCGGAGGTGATGTGGTTGGCGCGGATCCCTTGCTTTTATCCTCCTGCTCGACCAGGGACCGCCGGAGGGCTCGAAGGTGTATCCTCCATCCGCCGCGTTTCCCTCTAGGTCGCTTTCTCTTATTCATCTACCATTTAGATGAAAAAAATGGAAGCGAGGTCTTTAGTGTATTTAACAAAAGAAAATAAAAATTTAAAATGAGAAGGCGTGTGAAGGGGCTCGTTTGAGCTCCACGGAGGATATGTGGCACGTTAGCGCGCTTACGTGAGCCGCGCGTGGAATCACGGTTGAGGATGGCTTTAACAACGCCTAGGGAGACGCACAGTTAAGGCCGGAGTTCGAGGTTTCAAAGGATGTCGCTTGCGCTCATCGTAAGCGCGGTATTCTTACCTTAGCTTTTGTTCAAGGATGGAAGAATAAAGGAAGCGAGTCCGTGAACGCGCTCGTTTATATATCATTAACATCGTGGCTCCTCGCGGTAAGGGGATGTTCTTGTCCTCGTGCTATTGCGAAATATCTAGTACGTGCCGATCACGTTATTTGTGATTTACTCTAACAATGATTAGATTTTAGTTAGGTTGCGCATTTTCTTTTATTGCGGGGGTCGCGAGATTCATATTGACGCGCTCAGTCGTCGCGTACCGCAGCCCGTTGCGACAGAACTTGCATTTAGTTTCTGTATTGTTCCGGATCTTTTCGTTCTTTGCGCGTGGAATTTTGGTGTTTGTTTAAGGCTTTCTCTTAGTTATGTGCGCTTCGATTTTATTCGTGATGATTTCGTTCGTATTCAGAGGCCTTTTGACCAGTGGGTGCATTCAGGGTTGCGCGGCAATGCATTGCGTTGGCGTTATGTGTTTTTATTAATTTTCCGCAGGTCTGCGGTTTTTTCCTTGCAGCTGCGTCGAAGTCGGTTGTTATATTAGTTATTCCCTATCCCGTGTTAACGATGTTTTCGTGCTAAAGTGCATTCTTGCGTTTTTAGCATTTATAGTAGTCGGCACATATTATGTCTATTCGTTATATTCCATGCTCGCGCTCGCTTGGTAAAAGGACGGGGCGCTATAGTGCACGCGCACCGGACGTTACACTCTAAATAATCGTTAACCCTTAGCGGCCACACGGGGTGACTTTGTACCCCAGGCTTAGGAAAAGTGAAATTAGAGGTCTAAAACATTTGAAATTGATAACAAGTATCGACATCTGTCACTAGTAGACACGTGTGAGATGTGACTCCATTACATAGGAAGCCGAAAA
>NW_017295916.1:17683-19408 GCF_001594075.2 Trachymyrmex cornetzi | reverse complement strand
ATATTATATATATTATATATATAATAATAATATATAATATATTTGTTCTAATATAATAAAAACAATAGTTTGTAACGTTTTTTGTACGTAAAAAAATATTTAAAATATAATGCAACACAAAATAAACAAATTTTATGATTTGTCATTTTTTTCATTTTTCTCTCAAGTAATTTTGCAAAATAAATATACTTTTTGAAAGATCGGCGTATACTGTTATTTTTTTATGGTAGTGGTGTGCGTACAATCCTAAAATTTTAGCCCTTAATATTGAAAAATGGCGGAGTAATAAATTTTTTTCTGAAAAAAGTCATTTTTGCCGAATTTTCACATATATGACCAATTTTAAGAGCGCCATCTATAAATTGACTAATATAAATCATTAGAAATGTTGAAGAACTGTTCAACAAACATGAAACAATCGATTAGAAATCTTAAAATACCCATATATCTTGTACAACTAATTTTTTTAGCGTGGGGTGAGTATGTACCCCGGTGTGGCCGCGATGTGGCCGGGCTGAGGTGTGGCCGCTAAGGGCTCGCAAATTAATATTTTGATTCTATATAACTTGTTTATGTGACTTATAATTATTACCGACCAATTGGAACAACTTTGTTAATTCTACTTTAAATAATTATTTTAACCTCTAATTAATTAAAGAGCATCGTTTTCGAATTATTTATCTACTTTTTAACTTATTTTTATCATTATTTGTTATCTTTGTCCAATTTGTGTATCCGTTCCAATTAATCATTTTACTGGAGATGACTCAAAATTAACTTGAATAATTCGCTTATCACTTATATAAGACGAAATAATTGTGTACTAATTAATTAAATGAACTTTTCTCTGAAATCTTAATTCTCAACTTTATATACTTGAAATAATTTTAATTTTCTTTCAGAATCACCAAGGCATTCGCAGCGTCGCATTTGGGTAAGTATTTAATTTATTTCTTTCTAATGAACTTTTTACACTTTAATTAATTCGCATTGACTCAGTACTATTTATTTTAATTATTATTTTTAAGGTTTCAGGTTAAGCTGCTGGAATGTGCTTGGAGCACCTTTACTTACGTTTTTTACGGATCTCATCTATTTCCTCTGGAAATTGTTTTCTGGCCGCTGGTGTATCCATTGCGGTCACTGTTGTGCTCTCCATTGTTGCCTGTGTTGAGGAAGGCAGGAAAAACAATGATACAAAGTCTACGTAGAGAAATTGATGTATTATATACAAGCTTCGTGGCGAACTTAGAACTGACTAACTAAACGTGCGGTGGATCCTATAAACATAAAAAAATGTATAGAAGATACTATAACTAACCAACGCAGCGCCGCGTGCAATATTGCAATCACATAACGAAACAAAATCTGCTTATCCGATAAGTCGGTAATCACACAACGCAAACGTATATAACACGCGGAACATACAATATTAATATGGAATATTATTATTTCTAACACTCCCACTTTCCAAGTGTTATCATTTCAACACCAATTTTTGATCTTAAAAATTTGAACCTTTCTTTCGTAAAACTCTTTGTCAGAATGTCTGCGAGTTGATTATGGGAAGACACATATGTAATTTCTATTGCTCGATTTACATATTTCTCGCGTATAAAATGAAATCTTACATCGATATGTTTTGTACGATTATGATATTCTGGATTCTTAATTAATCTGATTGCGCTCTGATTATCAAGGGGTGATCCCGATTGACCACGGCTC
>NW_017295916.1:11876-17606 GCF_001594075.2 Trachymyrmex cornetzi | reverse complement strand
CTCTAAATCCTAACTCGGTAAGAATTTTACCTAACCACATACATTCTTTGATTGCGGCAGGTATATATTCTGCCTCAGTCGTACTTAGATTTACTGTCGCCTGACGTTGCGAAGCCTATGTAATTGCTCCGCCTGCAAGTTGAAAAATATAACCTGAGGTTGAGCGCCGCGTTTCAATATCACCTGCATAGTCCGCATCGGAAAAACCTTTAATATCGGAAATGTCACGGCCACGATATAATATACCGTAATTTTTAGTGCTTAACAAATATTTGAACATTCGCTTTATCACATTCCAATGATTTGCATCGAAGTTATTACAGAAGCGACTTACTAATCCTACTGCGTATGAAATATCAGGGCGCGATATCATCGCTAGAAATAACAAACATTCTACAGCCTCCCGGTATGGGATTTTGTCTGTTTTCTCCCACTCACACTCAGGGATTCTCAAGATTACATGTGGATCGGAAGGTATAGATACACTCTTTGCTTCGCACAAATCAAAACGTTTTAGTAGACTTACAACATATGAAGTTTGATGAATAAACATCGTTTGTTCTATGCGATTTCGCTCTATCTCTATACCTACAAAGTTATTTACATCACTTTTAGTAATTTCAAATGCGTTTCGTAATTCGATAAAGAAATGATCAATTACAACAGTACAATCTGCCAATACGAGCCCATCGTCAACATACAGAGCTAGATAGATCTTTCTTCCCTCAAAATCACCAAAATAGACGCATTTGTCAGACTCACTCTGTTTCAAATTGAATTTTCTTATAAAATCATTGAACCGGATTGTTCCAGCATCTTGCTGCTTGCTTTAATCCATATATGGATCTATTTAACCGACAAACTTTATCACGATCTGCATTTAAGCCTTCAGGAATTTTCATATATAATTCTTCTTTGACCTTACCGTTAATGAAGGCTGTTTTGATATCAAATTTTCGCATTTCTAAATTTTTGATCGCAGCGATTGCAAGCAACAAGCGTACTGAATCATATCTCACTACAGGTGAGTATATTTCATCGAAATCAACGCCAAGTTTTTGTGAAAAACCTTTAGCACACAATCGTACTTTAAACCGAATTGTTTCACGATCTTTGCATGACATTGGTTTTCTTTTAAATATCCATTTGTAGTCTATAATTTTTTTTTCTTTCGGTCTCTCTATCGACTATTGTCCATGTATTATTCCGCTCATGAGCTTGAAGCTCTTCGTTAATCGCGGTAATCCATTCTTTTCATTCCTTACTGTTTATTGCGTCTTTGTATGTTACTGGCTCGTCGTACAAAGCAATGCATGCTTCATATCTATACGGACGTTTTAAATTATCGCGATTACGCAATTCGTAGTTTTTGTTTCTTTCGGTGGCACCCGACTTTGGTTCATTATTCTCTCCGATGTTTTCAATCTCATTGCGGTCATTCGCTAGAGGAATCATTTAGGCCGATATTGAAAGAAATATCATGCTTATTCTTCTCATAACGAGCTTTTTCGTTAAAAATTACATTACGCGATACTACTATTTTGTTAGTGAGTGGATTAAACAATCTGTAATTCTTAGATTCGCCATTATATCGGACTAAAAACATTTTGCTTGATTTCGGCTCCCACTTTTTATGAAATTTCTTGGGAACATGAGCGTATGCGGCGCTTCCAAATATCGTTACATGAGAAAGATCGGGTTTTCTTTTAAGCCATAGTTCATAAGGGACCGTGACGCGCGACTGAGATTGAATACATCTGTTTATAATGTAGACTGCTGTATTTGTAGCTTCAGCCCACAAACTTTTCGATAATCCGCTCGCGATTAGCATCATCCTTGCGCACTTGACTATTGTTCTGATATCACGTTCGGCAGTGCTTCTGTTCATGTGTATATGGTGCTGATGTTTAAAAAATGATACCATGATTCTTCATATAATCTCGCATCATATGATTTGTAAATTCCGTACCGTTATCAGCTTTCAGAGATTTTATGTCATAACCGAAAGTATTTCGAAATTCTGTAGTGAGTTCTTTAAATTTATCGTAAGCGTCGCTTTTATGATGCATGAAATAAACTTTACGGAAACCAGAACAATCGTCATTCAAAACCAAAAAATAACGAGACCCTCCAATTGATGTTTCCGACAAGGGTCCACAAACGTCTTCATGAATTAAGTCACCTATCTTATCTTTTCTTTTACTTGCGTTTTTAAAAGGTAATTTATGTTGCTTTCCAAGCACGCAATCCTCGCAAAAACATTTATTAAAATTGCACGATTTTATTCCGGATACAAGCTTTTCTTTTATCATTTTTTGTAAACATTTATCATTAATGTGTCCGTTTGTGCCAAATTTCGAATGCGTTTTCCTCAACAATATTCGCGTTGTTAATCGTCGTTGTCTCTATTAATAAACGGTACAAATTATTATTTTGTCGAATACCATGCATTTTCAGGACGTTTGATTTCTTTATTTTGACAAATTCTTCATGAAAAACATTAGAATATCCTTTATTTGAACACGCGCCAGTTGAAAATAAATTTTTGCGTAAAGTTGGTACGTATAGTACATTTTCGAATTTTCCGTCTTTCCATTCACCGTTGACTAACATTTTAATTATTACCGTTCCAGAGCCTTTAACTTCGCATAGTGTATTATCGCCTAAACTAACGGTTTCATTTGTAATTTCATGAAAATTGTGTAGCCATTCGCGTTGGATTGTCATGTGTTTCGAAGCGTCCGAATCGAGAAACCAAATATTCGTTACGTCACAATCTAGTAAATCTGATATCTTTTTCGCTTTCGAAACAACAAACGCGCTTACGTCCGCCGAATTTTCTACATGTGAATTTTCCGAGCTTTTATTACTTTTAGACGCATTCTTTCTTTTAAAACAATATCTTGAAATATGGCCGCGTTTTTTACAAAAATAACATACGACATTTTTCTTAGCATCGAGGTTACTTTTATCGATGTTTGACTTGGAATCCGCCATGCCACTTTGGTTTCCCTTGCCAAGTTTCTGCTGTACCATCATTGCTGCCGAGGTGCTCGTTGCGTCATCTATGGCGGCAAGTCGTGCTTCCTCCTTGATGAGACGTTCGATGAGTTTTGTTTGCGTTTGTCGTGGTTCGCTGACGCTATCCCATGCTGTCACCAATGGGCCAAATTTTTGGGTAGGGTGCTTAGAATTTTGGACATTATGGTGACCTCTGATAATTCCTCGCCTATGTCGCATAGTTAATTCGCCATATTTTCGATCCTTTTTACATGTTGTACAACGATGTCATTTGGCGCCATCTTGAGATCGTGGAAACAAGACATTAATATCAGCTTATTTGCCGCATTTTTCTGTTCATGTATGGCACTTAATTTTGCCCACATTTCAGCAGCCGTTTCACACGTTATCAAAGTTTCGAGTTGTTTATGATCCATTGACAATGAGATATAACACAACGCTCGAGCATTGCGCGTATTCCATGCGTCGAAACCGTCTGCCGTTGGCTGTGGTTTCATCTCTGTTCCTTCAACTAATTTCAGGAGGTTCGTAGCTGTGAATATAGCACGCATTTGGAACTTCCACACTTGAAAGTTGGATCCATCAAATCGTATAACAAATTTCATATCAATCGAATCCGTACTTGAGTTCGCCATCTCGATTAACGACACAAAGGACGTGATAAAAAAGGAGGTTCGAGTACTTCACCGGCGAATTTACGCGGTCACGTTTTCTGATTCATTGTAACTCGTAACTAGTGTCCTTTGCGACCTTGCTCACTGGGCCCATAACCTGTCGAGGAAGGCAGGAAAAACAATGATACAAAGTCTACGTAGAGAAATTGATGTATTATATACAAGCCTCGTGGCGAACTTAGAACTGACTAACTAAACGTGCGGTGGATCCTATGAACATAAAAAAATGTATAGAAGATACTATAACTAACCAACGCAGCGCCGCGTGCAGTATTGCAATCACATAACGAAACAAAATCTGCTTATCCGATAAGTCGGTAATCACACAACACAAACGTATACAACACGCGGAACATACAATATTAATATGGAATATTATTATTTCTAACAGTCTGTAATATTATATATGTTCTTAGAATTAATGGTGGTCTTTGGAGAAATTGAGGGCGGTCGGAAGGTTGTAACTGGATTAATGTCTTGCCTTATTCAGATCCCGCGTTTATAATGTTTTAATTAATTAAATATTACCGTAATCACTCTGTGTGACTTAAACGGTCGCCACTCTGTTTTACCCTTAACAGAGAAGGTGTCGGTTCCTGGAAGTTTCCGCTGAGTCGGCTACTGCGGTAAAGGCGGGTATTTGTTTTCCTTCCTTCCTTCCTTCGCTTGTCTCGACAGCTGCTCAGCTCAGGAACTCGTATGGTTGTAGCGTGGTGTAACGTCATTGTTATAAATTCAGTGGATGGTGTTCTCAGCAATAATTGAGAGGCCAATGTGGATAACACACTTTAAACTTTATTCATAAATTAAATATATAAAACAAAACTAGGCCTTATTCACTCATCACACTCACTCACTCATTCGCACAAAACGAGATGTTATATCTATCTCGCTTTTACTTTTGATCACGCGATATGTCGCGTCGCGTCGCACTAATGACAATATGGCGGTTAACCAAAATGGCCGCCCAACGATGTGGCGTGATGTTGCATCAGCCACCGTATACTAACACTTTCGAGGATAATCACTCGATAATTCCGCGTTTTCTACGCGTGCTGTTACTTCGGGATACGTATTAAAATTGAGATGTTGAGAATTATTTACGGCGACTTGTGGCCGTTTTCCGCACTTCCGCAGTTCTCTCATAAATTTCTCGGAATTTCGCGTTATTTCGCGAAAAATCGCCGTTTGCGATATTTATACTACGCTCGGATTCGATACCGCGTGCTTCTAACGCGTGGTTTGCAACGATTTAGCCGATTGCGCAATTAATTGAGCCGCGTGGTTCGATACGTCCGTTCCCTTCGGATGCCCAACTACGACTGAAGTCAGTGTTGCCACTATTGAAAAAGACTTTGTACTTTCGCGAGGATTTCGCGGCTGTCGCGACAGTTCGCGTTGCCACGGCAACGCGTCTAGCGTTGTTAAGAGTGACGTTCGCCTGCGCGCAAATTTCGGCGGACGTTACAGACAATAAACTTTATTTCCGCCGTTTAACAAAAATTATATTTTAATAAATATGCATGTTATGATATCATACACGTCATGTAACTTCAATCTAAACTCAAAAACTCATAACTTAAAAACATTTCTTTACGATAATAAAATTAACACTTATAATGTTATTCATTATATAAACATATTACATAACATGTAATGATCAAAGTATGACTAACATTTCCATCTCTTCTGCAATAATGTTTCAGACGGATTCCATGTATAACAGTTTTCATCAGCCATTAGTTGCTTAGACAATATTATAGAACTGCATGTTTCTACATCCAATTTATTTCGTAACTTTGTTTTAATTAAACTTAATTGAGAAAAAATTCTCTCAACACACGCAGATGAATGTGGCAAACACATTAACCCTTTAATTAATTTTTTTAAATTAGGGAACATTTCTTCATTTAATTCATTCTTCATTTGAAATACTTTCAACTAAAATTGATCAAATGAAGCATTTTCAAATTTTTTAAGATATTCTATATCTTGTAACTGTCTCCATTCACTATTTAAACTTTCTACGTCACTA
>NW_017295916.1:0-9146 GCF_001594075.2 Trachymyrmex cornetzi | reverse complement strand
AGATACCGACGACATATAATAAAAGTGTTTTTAGATCTTTAATTGCGGCTATAGTTTCTGAGTAATTTTAATCTAAAGTATATAAAAATTTAAACGGGCCGCTTGACCGCTTAACGTGTGAACGTCATTGCGTATATGTTCATGCCGTTACCAATTCGCGAGGCTATAAATCATTCACATTCACACGTATGTATGGTAAATGACAGCTATAAACGAGTGCCATCTACCGTCCAAAATATGAAAAGGAGATGAATTTTGAGGAGACGTATCTTACAGGAAAATTTGACATTTCGGATTTCGCATCATGATATCTTTCGCGCTTCTCACGCGCATCACAATTACGGGATACGTACTAAATACGTTTAGATAAGATTCACGGCTTAGTTTCGCCGCTTTCCGTGCTTTTACGGTTAACTCGTATTTATTTCCGAAATTTGCGTTAAATCGTGCTAATTCGCGCTTCGCGATCTTAAATATGCGTTCGGACACGATGCGGTATTACGTGGATATCTGGTTTGCACCGATTTACTCGAAAATCGCAATAAAGTTGAGCCGCGTGATTGTTGACGTCCGTCCCGTTCAAACGCTCAGTAATTACTGACTGGCAAGATGGCTGTCGCCACTGCCAAGATGGCCAAGGAGAAACGGTGTGTTCAGGTTTCCTTGGTTCGTTCGGTGTTCCCGAATCTAGTTAACTTCTGGTAAACTCATTCATACGGCCTTTACAAGCAAATAATGTCTTAAATAATTCGGAGATGATCTCCTGAACATGAATTAATTGTGGACTTTCCGCTTTTGTCCATTTTAAGTGCGGATAATCAAACCTTGTTTTTGGACAGATTCAGTATCTTGTCCAAAACTTGAGAATAATTCGTTTGCTTGTAAATAATGTTAAAACAATCCTAAAAACCTTTAAATAATTAGCTGTTACCGAAATAATTGGTCTGATTACTGAATTATGCAATTACAACATTTAATTAATAAAACATTGAGATGCGAGTGTGTATGCACCTTAAATAATTCGTAGGTGTGACAATAAATTTAAATACTTCGAAAATGGCTAGCTTTGCCTCAAATAATTAGAAAATAATTCCTGGAAAAAGTTTTCAAGCTTTTAACTAAGAAGTAACTCGCATGTCAAAATTTCAGTCCTTTGTGACGTCTTAATGTAACTTAACGCTGTTTAACGTAATTGGAACAAATTTATTTTCAAACGTTGAAATTAATTAATTTGGACTGTAAATAATTAGCATATGGCATAATAATTGATTTAACGGTTCTTTATCAAGTTTAGGTTTTAAATTTATGTGTATCTTTGTCCCTCTGATGGGAAAAGTCGTGCTGCCTCTTTTTATCTTATGGTCTTTGTTCCAACTATTTTAAATGCTTGAAATAATTTGAAATAACGCAAAATAATTAGGCTTACGTGCCTTTGTAACGAAATAATTGTTCTCAACTGAATTCTGTGAACTTTTGCTAATTTATGGTTTCTTATCTTTTACGTATTTATTATAATTGTATTTTTGTTTCAGGGTCACCAAAATATTCTCAGCAGATTTGTCCGTGGTAAATATATTTATTTTCATCTCATTATCTCTTTTCATATTTAATTTAATTTATTGTACTTTCCTATTGTTCGTTTTAATTATTCATTTTTCTTTTCAGATTAGTTTGCTGGAATAACTTTGGATTGCCTCGTCTAGAATGATTAGGTAGGTTGAGTAATTACGTTTTTATGTATGTATTCTATTTACCTCCTTAATTTTTTCTTATAATCCTTTTTCTATTAAAATATAAAATATAAACTTTTTGTTAAACTTTTTAAGATAATTAATTTGTAACTTTGATATATTGTAGAACATAAAATAATTGTTTTTAGGAACTCCTTGTATGCGACAAGATCTTTTATAAAATTTGAATGTAAACATAAAAAGCTAAACTAATACATAATAATCTGTTCCTTCAGGATGTCTTCGTCTCGTCGACTTGTTTTATTGAATATGTTCTTTTTCGGTGTCACATTGTGTTACCGGCTCTGGTTCGTCCTCCGGGAATTGTTTCCGTGTCGCCAGCGTTATCCTGGGTGCTGTGTTCTGAAATATCGCGGGTTTTATATATAATTTGTGGCGTTATAATGAGAAAAAATGCATTCGGTTGCAAGGTTAGGTAAGGTTGTGACCGAATCTTAAATGATAATCTTACCGTTCGGTCCCTTGTCGTCTTATTGTCTCCGGTCGCCACTCCTTTTAACCTCCAAAGGAGAAGGTTTCGATTCGCCCGCTAAGGGCTCCCTTAATTTGTCTCGTTGCGATCCCTGTGTAATCCGCTCCGATCTCGCTTAATGATAGTACAGGATAGGTTTTGCAATGATTGTCAATGATGATTGCAGGAAAATTAATCACAATTTATTAGTCGTAGCACTCTTTGTCTTGTTACATCTGTTCAGGTACGCTTCGCTCGGTCGCTCTTATGTTATTCTCGTTCCGCATCTTACATCCATCACTTGCGCCCAAATTCTCTTATTCTCGTTTTATTAATTCACATTTCACATTCACTACTTCATTATTCAATTTCTAACGGTAATGGCTTATCTTCCTTATTATAATCGGTACGCTTGGAGCCGGGCCCCCGTCGCTAATTACCCCATCGGCTTGTTCGCCCGTGACTTCCGACGGTCCCGCTCGCGACTCCCCTCACGTCCGTTACTTCCCTTCTCACTCACGTAACTTATACTGGCAAATATCCTACTTGATAATCTCATTATTTCCGACGGCGTACGGCCTTAATAACTTATACTCGCGAACATTATTTCTCCCGGCGATTAAGCCTATACTAATCTCATCTAATTATCTCGGCGGAACTCCCGCATACTTTACTCCCGGCAAATAGCCTTTCACTTAAAATATCCCGGCAAACAGCCTACTTAATTCTTCCGGCGAACAGCAGTAGCCGCCCAAAATCTCAAAAATCCTTCAATCTCAAAATGCCAAAAAGCGCAAAAACCTCGATTCGCTCTGCGCTCTCGCTTATATTACCTTTGCTCCCTTCTCTGGTGCTCTACCCTCTCTATACGACATGCGCACTCGACGCGCTCGCAGAGTTAGCTGAATTCTTACTAACTACGCCGCTTACTATATTTCCTGCATTATTATTACATTATATTAGTTTTTATTTAACACTTTTCTTTATTTTCAGGTACAATACATCAATAGAAATGCAGCCGCTGGTCTTCTCCCGCTGGAGTCACAGGTAAGTATCGTTAATTGCTACTGAATTCTTTATTTACAGGTTTTCTACTTATCGGCTACATTCCCCTCTATCCTATATACATTATATACATTACATGCTAACCGTAGATCTCCCGCTACGTAACTCTGTCGGCACGATAACGGTAATTTTCCTACTTCCGGTTATCGGATCGATCTGAAATTTACAGGGTACACTCTGTCGGTGTTATCTAGCACAATGACGGTCGGTTATTCCGATCCCTCAACTTTCGCTTATCATTACTATTAATTATCGACACTCGGTATCTCGATCAACTCAAAACTTTGCATAGGCTTTAGTTCAATGTTTGCTAAGGTAACTACGGTGGCTTTTCCCAATCCGTCTACTTTCATTCCTACTTGACAATATTTAGACACTCGGTACATGGATCATTTCCAAACTCTAACTACCGTTTTATCCAGTGTTCATACAAGCAATGACGGTGGCTTTACTCAATATTCCAATCTTAACTACTTCATAACAGTTTTTCTCAGTCACCCGGTATAATCTCGAATTCGTTTACATCTTACTCAACTCTATTGATCCAATTAACGACTCTGACGGTCAGTTTATTCAATAATGATTCTGATTCATTTTATATCTATTTTATTCTAATACTTTAGTATTTTCCCGTCACCCGTTATATAATTATTCATCAAATTGACCCGTGTCTACGGTTTTGTGGCCTTACGGGCCTCTAACGACTATATACAACTTAATCCTAACTAACCTTTTTCTTTTTCTTACATATTTTCTTCCGTCTCTATAACTATTCCTAATTCTAATCTACACTATTTACATGTCTTAATCACAATATATTTTCTACCTTTTCTCGGTTGATAGTGCCGATCCGGGATGAAGCCGGTGCGTAGCCTCCGGTTTCAAGGTTAGGTTGTGACCGGAGGTCCCTCATGCGTGGGAGGCCTTGTCGTGGCACGGGGGCTCACCCGGGACTGTCTATGAGGGTCCCGGGTGCCAACATCCCACAGTACGGAGTCCCTCCTTAAATAGAGGGACTCTGTACGCTAGGGTCCGGCGTCCCAAGGATCCTCTATCCTCCTTGGAGCATGGAGGATCTGAAGGAACCATCCCTTTATAGGATGGGAAATCACTACGCCGGTAGGAGAAGGAAACTCAAACTGCAAATCCTGGTGGCACGGCACCGTTAGAGAGAGGTTTGCTCCCTCACCAAGCGAGGAGTGGTGGGCGTCCACCAGGGTCCGTGGGCCCTTGGGGGAATTCTTCCCCCTCTCCCTTCAGGGGGGAGGGGGGTTTCCCTTCATGGTTTCACGGGCCAAAGAGGCGACGCAGCCGATTGCTGCAGGCGGACTCTGGCGCGCCATCGAGCCCATGCCAACCGTAGGGAAGGGAATGCCTAATGTGGACTTTTCCACATTGCACCTAGGCATTCACTACCAGGTTTGCCCAGTGGGCGGTCGTTCTTCAGGAACTATCGCCCATTGCACGCTGGGTGTCACTGGTAGAGACGCGGCTGAAGGGCAAGGCTCTGTGTCGTCATGGGCAGACGGAGTTCTGTTTGGAAGTCGTGGGGGAGGGAGGGAGGACACACAGGGATACCTGTGGCAGGACTCATCCCTCCCAAAGTGGGACACTGCTCAAAAAAGCAAAAGTTAACCTCGACAAAATCAAGGAGCAACTGGAGGAGAACTCCATTGAAGAACTTGCGGATAAGGTGAACGAAAACCTAACCGAAGTTCTGAGAATCGCAAGATCCTCCAGCAATCTGAAGGGTATTTTCCAGAAGAGTCTCAGGATCGCTGCTGCATCCTCAATGGGAATATTTGAGATTCTCAAGGAAAGGGCAACTCTAACAAAAGAAGAGGCAAAGACAAAGAAAGTAAAATCGCTGCAACGCGAAATTAGTAAACTTAAAATGAAGCTGGAAATGGAGGTAGAAGGCGAAAGGAGAAAGGCTTTACAGGCAGTGGGAGAAGCCGAAGCATATAGGTCGGAGCTATTGGCGTTAAAAAAGGAAAAGTCGGAAAAAAGGAAAGACAAGACCCTGAGCCCGAAGGGAAAGGAGAGAAAAGGCAGCAGTAAAGGGAAATCATCAACAGACACCCCGAAGAAGAGCTCTAGAAGGACTCCTTCAGCAAACATAAAGGCACGGGATAAATTGATTACGTCGGAATCCGAACATATGGAAGTGGACGAAAAATCGTCAAAAAACAAGGTCACACTGGATAAACCCGAGAATTGGCCGGAGGTAATCCGGCCTACTCTGTGCGGGAAGAGGAAAATTATCAAGGAAGAGCAAGAAGCACAAAAAGCAATTTACAATGCCTATAAAAAATTTGGAAACATTCTGAAAACGCATAGTGAAAAGAAGGACCAACATACGACTGGCAAAGAAGGAAAGGACGAAAGACAAAGAAGCAGGAGGAGCGAGACGGAAATCGAACCAAAGGATTTGGTCGATATGATAAGAAAAATCGTGGCGGAGGAATTAGAGAAATATAATAAGAAACCACGAATTACAGAGATGCAAATAATGAAGACCCCCATTACCATGGTAAAGGGAAAAGCAGTGAACAAGAATAAGCAATCGAAGGAAGACAACAAAAATACTAAACCTAAGCTCACAGAGACTTCTCGAAAAGAGAATCTGTGATAGAAAAGGAAAGGAAAAGAAAAACGACGCTAGAGGATGTAACCGACCTGGACGAGAAAGACAAGGATCTACCTTGGTCCAAGGTCGTAGGAAGGAAAGATAAGGCTATAAACCTAGAGAAGGCAATTGGATCGAGAAATAAAACTCTGGCATCCACACCGGCGAAAGCTCCGAAAATAACAAGTACGGAGGTAAATAAAATCAACAGGAGGGTACCAAAAACAGCGGCGATTCAAATCAGCTGCCGCGGAGAGGCCACATACGCGGAAGTCATGCGTATAGCCAAAAACTAAAGTAGACATAGTCTCGAAATCCCCGAGATACGGCCAAGAAAGGCTAGAACGGGAGCACTCTTGCTCGAAATCCCGGGAAAGGAAGGTGATAACAAGGCAGATATGTTAGCAGAAAAATTAAAAGAAGTTCTCGGAAACGAGCAAAATGTATTAATCACACGACCCGAAAAAACCGCGGACGTTAGATTAAGAGACCTTGAGGAATCAACTATGAAGGAGGATGTACTAGTAGCATTATCAAAGAAAGGAGAATGCTCGAAAGAAGTTATCAAGCTGGGAGACATCATACCAGCCAACAACGGACTAGGAACGGCCTGGTTGAAGTGCCCGATAGCAGCTGCGAAGAGAATGACAAATAATAGAAGAATCCGTATTGGTTGGACGATGGCACGAATCGAATTATTGCCGGAAAGGGCAGTACAATGCCATCGCTGCCTGGAGACAGGCCATGTAAGAAACCAGTGTCGGAGTGATTTAGACAGGTCTACGGCCTGTTATAGATGCGGACAGGCTGGACACAATGCCAAAGGATGCAAGGAACTAGTACATTGTATTATATGTGCCGATAGAAATCTAAAGGCAAATCACAGGATGGGAGACCAAGCCTGCAAACCGTACACAACTGGATGCAAAGGCAGAACTAACCCAACCCCGTTAAAACCGAGAAAGGAAGATAGTGGAAGCAACAGGGTGACAGCGATGGACACTGAAACGGCAACAGCTATGCCTCCGATAGAGACAGCAAAGGCAATGGGGGAGGCTGAGAAAAGTGTCACAGAATCCATGGCCGCTTGTAGCGTGAGTGACACCAAAACAATAGAAACAACACAAGATCAAATGATGGAAAGTATGGAAATTGACACCATACAGGAATACAAAACGCTGGAAACACCATCATCTCAAGGGGAAATGGAATGGCCCAAGGAAGGATTGAGCTGGCCCAATAACGAACAACTCAAGAATGCAGATAGGGAGGATGGAGAAGGAGGAATCTCCCAAGCCAATAACAATGGTTAACTACATCCTGCAGGCGAATATTAACCACTCAAGGGATAGCCACGACGTCCTCTTACAGACTATGGCAGAGGGAGACTTCTCACTGTTGCAGAACTTTATATCATCCCTATGGATCATCCCCATTGGTATGCTAACGAGAATGAAACTGTAGCGATAACATGGAGGCAGGCGAAAGATGCGATGCTATGTACTCCATTTGGAAGAAGGGAGCACTTCGTAGCAATAAGATGGGGGGACATGCTAGTGGCGGGAGTATATCTGCCACCAAGTTTAGACATGTCCCAATGTGAAGACGCGATGGAGGAGCTTGAAAGATGGACAATACAGCACATGGACAAGCCCATCTTAATTGCGGGAGACTTCAACGCAAAATCGAAGATGTGGAACTCGGATGTAACCAATCCTAGGGGAGACATGGTTGCAAAATGGGCCAGTGCCTCGAGGATGTGTTGCTTGAACCAGGGTAAAAGAAGTACTTGTATAAGAACAAATGGGGAGTCCATAATAGACAACTCGTTTGCGAACCCTGTAGCAGTAAGGCGAGTAATAAAATGGGCAATCTGGGATAGAGAGTCGAAATCCGACCACAGGTACGTAGAGATGCAACTGAGTCTCTCAAGTATCCAAATGCATAAAAGGAAGCTACCAAGAATTAAAAGGTGGTCGACCAGGAATTTGGAAGAGGATATATTCCTTGTGGCAATCCTGGCGAGGATGTGGCCTGCGAGAAGTCCGGAAGTATTAGAGAGCATAGAGGAACACGCTATGTTCTTTCAAAAGGCAATGACAGAGGCCTGCGATACGGCAATGCCGAGGACCAATCCAAGACCTCGCAGGACAATGCCGTGGTGGAGCGAAAACCTCTCACACCTACGTAGAGAACTCTCCAAGGCTAGAAGACAGCTCAGAAGAATGAGAAGGAGAGCGACATACCCAGATGACGAAGAGACTCAAACAAAGTTGGAGGAATTCCGCCAAGCTAGAGACAACTTCGGAAAGGCCATAAGAAAATCCAAGGCCAAGGCTTGGGTGGACTTTATCCTATCATTAAATGAGGACCCTTGGGGACGACCATACATGGTTGTTCTTGGCAAGTTAAGAAGATGGGCACCTCCATACACGGAGTCCTTAGAGGAACTTACACTAGAGCGAGTACTCATTGGCTTGTTCCCACCTCCCTCGGACATGGCAAACGAATGGACGGAAATGGAACTCCCGCTGGAAGGAAACTCTTCATGGAACGAAGAACTAAAAGTCACACATGAAGAGTTGCTATACGTAGTAAATAAAATGAAGAGTAAAAACGCGGCGCCGGGGCCGAGCGGACTTCCATCGAAGGCCTGGGCATTGGCAACTAACGTCATGGCCGGAGACCTGATAAGATTGTTCACAGACTGTCTTAAAATAGGAAGATTCCCAAAAATCTGGAAAAACGCAAAGTTGGTGCTTCTGAGAAAACCGGGCAAACCAGAAGACCAGGCATCAGGATATCGTCCAATCTGCCTGCTGGACGACGAAGCTAAGCTGTTAGAACGTATAATTGCAGATAGAATCGTCAACCATTTAAATGAAAAAGGTCCAAATCTGAATCCGGCGCAATATGGGTTTAGAAAGGGGAGATCGACGATGGACGTAATCAATGCTGTCAGAGCGTACATGGAGGAAGCCTTTACACAGGGAAACAAGGTCATAGGAGTCTCCCTAGACATAAAAAATGCCTTTAACTCATTGCCCTGGAGCATTATCGGAAAGGCATTCAAAAGGCACAGGATTCCATTGTACTTGAGAAGAGTTACGAGAGACTATCTAAAGGAAAGGAAACTCTCCTTCTATAAGAGTGATGGTTTAGCAGGGGAGAGGCTCGTCAAGAGGGGAGTCCCGCAGTCCGGGGAGTGCGGCCCGTCCCAAAAAGGGGGGACCCCCTCCGCCTCCTCCGG
>NW_017295915.1:35018-37123 GCF_001594075.2 Trachymyrmex cornetzi | reverse complement strand
TGTACACGATCGTGCGATCGATCATCGAATTTACGCGGGGTCGCGAAACGCTCGAACGTCTCGCTCGCTTCCTCTCCCTCCTCCTCCTCCTTCTTCTTCACGCGCTTGAGGGCAGACGTTGCATCTTCGTCGCGCGACTCTCTCTTTGTCGCGCGCTTGCCGGGGTTGTCGACGAAAAGTCGCAGCAGCTCGATAAGAGGTTTAAAATGCTTATTCAATGCCATGTCCTCCTCGATTCTACCTGTCTTCAGAACGCGATGTTTCTTGCGGTTCGACTCGTTCGTCTTCTCGATCTCCCTCGCGATTTTTTCACGCTCGCGCACATCTGCCGTGTTCGTCCGTGACTAAGTATCGACAACGACTGATCACGTTACGGTATCGCGAACTCGTTAAATCCTTTTCTGTATCGTCCATTTGTGAGCGCACTGTCTTTGTCTATCACTACGAATCCATATTTTTGTTGCCAACAGTCGCGACACAACGCGCAAAATTCGTTGTACGACATGTCGGTATTCACGTGATCGTTGTAAACGTGTTTCAAATTGGTACCGTCCTGTTTGAACAGGATCAGCAGGTTCGCGTTGTCGCGTATCAGATGTTTAGGTATCCTCGCATACGTTTGACAGAGATAGAAGCAGTCGACATTGGCGTGGCGGCCCATGGAGAAGTATTCTCTCACAGCATCCTGCTTGTCGCATGCCACGTCATCAAAGATAAAAATAGAATTTGGACGCGCCTCGCTCGGTGGAACGACGTCGCTGTTGTTGGAGAACGTAAAGTAGCCGATTTTGTCGATAGACGTAAATAAATCTTCGAGATATCGATATTTTGGCTGCTGCAACGATTTCGAGTAGACGTACACGTTCTCGAAACGTACGCCGTTCGGGCTCTCGAGCAAGCTTATGAGAACGTTGGTTTTACCGCAATTCGACGGGCCGCAAATAATCGCGCGTATAGTGCTCGGCAGCATTTCGCCGTGCTTGCGCCTCTCCGGGCCGCCTTCCATCATTCGCGATTTCGCGTCACAGTTTGTGACGCGTATCGTCAGCGGTTGTCGCACGAATTTCATGCTCGCACTAATGACTGCTCTCTCTCGAACGACTATTTAAAGGCGCACGAACCGGCGAATCGCACAGTAGCAAAATGTATCTCGCGCTGTGTCATCCTTCCGATATTCTAGACTTGAGCGCCGAGCAGTTGCGGTATATACCGAAGGTCGTACTTCTACGCGTGTACGGCGACTACATCGAACACGTCTGGAACAAGTTGCCGGAACACGTGAAGGCTGATTCGGAGGTTCGAACCTATCGTCGCTGCGACGAGCACTACAATCAGCCGTGGCAGCGAACGCACATCGACGGTCCCGCACCTAAGATAAAGGACTGTAGCGAATGTCGGCGTCGCGCGGCGGCCTGCTAAATCGAGCGATAAACGCGCTTCCTTTCGAGTTACATATCCCGGGCTACCAGTTTTGCGGCCCGGGCACTCGGCTTACGAAGCGGCTAGCCAGAGGTGACGCGGGCATAATTCCACTGGACGCGGCGTGCCGAGATCACGACATTGCGTATTCTCGGAGCAACGATCTCACCGATAGACACGCGGCGGACAAGGTACTCGCCGACAAAGCGTTAGGACGCGTCGTCGCGAGAGATTCGGCTCTGAGCGAGAGAGCCGCCGCTGCAGCCATCTGGGCAACCATGAAAGCCAAGACCAAGATCGGCATGGGCATGAAACCGAAGAAGAAAAAGACGACGACGAGGAAAAAGGCTACGAAAAAGCGGATACTTCCGACGGCGAAACGTGGCGGTGCGTTACCGTTTCTACCAACGCTGGGCGCGCTCGGGTCCTTGATCGGTGGAGCGGCCAGCATGGCGAAAGCGGTGAACGACAGCAAAGCCGCGCGACGTCAGCTCGAAGAGCTGCAACGTCACGATCGCGCGATGGAACAGGGCCGCGGACTGTATCTCGCTCCGTACAAATACGGACGCGGATTGTATCTCGGTCCGTACAAACGCGGACAGGGCGTAGCTGCGAAGAAAAAAAAAACGCTAAACAGACGATAAAAATGCCGTCTGGCGCAACTACCAACGTACAATTGAATGAGC
>NW_017295915.1:34334-34581 GCF_001594075.2 Trachymyrmex cornetzi | reverse complement strand
CGCTATAGATTTGAGTGACGGCGATTACGAGCTCGGTCTGGCGATTTTTGAGACTTATAACACGATACCGAACGTGAACGAATCGAACAACAAATTTTATTTCGCCAAAGACGACGCGGAAATTACAATTCCCAAAGGTTTGTACGAAGTGCGAGACATAAGTGAATATTTGAAACGCGCGATTTTACGAAATCGTCCGTGCCGAGACGCGCTTGAAACCATTGACGTAGTGCATGGCGACAACAAT
>NW_017295915.1:30879-31126 GCF_001594075.2 Trachymyrmex cornetzi | reverse complement strand
CGCCTGTACATCGTTTTTTTAATATTTTCGGTTATAATTTCGACTACCAATCATCGGGAATGGACTACCAAACGTCAGTAAGCGACCACCAAACGAATGCTTGCAGTTATTATTAAATTTACAATCGGGAAAGCCAAGTAAAGCGGCTAATTTTACTCGCATGTGTTGTTTTTTTATATTTTCGGTTATAATATTGACTACCAATCATCGGGAATAGACTACCAAACATCTGTAAGCGACCACCAAA
>NW_017295915.1:29955-30685 GCF_001594075.2 Trachymyrmex cornetzi | reverse complement strand
AGTCTGCAAAGCCGAGTTCTACAAGTGGGGGGCTAACTTCACGCCTGTACATCGTTTTTTTAATATTTTCGGTTATAATATCGACTACCAATTATCGGGAATAAACTACCAAACATCTGTAAGTGACCACCAAACGAATGCTTACAGAGATTATTGTATATGCAGTCTGCAAAGCCGAGTTCTACAAGTGGGAGGCTAACTTCACGCCTGTAAATCGTTTTTTTAATATTTTCGGTTATAATTTCGACTACCAATCATCGGGAATGGACTACCAAACATCTGTAAGCGACCACCAAACGAATGCTTACAGAGATTATTGTATATGCAGTCTGCAAAGCCGAGTTCTACAAATGGGGGGCTAACTTCACGCCTGTACATCGTTTTTTTAATATTTTCGATTATAATTTCGACTACCAATCATCGGGAATGGACTACCAAACGTCAGTAAGCGACCACCAAACGAATGCTTACAGAGATTATTGTACGTGCGGTCTGCAAAGCCGAGTTTTATAAGTGGGGGGGCCAACTTCACGCGCGTTCGTCTCTTTTTGTTATTATTCGTTATATCTTTGACTACCAAACGTCCGGAATGGACTACCAAACACCACCAAACGACCACCAAACGAATGGTAATGGTCATTTTTAGATTTTTATTAGTGGGGGGGCCAACTTCACACAGCTGTAACAGTGTCGTCCGACAGAAGCGTGATTCTGCGGAATGCCGGCTGGG
>NW_017295915.1:29064-29282 GCF_001594075.2 Trachymyrmex cornetzi | reverse complement strand
GCATCCTTCGACACGATATAAAATCTACGATACGCCGCAATCGATCACAGTCTTCTCGACAACATGCTCGTGCCAACGTTCGTGCATCTGCAAGGATTCATCGTTAACAAGAAATTTATCGTGAAGGAAGTGGCGGTGCTGAAACAGGGGACCGTTCTCACGCATTACATTTTTACGAGTCCCGTGCTATGGAAATTTTTGACAAGATCCGACAGGAC
>NW_017295915.1:28278-28837 GCF_001594075.2 Trachymyrmex cornetzi | reverse complement strand
TAGATGTTGCTAATACTATTCGATGCGGACAACATATTAAGATCTGCGCGTTACAAAATGTATTTAAAATATATAACTGGTGGTTGCACAAGAATTTTTTAAATAAAAATAACGTTAACGTATTGATTATGTATTTCTTTTCCCTTCCATTGTAATACATATATAAACGTGTACGTATGAACGTGTACGTACGAACGTGTATGTATTAACGTGTACGTATAAACGTGCATGTACGAACGTGTACGTATAAACGTGTACGTATTAACGTGTATGTACGAACGTGTATGTACGAACGTGTACGTATGAACGTGTACGTACTAACGTGTATGTACAAACGTGTACGTACGAACGTGTACGTATTAACGTGTATGTACGAACGTATATAGACAGTGTATAAAGCTTTTTTTCGGTCAATCGTAAACTTCGATTACGAGCGTTAAGACATGGATCGAGTGAGAGACTACATACATCGAAAATCGGTCGAGCGAAAAGGGTACCGTCCCGTACCTTCACCAGGTCCGCCAAGTCCACCGCCGAAGAAGGAGGAAGAAACGAGATA
>NW_017295915.1:27444-28234 GCF_001594075.2 Trachymyrmex cornetzi | reverse complement strand
AATATATATATATATATATATATACACATATATATAGACCATGACGTATAAACGCGTATGTACGAACGTGTGCGTTTAAACGTATGTATAAACGTGTACGTATAAACGTATATAGGCAGTGTATAAGGCTTTTTTCGGTCAATCGTAAATTTCGATTACGGGCGTTAAGACATGGACCGAGTAAGAGGTTATCTGCATCGAAAATTTGTCGAGCGAGAGGGGTGTCCGAGCGAAAGGGAACCTCTCTTGCAGAAAGAATCGCAAAGTATCTCGCCGAAGAAGAAGGAAGAAACTAAATATTGGAAATATTCTTGGGAAAAAGCATCAAAGTCGTCACCGTCGTCGTTGTCGTATAAGCCATAACGTATAAACATTGATAAAACTCGCGAACAAAGAAAATACGTAGAAAAAAACGTGTCGCGGCACGTTCGCAATTCTTGGAAAAAGGGGAGGGGTTACCCCCTCTTCGATTCTAAAAGTTTTATCATATACACAGCAATTTACGCGAGTACAATCAGTCTTGCGATATCCACTTGTACGAACGGTCGATAAAATGTACTTCGCCAAAGAGAGCAATACATCGTACGAAACGAAGAAAGACTGCAGTAACACGTAAGTTTCTACGATCTATACGCAAAACGAAACGTTTCTTATACAATAAATAACGTTTTTTTAATATTATATATGTACACAGTATGGAGCAACGCGCGGTGCGTTTGCTGAGCAGGCGTTACAACCTGACGAATACGGGCTACAAGTATTTGGAAATTGGAATCAACGTTGGCCCGCC
>NW_017295915.1:26455-26983 GCF_001594075.2 Trachymyrmex cornetzi | reverse complement strand
AAATATATATGTATTTTCTTTGCTTTCCTTCCATCCATCCATCCTATGCCTCGACGTGCTCTCACACTTAGTTTATGTAAACATCTGCGGACGGTCCTCTTATACGTCGTATCACGAATCATATATATGTGTATGAACGTATAAACGTATGTATAAGAAAAAAAGAAAAAAGAAAAAAGAAAAAAGGGGAAATAATAGGTGTGAAAATAAACGCGCGCAATTCGTAGGTTAAAATTGATTTTTTTATTTTATATCATATTATGTGCAGTTCTTAGCAATGGCGCAATGCATCGCGATTTTTTAGGCTATATTATAAAGAGTGTCACAACGACATAGGCGATAGCTTTTCTCGTGAAGGCACTTATGAATATGATCCAAAACTGTTTATATATAACTACCTCCTATAGATAAAGCTTAGGCAGGCTCGCTGAAGCGAAGAATGGATCTCGACGATAGTTTTTGTCAGGCCTTGTCGTCGCGAGGTTCATTTTTTTTTCCTTACGCGAGTGATCTCTTTTTTTATAAAAC
>NW_017295915.1:20969-23207 GCF_001594075.2 Trachymyrmex cornetzi | reverse complement strand
AATCAATTTTTTAGTTTCAAAGTAAAGCGTTCACATTAATGTATGAACGTAGTAAATAATAAATTAAATTTGAGTCCAATTTAATACACTTTCCAGAGTTAAGTTATGTAACTACAATGTTTTAACGACATATCCGGTAAAAAATTTTTCATTAATGAATACGTATAACTATGTATAAACTTACATAAATACGCATAAATATTCATAAACATATATAATTATGTATGAAGTATGTCCATAAATGTTCATACATCCTCTTTTGTTTGTAAAATTACTTTTTAGTGTAATAGAAATAATAAAAGTAATATGAAAATATAAAAAATAATTAAAAAGATAATTTTCGCGCTATTTGTTTTAGAAAAAATCAAGTTTGAAGAAATGTAAAAAATTACTTACCTATAATCTCATATATAAAATTATGCATAATTATGTATAAGCAATTTTTTAAATATTTTTCCAAATTTGATTTTTTTTTTTTTTAAATAAACGATACGAAAATTATCCCTTTAATTATTTTTTACGTTTTTACTTAACTATTATTATTTCTATTACACTAAAAAGTAATTTTACAAAAGAAAGAAGGATGTATGAACATGTATGGACATATTTCATATATAATTATACATGTCTATGAATATTTATGAGTGCTTATGTATGTTTACATATTAATACATACTCATGCATGAAAAATATTTTATCGGGTATTGGGTAGAAGCAAGGTCGACATATAGAAATGGTTAAAAAATAAATAACTAAAAATTAATATAATAAAACACTATGAATTTATTATTTGACATATTATATTCTTTTACATGTATTTTTAGGATATTTGTACATAATCAACACCAACTACAAAACCCTTATAAATTATTTTCAATTCTATATGCCAAAATGTATTGAGCTTATTTTTCTCAATATTCATAGTGCGATAGTAGGATACAGATCGTACAATAGTAGAATATTGACAGTACGAAACACTATGATAGTACAATATTGATAGTATGAAATATCTTTCAAAAACTCGCTTTTGTTATATAAAATGATAAATAATTTTTGAAACTTTTCTAGCTTATCCTTACCTGTGGCGTTAGAATGTACAAGTATTCTAAAATATATAAAAGAATAACACAATTGTTATGTAATAATACAATTTTGTATACAATTATTCATTGATATTTATGTAGATATCCGGATTTTGAGCGCTAGTAAAATTAAGAATGAGAAGTTAAAATTCTAAAATAAAATTTTGTTATAGTTATTTACCTGTTCACGTAAATCCTCATCGAGGTTATAATTGGACAATTCGTGAAGAATCGCTACCGTCTCATTTATCTGAAATTATGTTAACAAAAAACGAAAGTTTCGTTAATTATATACGTTAACGGACACCGCGCCGATGACCTTGACCTTGACATATGTTGTCAAGGTCATGGCCCTAAGAAAACTCCGACAGGTTTTAGGTAGAGATCGTTTTTCGTTAAAAAATTATTAACAAACAAAGTTTAAGAAGAATATTCTTTTTCAAGCATATAAGACAGAAATTTTCTGCTTTAAAGTATATTTTACAACTTTCCAAGCAAAGTAACTCGCATTCCGCCTTCCCCCCTGCTTGGGAGCACACCACTTTCATATTTTCTTATATAATTTTTGTTCTTAGAGAACAGAAAATTTTTTCTTACTTTACTCTGCATACATGGTTTTCAATACATGATTTGATTAGGGTTAGGTTATTATATACTCATGGGTTTGTAATAACCTAATCCTAATTAAACCATGTATCGAAAACCATGTATGCAGAGTAAAGCAGGAAAAAATTTTTTTGGATCGTTATTGGTTAAAAAGTTATTAACAAAAGAAGTTTGAAAAATAACGTATCATTTCTGCTATATATGCAATATTAAATACTATTCTACATATGCTTTGACTTTCAACACGAAGCAACTTTAACCCCCCTCCATACCTGCTTTAGGGGCACACGACTCTCATTCCCGACTCTCACCCCCCTCCCTTCCTGCTTTAGGGGCGTGCGACTCTTACCTCCGACTCTCACCTCCCTTCACCCTGCAAAGAGACGCTTGACTTTCACCTTCGACACTTAAACCGCCATCCCTCCTGCAAAAGGGCGCACGACTCACACCTTCGACTTTCACCCCCCTCCACCCCTGCAAAGAATTGCTGGACTTCCATAATTGTCTGTTTGACAACATATGTCAAAGTTGCCGTCGGCACGGCGCAGAG
>NW_017295915.1:20003-20754 GCF_001594075.2 Trachymyrmex cornetzi | reverse complement strand
TTTGCATTCAATGAATCAGATTTCAAATAAAACTTTGACATGTGTAATTTTATTGTTGCTTGTGCTTATTATTCTAGTTATAAATAGTTATTAATGCTTTTGTTCTGTTATAATATATACCTTATTATAAACAGATTGACATATGTAGTATAATGCAAGATATAAAATAGTTATTAAAGCGAAATCACAACAGTTTTCTAAATGAAAGAATGCAGAACTAAATGTCCATATAATCCGATGATCTCCAAGCAAATGATACATTAATTGACAGATACTTAAAGCTTCGCTAAAGTACCGTACCATCTGTATTAACATTTGTACTTTGAATACTTTGTTTAGTTTGCTTGATATAAGACATAGTTGTAGATGGACGTGCCTGTAAATAAATTGTAATTGCTATAATTAATCAAACCGATAAAGAGACATACACGTGTTACGTCCAACGGACTTACGCAGCCATTTTTTTCTCTTTCTCAAGAAGACTTGGAGTTATCAACGCGTAAGACAGTTAAAAAGTAATAAAAACCTTTCTCACGAAAAATTAAAAGCAAATACTTCAGTATCTCCTCATTAACATCACATAAAATAAAGTTAAAATCGGTAAACGCAGGGAGCTAATGAGCATCGTCGATGACATCCTCCTTGGACAACGCTATTAAAAATGATAACTAACGTTAATGAAAGCCCGATAGTGGCGCCTAAACATTTTTCTGACAGCTAAGTCGCGGACGATTCTCACGATGTCCGCAAC
>NW_017295915.1:19426-19875 GCF_001594075.2 Trachymyrmex cornetzi | reverse complement strand
CCGACTCCTTTCCTCCCCCACAATCTCGACCAATCCAGAAGCCAGAAAAGTGTCCCACCACCTAATTAGAACCCAACCAATCAAGGGAAAACCAATATACATATAAACCGCAGTTCCGCGGCCCTCAGAGAGAATTTTTTTCGGAAGTTAACACAGAGACAGACAGGCGGAAACAGACAGACGGAGACAGACAGAATCTTTTCCCGGAGTCAACTTGCTAAATAACACATTTCTTTTCGAAATCAATCCGTTAAAGCTCAGAACTTAAAAGCAGTGCGGGAGAAAAATTGTCAACCTCGCTTACTTGGCCAGCGAGATTTAAAGATTTAGAGTCAGTGCTGAAGAAACATCGTCAACCTCACACATCCGGCCCAGAGAAATTCCACCGATCAGCATCTCAGTAATAAGTCAGTACGTTTCTTTTCTCTAATCCCCCTCGTTTTTTCTTT
>NW_017295915.1:16336-18440 GCF_001594075.2 Trachymyrmex cornetzi | reverse complement strand
ATGATACTTTTAATACTTTTTGAACATATTTTGTTACATTGTTTTTTTTTAGGAGGAGAAGCATCTAAAAGATGTTACTGTACAATTTAAGGATGTATTGGACCTGCAAAGAAAATTATATTTGGAAATATGTTTCATATTTCCATTTCAAATAAAATATATACATCTGAAAGTTACGTGAATAAGATTTTTTATGTTTAATAACATATTCATGTAGATTATTTATTTTAATGGTTATTATTATTAGTTTAAAAATTAAAATATTTAAATCTCTCTCTCTTAAAAAAGTTTACATTTCTCTTGTATAAGTACTTTAAATATTCACATAAAATAATATATGCGAAGTTTTATTGAGATTCACTGATTATTGTTACAAAGATATAGAACAAATAAATATTTTGTTTATTTAATGGATGACTAGTTCAGGCATCGTAATGTAACTCAACATAAATAATCCAGAATACATAATGCACTTTTATTAAGAAATTGAGATTTTTATCATTCAATCCATATATTGCATTTTCATATATTTTCATTAGAACAGCGATTAAAAAAATACTACTATTTAATAAAATAACTTATGATCCAGATAGTAAACGATCACTTCTGTAGTATTATTTTTAAACGTGGTTTATGGTAATAATCTGTAATTTTTTCATAATTTTGTTTTTACTTTGAAGATATGTATAAAACATCCTTAATTCTCTGCTTCTATATTTAATCAACCACCATATAATACCATATTCAAATTTAAATTTTTTTCCACCGTATAATTTTAAGGGGATCGTAAAGACGAATAGTCATGTTGTACATCGACTTGCACACCGAAGATTTATGTGTCATTTCCATCACTACATTCTACTACATCATTATCTCACGCACATGTTGGCACTAGTAAATTTTCGTATAACAATAACGTTCTAATTGGACGTCTAAGCCCAATTTTAAGGACCACTTTGGTTTTTCATGCAAACGACTATTCTGTGAATTACTATTTCATAAATACAGATTGCACAGCTTTTATATGAAGCAAATATTGTTACGACGTAAGTTCTGGAGCACCATATTAGACTATAAGAAATGATAAAGAATATCTTAATTTCGAAATTTTTTGTCGTTCTTAGTATTAAGACTCTACTTCGCAGACACGTATTAATGTCAATTGTTTAATCCTATAAAAGGATTTTCGAATAAGTAACAGAAAAAAAGGTAATTATTATATACAAAAATTATATGTGACTCGGTAATACACATGACTTTAAAATCCACTTCCTTCTTAAAGGACCGATCTTTCCCCTGCTTTATGATATTCTAACTTGGCTACTTTTTTTTTATATTAATTTCGTTTGGAAAGCAGAATATGTGTTTCAAAGGAGAGAATATGTGTTTTAAAACAGAGAACTTGTCTGGTTTACTATATTTTGAGAAGAAACGAAGTATTAAATATACTTTAATATCATCAATATTATTTGAAAGTATATGTCAGGATTATTGAAATTTGCGAAAGGTTGCCCATTTTCGAAAGTTTCATCAAAAAATACGTAGGCACAATGAATAATTCTGTTAAACAAACAAGTATATGGTATCTTTACACCTGTTTTATCTCATTATTCTATTCATAAAAGTATTAATATTACGATTATCAAAAAATTAATGGTTTACGAGATATTTAATGTGTCATGTCAATTATGTGCCAGAGAAATGTATCTATAATATTTCGTGAATTATTGGTTCTTTATATTTCTTAATACTTTACATGTACAATGATTATAGAAATATCATATTACGTAAAAACAATATAAATCCATTTTAAAAATCGCCGATGAATATTATATCTTTTTCATTGCGTCTCTCATCGTATCTCTATTTAGAAAAGAATATTGTGATCACAATAGACATCGCTTGAAGTAATTGCACTTTCATAGAAATCATTTTTTTAATACGTTTTGAAATTTGTCGTTGTGAAAGTTAGATTGAGACATTCTATATATATATATACATTCGCATGCATGTGTGTAAACAATAATTCTATTAGGCAATTATTACATTATAATCCACATATATTGATTGTGATCTTTAGCTTCTGTTATCCGCTGATGCACAA
>NW_017295915.1:12842-16204 GCF_001594075.2 Trachymyrmex cornetzi | reverse complement strand
TATTAAAATTATAACATACGCATTATGTATAAGCACATTAACGCTAATTGCGGTAATAAATAATCAAAAGTCAGACTAAATAAGAATTTAATTATTAGGAGTTGAACTTCATTCCTGCCGTTTTTCGTCGCCAAAATTGATTTGTTTCGAAGGGAAGATGAATGAATACCTTAATCAAAGTAATTCTCTCCATTTTCTACTTTATTACTAATTAATAATACTTTATTAATAATACTTTGATTAAGGTATTTCCCTTCGAAACAAATCAATTTAGGGGACGAAAAACGGCAGGAATTAAGATCAACACCTAATATTTACTTTTGTATTTCAATAAAATATTTAATACATATACGAGGAGCAGAATTTTAAAATGTATTTTACCCAAAATGTATAATTTTTAGATAACGAAAAGGAATCCACCTGAACACTACACTGTTAAATATTATAGGGTCAAATTAACGCAATGTGGATCGCCATTGCTCCTACTAGATAACATCGTTATTTTTACTAAAACAATGGTTATATTTGACACTATAAAGTATCAATTCAACATTATATAATGTCAAATTTAATTATCACTTTAGTAAAAAATAACGATATATTTAGTAGGAGCAGCGGTGACTCACAATGAGTTAATTTGATCCTATAAAATTTAACAGTGTACGCTCCTTACAAGAAATAACAATTTGTCAATCAGTAAACTGAGAAATGTTAAACGAAATTGCTAAACAATTGTTAAAAACATTAAACGATGCATTTTAAGGAGGTTTTTACGTTTTAAAGGTAAAAAACCTTGATTTTTTTCTGTTTTTTTTTAAAACTTAGTCTTAAGAATATCCCATAAAAACGTATTGTGGAAGAAACGAAAATTGTCCAAAATATACGAGATAAAATGACGGAGTGTTTGGGGCCGCTTGATCGATTCAAATAGCGTGCATCAGTCAATTGCTATAACCGGCGCTCGCCATTCGAAACCATTCTAGAACGGTTCTATCCAACAGAGCAAAGTTTCATTCTTTTCTGTCACTGTCGCTCCTAACGGAAAACGGAGCAATGCTTGTACTAAAATGTTTCAGAACTTTATTCGCGTTTTTCTTTACCATGTTTCGAATATAGTGATCACGATTCCAAAAAAACTATTAATCCGATTGACTTTTACTTTTACGGTTATACTCAGAGAACATGTCATTATTGCCTAAATTAGAATTAATAGTCTATGTTAATTTTTTCTATTTTTTTGATTGTCAAATAAAAAGAAAAAAAATGAAAAAAAATCGAATTATTTTTTAAACTGCGGAGACGTAGCGTCAATTCAATCGTATTATAACTACCTATCGACATGCGGCGCAGCTCTCTCTTACAACCAGAGTTGGAAGTTACTTTTACTGTTAGTTTTGTAATTACTTTTTTATGACGATTTTACTGTTACTTTTTATGTTACAATTTTGCCGTTAGTTTTGCCATTACTTTTTTATGACGACATATGTCAAGATCAAGTTCATTGCAGATGAAATTCTGACCATATATTTATTCGATTACATTACTCAACATTACTACTTTCACAGCATTTTTTTAAACTGTTCATCTCTTACGAATATTTAATAATAAAAAGTAGTGATTAATCATTTATTTAAAATATCTGTTGTTTAGTATATTTTTAATACCGAAGGTAATGTATATACATGTTTTGTACAGACAATACAAACAACATACATATGTTGTCAAGGTCATGGTCATAACTTCCAATCTTTATATGTCACCAAAAGATCTTTATGTGTTTCACACTGTAAAGATTTTTACGCACAATGTCAATAAAAATAGCTTACAAAGTAAATGTATACACATGTATAATACTAACCCAAGTATAGCTGCAGAGATCAGAGCACTTAAGGCAATAATATTTGACGGATAATTGTTCAGAAACGTAGAATACATCCCAACAACAAACGAGGTAAAATTTATGTCAGTATTAAAAAAAGAAGAAACATGATACTCATGACACATTAACTGACAAAAAACGAATACAATCCATCCGATTATTATTCGAATTATCCAATTACGTAGCCTATGGTATTCCTTAGGCGTTCCGAGAACTTCCAACGTGTGGTCTACTATAGCAAGTTCACGTAAACACGTTTTCAATTCCTTTAAAAAAATCATATTGATCGATTATGCGGCACAAAGAAATTATTGTAATTTTATATTAGAGTAAAAATTGTTATTGCAATGTTTACATGCGACAGATAAAGAGTTACATTATAATAATGTCCGTATTAAAATCGATCTGTTAAAAAAAACTTTTTTTAAAATTTAATTTAGATTATTGCAAAACGCTGTGGAAAATATTACATGCAAACAGAGCAATAAACATAAATATATATTATGTTAGATAAGACTATAGTAGCTTGCAAATGGTGTTAGGCGTCAGCAAATCTGCTATTACAAAGCCTTCCAGCACCAAAAAACCATGAATAAGCAACGATACAATGGGTGGTGAAACAATAGTTAAAATCATATACATACTCCCGCTTGCACACCCGCAAGCACCTACATATATCAGTTATGTCAGTCTCGTTTAAATACTGTGAGTGACACGATGAAACGCGAGGCAACAGATCGAAAGCAGGACAAAGAGAGAGATGTTTTTATTAATACAGTAAGAGAATTACAATATCTGACTGAGGTAGGAAAAAGCAGCACAGAACTTAGTTGCACGATGAATGGGAAGGATAAATAACTTTGATACCTGGTTACAACCCAGTAAACATCAGATATCCCACGTATCTACATAATATAGACATTACATGAAAAAAACATACTGAACTTAATGCATACATACGCAGAATATACATAAACTAACATACATTTAGAAATGTTAGTAGGACATGCTATGGATGTACATGGAATATATATTCGACCTTGACCTCCGCCTGTATATACATAGAATAAACCTCATGTACTTTCTATGTATATACATCAAATGTATATACATACGATATATGCTGATGTAGATGCATTTATGGATATACATGGAACATCGAATGGATATACATATAAAGTACATTCGATCGAGACCGCTGCCTGTACATACATAAAGCCTACGTCATGTACATTGCACGTATATACATCAAGTGTATATACATACGATATATGCTGATGTAGATGCATTTATGGATATACATGGAACATCGAATGGATGTACATATAAGGTACATTCGATCGAGACCGCTGCCTGTACATACATAAAGCCTACGTCATGTACATTGCACGTATATACATCAAGTATATATACATACGATATATGCTGATGTAGATTCATTTATGGATATACATGGAACATCGAATGGATATACATATAAGGT
>NW_017295915.1:8564-12290 GCF_001594075.2 Trachymyrmex cornetzi | reverse complement strand
ATATACCTATGTACGTGCACTAGACATTCCATGAACATACATGTGGTAATTATTTCACATACATAGAATATGTAATTTATATACTTTTCACTTTTCATGTATGTACATAGAACATGAAACATCCATATATGTATATACATAGAACGTACATAGAATGTCCTAATGTTTACTGGGAAGGGGTTAAAAATCAAATGAAGCTCAGAGTTCAATCGAAAGAGGCATCGCAGATATAAGGGAGCATTGGAGCGAAGGAGAGGAAAAACTATGCAGCATAAGTGGAGAATAAAATGTTGCCACATTCTAAGCCAGCCGGATCTCTGGTAATACGGAGATATATGGTCGTATTTACTGATGCAATAAGAGAAGCTGAGGTAAGAAATTTGGATACGCTGTAAACAATCTAGGAGTCGTTGATTAAGAGCCAGAACGTAGAAATCGGCCAAATCAAAGCGAAATAACGCTTAAATGAGAAGTGAGGAGTTTCTGAGTGCATTAAAGGGTGTGGCGAAGGGAATAAAGGTGATGTAGACGGGCTTATGCAGCTCGTCACACTTGACGGCCACATGTGACGAATATGAAGATTCAACATGGATACTAAGAATCTCAATAGACGTGGAGGGAGGAATTGGAACGGAATTAAGAAAAATATGGAAGAATTGAATACGAGATAATAATGTTGAGGAACCGAAAATAAGCAAGGATGATTTAGAATTTAGAGTGATTTAGATGCAGCGAATGATTAGTAGAGACCATTCAGCAATGGATTATAACAGCGAAATTTAACTGGACATTAGGAGTCTGCGCTGGGTGCTATTTTGCACAAAAATTAATTGTGAATAACAATTTAAATTTGTACGTTTTGGCTCACGTTTTGAGCCAACCTCAGCAATAACAATTACCGCTAATCGCACTAAATGTCGAACTCTGTATCACAAAATCGCAGTTCTCTCCGATTATGCAGTTGCAGTAGTGGAAATGCGGTGAGAAATCACCATCCTCAAAAGAGTCTGATGTTGTGACAACCAGTTGCAAAGCTGAGTGGAGCAAATGGTGGATTTCTAGATATTATTTGTATCAAGATTTTTTGTACAGATGGAGATTTATTTTATGTTATTTATAAATTATGGCAAAACTCACTCAATCTCCAACAACGATCGCACGCATGAGATCCAAACATCGTCAATTAAACAAATTTCTGATTGACGATTGTCAAAGTTAGACTGAAAATAATTTAAGAACCAAAAAAACAGTCATGTTTGTTCCGATGTTGGTCACATAATAACTTTAAAACAAAAAGTGAAGTGTAGTGAGAACAGGAGCGTGTCGGTCAATTATAAAAATACACATATTAGGTATAACGTTCTAAAGAGTTTCTATTTAACCTTGATTTAATGGCTCAGTGTCAATTTGAATGTTGAAACCATTTTATTAACGATTTATGGAGAGCATCTTCGACATTATTCGTTTATTATAATTTCTCTCAATATCCAGAATTCTGACATTATCCCAGTCGAAGTCATGATTGTAACTCACCCTATGCTCTGTGATAACTGAACGAGCGGATGTAACTCTACGTGTATGGTAATGGTTTTCTGCTAATCTCGTTTTTATTTTTTTTCCTGTTTGGTCTACATAGCAAGCATCGCAATCGGCATTCGATCTTGTGAACCACATTCCTTTTGGAAAACTTTTGCAAAGGATCTTTGTGTACTCTTACAAATATTTGTTAAGTTTATTAATACAATAATGAGCAACCACCTTATAAGACAGAAAATTAGTAAATTTGCAGAATTTATTTATTAGATATTCTATTGATGAAAGGAATTGTGAACCTTCTGATTTTTTAACCTTGTTAGTAGAAGTCTTATAATTAAAATTTATTGGATTTTTTATTAATTTTTATGTCCTATCAAAATATCCTACCATATCCAAGTTAGATCAGATTTTAGCTTCTTTTCGCTAGATGTGGTATCTTTATTTACAAATGTTCCGGTGGATTTAGCTATGGACTTTCTAATAGTTGCATTTACATTGAAAATAATTGCAAGATACCGAAAGATGAATTTCTGAAAGCTTAATTTTGACACTTAATTTTGTTTCTACTTACTTTGCTTTCGATGATCAAATATATAAACAGACCATTGGTACTCCGATGGGTTCGCCATTATCACCTATTATTGCTGACAGTCATGCAACAAGATTTAGAACATCGAGTGCTGAGTTTCATTGAATTCCTATTGCTTTTCTACTACAGGTACGTCGATGATATGGTACTGTGTTTACAGCCCACTAATGAGGTAAATAGCATCTTGGAAAAATTCAACCCTTTTCACCTGAGACTGCAGTTTATGATGGATGTGAGGGGTAATACCATTAATTTTTGAGACACTACTATTCTTTTAAAGAATGACGGTCTAATTTCTGACTGGTACAAATAACCAGGGTTGCTAACGATACATAAAATAGGATCGAAGTTACTAATTTCGTTATTTTTTTAGTAACGAATGAGTAAAGGAGTTACTTTTACTAATGAGTAACAGTAATGATAACTAAATCACAATTTTCAGGAACTTCTAGTAACGAAAGTTTACGTCTTTTTTTCGTTATTCCGTTTATATAGAATTATTTTAATAAGGACGCGTTTACACCACGGAAAAGCAGAAAGCGGAAAAGCAGTGGTTAATCAGAACTCCCGCTGGTACAAAGTAGTACAAAACCTCAAAATTGACGGTACTGTCTAACAGACGGACATGTTCAGCAACAGTTATCTCTATTATTAAACAAAAATTCCTGATTTAGCGATACAAAGTATTTCTAACTTAAAGTTAAGATATATGTACAAATTTAAATATTCCAATATTAAAGAGTATCATATTAAAGAGGAAATGAAGAACAAATAAAATAAAACAAAAATATATATTAAAAAATGATTTGTTCTAATGTAGTTATAATTTGCATAAATGCAATCATTTTTTAACAATAGCAAAAAAGTAACAATTTTTCCGTTACTTTAAGTGACAATAACGCTTTACTTTTAGAATCGGTAACGAGTAAAGAGTAACGAATTACTTTTTACCGCAAATAACAGTAACTGTTACGCGTTACTAAAAAACGGTAACTTTAGCAACCCTGCAAAAAAACCCACCTTTTCGGGCAGATTTTTGAATTATTGATCTCACAATACGATTCCACAAAAGAAGGGTATCATCGAAAGAGTTTTTATTTCTCACATTCAGAATTTTACAAAAGAAATTTAAATTTTTCATTAAAATTGTATTAGAAAATGACTATCCGCTGAAATTTATTTTTGAAATATTGTCTGATAGGATTAAAAAATTAATTGAAAAATCCAATTATAATTATAAGATTTCTACTAAAGATTTCAAGACTAAAAAAGAACAAATCAGATGATTTCCAATTCCTTCCATCAATGGAATATCTAATAAGTTCTGCAAATTTATTAATGGTCTGTCTTATAAGGTGGTTGTTCATTATAGTATCAATAAACTTAACAAATTTATTACATTACACAAAGAACCTTTGCAAAGATTTTCCAAAAGGAATATGATTTACGAGATCGATTGCGATCGTAATTGCGATTCCTATATAGGCCAAATGGGAAGAAAAGTAAAAACGAGATTAGCAGAACACCGTAACCATATACGTAGATTTACATCCACTCGTTCAGTTATCACAGAGCATAGGGTGTATTGCAGTTATGACTTT
>NW_017295915.1:7785-8378 GCF_001594075.2 Trachymyrmex cornetzi | reverse complement strand
ATGCCATATCTCTTTTTGTTTTAACGGTTACTATGTGACCAACATCGGAACAAACATGACAGTCTTTTTTGGATCTCAAATTATTTTTAATCGCACATTGATAATCGTGAATCTTAAATTTGTTTAATGGATTGACGATGTTTGGATTCGCGTGTGATCATGTTGGAGGTGGGGTCAGTTTTTGCCATATTATTTTTAAATAATATAAAATTAATCTCTATCTATCTAAAAAATCTTCATACAATTTATATCTTGAGATCCACCATTTGCTCCACTCAGCTTTGCAACTGGTTGGCACAACATTAGACTATGTTGAGGATGGTTATTTCTCACCGCATTTCTACTGCGACTGCATAATTGGAGGGAACTACGATTTTGTGATATACAGGTCGACATAGTATTTTGCGCGATTAGCGGTAATTATTACTGAAGCTGGCTCAAAACGTAAGCCGAAACGTACAAATCTACTTTATTATTCACAATTAATTTTTGCGCAAGATAGCACCCAGTGCAGTTTCCTAACACCCAGTTAAATTTCGCTGTTATATTTTATTGTAATAATTAAAGAAGTCTATAATTTTGTATATTTCACT
>NW_017295915.1:7480-7699 GCF_001594075.2 Trachymyrmex cornetzi | reverse complement strand
ATTTGAGAAGAATTACATCGTCTGCATAAATGAAGAGATCGGAGGACAGAGAAACGTTAGACAAATCAGAGACAAAAATATTAAAAGTAAAACTACGAAAATGGAAACCTAGAATATTCTAGATAGAATGGCACGAGGAGAGGAGGAATGCGGAAAAGGATTGTATATGAGGACTTGCTGCGTGCGATTTGTAAGGAACAGCAGTTTATCGAGAGGGCC
>NW_017295915.1:7146-7379 GCF_001594075.2 Trachymyrmex cornetzi | reverse complement strand
TGAATTTAAGACTCCTTTAATGCTCTCATTTAAAAATACTATTAAACAAATGACAAGTAATATTAAAAGATCAAGTATTAGCATATAATGGCCGGGAGTACATTTTAAATTTTTACCTTAAAACGACAGAAACTAATGAGAATTAATATAATGGTGGCAAACGGTACGATATCATCAATGCTTATTATTTCATATATCAGGAAACTCTCGATGTATAATGGATAGTAAAAGAA
>NW_017295915.1:4721-5890 GCF_001594075.2 Trachymyrmex cornetzi | reverse complement strand
ATTAAATGAATTATAAGTATACATGTTGAATAATTTTAATTTGAGGATAAATTATTTAAGGATAATTTATCGCGCGACAATGATTCCATGTTGCTGATAAAATAATATATTACATTTTATGCACTTACAAATCCACATAGATATGCACTATGGCTTCGACAAAGCAAGGCAATAAGAATATACGAATTATGGATCCTCCGTTGATGTAATACGTTCTTTCCTTAACACTCTTTACACGTATTTATCAGAATATTTATAGTGAGTAAAAATCTATCTTCTATACTCCCTATATATATGCTAAATACAATTCTCTCGACCCGTCAATTCTTGCTATAACGATTATCCTATATTTTTGAGAATAATCTCTTCAAAATCGAATTAAATTGCAATTTTTTAAATTCCAGAAATGTTATTTAGTTAATTTTTTAAATTCAAATATAGAATTTCAAGATTCTAAATGTACAGCGATATCAAAATTTTCTTAAATATACAAATATATAGGAGATTACAAATATATAAGAGAAAATTCGGTTTTTTTAGATCTCTTAGAATTTAAGTTCTCAGACATTAAACTTCGAAAAAGAACATAAAAATTCGACAATATAGGTCTTTTTTTGTTGCTAAACTAGTACATTATACATACTTAAAGTAAAATAGATATTTAAAATTTGAAGACAGTAAGACAGAAAATTTTAAAGTGCAGCGACAAAATTTACATTCTCCATTTACATTCATCTATGCTCTAATCATCTATATTCTATGTTTAACTTCCACATTTCTGTGACAAACTTATCTCTAAAAAAATATATGTATTTGTATTGCGTCGAAGTCTCTCCTGTACTTCAGGTCACCTGTTATCGATCGCCAAGAAATCAGATCACAAAAGAGGATCTCCCCTACAACATAGTAGTTTTGTGTTCAGGGCACCTATCATATAGAACAAATTAGAATGAATTTTGATCGGAGTTATTCCGTTTTTTCTAGATTTCTATTGTGTTTACAAAGGGAATAATTAATTCCGATCGAAATCTATTCTGAATAATTCCATAATGCATCCTACAGTTCTGAGCCTTTAACACGTCTATCATTTCTCAATAAAGTTCTCATTCCCGTTGTACTGTTTTGCACATTTATTTCAGTGCGATTAATGTGTCCTCCATGCGAAACGT
>NW_017295915.1:1582-4111 GCF_001594075.2 Trachymyrmex cornetzi | reverse complement strand
AATCATGTTGTTCATCTGACGCAATTGCAAAAAGTTAACTCCGTGGATACATCAAAACGCCGTAAATCCACGATTCTGATAGCAGTTATGGGCGATGGAAGACAAAACCTCCGCCATCGCCTTGCCGGTCTCCTGCACCATGCTCTTCAGGTAACCCGTGTCTTTTTGCAGCAGCATGTGAGGATGATCGAATTCCTGTGTACGATATATAAAAGTTCGCAGTTTAAGTGATAGTTTATATTGAGACTATTATAAATAAAAAAAAATGAAGCATTTTCTTAACGTAAAAAAAAAGTATTAGTTATATAATCCAAGGTTTTTAATTCTGTATCAACTAATAAGTGGCTTACTAAACAAAAACTCTAATGAAACAATACAAAAATGATCAAAAGGTAAATTCATAGGATTCATACAATAAAATATTTATATAAATTCACGTATAATTTACTCAACAAAATTACCTTTTAAAAAAAAGTATAAAAAGGCGCCAAGTGTGCATGTACCTCCCATAAAAAATTGTTACATAAACTAAAAAAAACCGTTACATAAATAATATAATTCAAGTGGTAATAATGTTAATTTTTTATTATAAATTACTCCTCAGTAGTGCGTATGCATAGATTAAAAAAAATAAAATAAAATTTTCAAATTGCGCCAATTGCAAAACGAATATATATTTTCCCTGCAACATATAACATATACTATTGTATTTTGTAAATCGCGAAAAGAACATAAATTTTATTTCAAAATATAACATTTAATTAACGAGACAAAGTGATAAGTACTTTTATCTTTCTATTCAAGGGTCTTTTATATTTGCGATGGAATACAACAATTAATATCAAAAAATGAAAGACGAAGCATCAGAAAATGAGAAAATTTTATTAAAATCACAAAATTATTTATATAAAAAAACCTGACGCGCTGCTAAACCTCAAAATATAATAAGTAAACGTTATATAAAAGAAATAAACACGATGTTTACTGTTTAATTAACATTAATTAACATTAAAATTACAATCACAATTATAATACAATTAAGATTATAATTAATTTTAAATCTACTTTTAAATTTAACTTAAACCGCATGTCTTACAAATCTGAAATCATTATTCTATTCTTATACGCTTTTACGATATACGATATCGTACAACGCGCACCATATAAATACTCATCCTATATTAAATCTAAGCCGCATGCCCATTTAAATTTGCTCGCATATATAAACACGCTATATTTTATTAATTCACCTCATACTCTTCCTTAAATATCTTCATTACTTTTCATATTTGGTATTTTTAATTATTTGCTCGTACACACACACACACACACACACACACAGAGTATATTGTTACAGTTCATCTCATTTTCTTTTTTAAATCTCTTCATTACTTTTCTAATTCGGTATTATTTGATGATCATCTTATTATATTTTGAGGTCTAACAGCGCGCCAAGTTTTTTTACATAAAAAATTTTGTTACAAAATTTTTGTATAAAATATATCACAAGAATGATCGATAAATTCGTTACATTGATTTTCCACAAACACGGATTGGAGGAAAGATTTTGTCACCTGTTCGATTCGATGGGCCGCTCTAATCATAAAATTCGTAAGAAGACAAACTAATGAAACACTGACTCTCCATCACATTACCGGCATCCATCACTAAGATACGATCGCTGTCCATAACAGTGTTGAGTCGATGAGCAATCGTTAGCACTGTATACTTCTCGAATTTTTTTCTTGATAGTTTTCTAGATGAGTTCGTCTGTTCGCGGGTCCATTCGCGGTCGCCTCGTCCAGCACGAGTATTGGATTGTTCCTCACAACAGCTCGCGTCATCCCGACTAATTGCCGATGGCCGACGCTGAGATTGGAACCGCCCTCATTGATGAGGACTTCCAAGCCCATCTCCTTCAACTCGACCTCCTCAAGAGCTCGCCATAGTGGTTCGTCCATATACGAGTCGAACGGATAGAGATTCTGTCTCAGGTTGCCGGAGAACAGAAACGATTCCCGCGAGATGATGTTGATTTTAGAACGGAAATCGTGCAAGCCAATCTGGCGAGTATTGACTTTGTTGATCTTAATCAGACCATCCACATCGACCAGGTGGAAGAGCGCTTAAATCAGAGATGACTTGCCGGCGCCGGTTCTTTTTCGTAGAAAAATAACGAAACTGAGATTTTTAAGCACTGGAGGTTCCGATGGCGCATAACGCAGGAACGTGTTCTTGTATTCAATCTAGCCTTCTTGCGGCCATTCAGATTTAGGTTTCTTATCAGGGACACTCTTGAGAGGGTGTTCGGTGTCTATTTTGCTGAAAGGTATCGAAATAGGGAATGCGGTTTTAATTTAAAGAGACTGGAATGAAAGACTCCATATTTCTAGTTATCTATGAAACTTATATATAAATTTGAGTGCCTATATAGATAAAAAAAAAATACGGAAACATCAATATTAAAAAAATCAAAAATTAAAGAATGTAAAAGACATAAATCAAAGATCCATGATTTACAAATTCATC
>NW_017295915.1:0-515 GCF_001594075.2 Trachymyrmex cornetzi | reverse complement strand
ACGAAAAGTTACTTTCTCAAGTAACGGTAACTGTAACGAGTTACTTTTAAAAATCGGTAACTAGTAACGGTAACTTGTTACTTTTCCTACTCGGTAACGAGTAACTGTAACTTGTTACTTTTAAAAAGTAACTTTCCATTCCCTGGACCATAGTAATATACAGCACGCAGAAAGTATTCAGCCTTAAGTCAAAGGCGCGCGAAAATGCAATAAAGATGCACCATGCGGAAGAATGGATATCCTGGTGATCATCAAATCCTCCTTTCTGAGGATCGCAACCGCTCCAAAAGTGCGGATCGTCGGTAGTCCTTGAAGAATCGTACTTAGATGAATGAAAATCGACGAGTAAGATGAGGAAGGAGTAGAAATTCCGGTCAGTTTATTCAAAGAATTAAAAATTCATCAATTCAGATTTTACTTCAGTCTGCGATTGAATCTATTCTTATTTTATCGAAAAAGCTGTTTATGTGTGTCCAGAAAGAAGAACCAAAATACTTACCGATGCCCTCGAGAAT
>NW_017295914.1:117471-118822 GCF_001594075.2 Trachymyrmex cornetzi | reverse complement strand
GCTCTGAGATCTTGGATTCCAGTAATGGCTGCCGTTAGCAGTCCAGAGGTATATAGTCAAAGTGTACTAGCTAGTGAACTTTCTATTATGGCGAATTCGATTGATGTGCACTCACTCGAAGTTGCTCGGTGCCAGTGGCTAGTAACTTTTGCACTAGTGCCGAAACGGTGTGGTGTATGCGATCCGAGTGCGGTTTTACTTATAGCGTTTTTGATTGGGGTGCACTGGCTGCACTCAGTGTCAAGAGCGTGTTCGATTGGCAGTGCCAATGCGCACTTGGCTAGTGTCACGTGTTCATTTGATCGCACGACACTCGCGTAGTGCGCACTCAGTGCGCACTAAGTGGCACGAGATATTGGCTGCTTTCCTTTTAGGAGACACAAACCGACACAGTATAAAACACTCAAACACAGTTTGCCACTCTTAAATGGAACGCGATATGTGCAGTGTGTGTATCGTGTGTACGAACTTTTAATACCTAACCTTAAAAGATTTGAATTTTGACCTTAACGGACATACGAGATCAGATTATTGCAAGGAGTGATGTGTATATTTTCGAGTAAAGGTACATACTTTGCATCAATTGGTGGAGGTATTCCAAAAAAAGATTTAACATCTTACAAGTTACAAACTTTTCAAAATTATTTTTAAACTTTACAGGTATTTATAAATATTGTATATCAAAATTTTTATCAAATAAAATATATTTAAAAAAAAAGTTTAGTTTAAAATTAAAGTTTATTATTATTTTTGTTGCTTTTTAAATAAAATATATAAAAATAATAGTATAAATATTTGAGGGAAAATTAACAACAATGCAGTGTTTAGCATTCGTCGACTAAGTACCGAGACACTACCGTGTCTCCAGATGCTGAAAACAGAACAAAATAATGGAAATTGGTTTGCGGGTGCGTTCTAATATCACTTAATTCATCAAAATTACACTTGAACAGACTCGAAACACACTCTGACTCTGCTCCCGAGCAGAGGCGAAGTGTGTCGATTGAGTTTGAACAAAATTGTAAATGGAAAGCGACGTGTGTCGATTTGTGTCAAGTGTGTCGACTCTGTCTCCTAAAAGGAAAGCAGCCTATATCTGTACGAGGCGCGCACGTGCGCAGAACGGGTTGCACTCATGGTATAAGGATAAGGGTATGCTCACGCCGGGGATACCCACTGCGCAGTCAAAGTGTGACGTCACTCTCGGGGCCAATCAGACCGCCCAAACGAAAACATGGCGGCTCCTGATGCTTGACACGATACTAATGTTCGGTGTTACATACACAATGTCCTGTTCTGTGAAAGGTTGTGGCAATTATTTTCGCAAAACAAAATTGCTTAATGGAAACAG
>NW_017295914.1:109663-117084 GCF_001594075.2 Trachymyrmex cornetzi | reverse complement strand
GAGCAGTTTTAAATTTACCGCTTGTTGTGTGACGTCACACTTCGACAATTTTGATTGGTCGCATGCGCGTGAGCATACCCTTATCCTTATACCATGGTTACACCTGTTCCCTTTTTAACGCATGTATTTCCGAGAATCTCGGCAGGAACGTAAAAAGCCAGAATCCTCGTTGTCGCTGCGCGTAATTGTATGTACTCATCAAGCGATTACGATCTGGCAACATGCACAACGGCGTGATGAAGGCAAATGCAGCCAAGTCAAATGCGCGAGAAATGGTCCCTGATCAGTGCGCAGTGGCCAGTCAGGATAGTGCCGTCACTGGCCGTTACTGGCCGTCAGCACCGCGCTGCTGATCAGCGCTGATGCGCAGGCGGTACTGGAACCGATGATAGGCAGCGCAGGTGGTTTGCGATTGGTCGCGTCTCTCGTCGCCCGCGTTCCGTCCAAACCGAACCGCCTCAACCAGCCTCAACCGCCCGCTCTGCTGAGCTCTCTCACACTCTCACTGTCCCTCACGACTCACGACTCTCACAGCTACAGCAGTCACAGCACTTGGCACTCTCGGCAGATGCGCGGCAAACGACGCCGAGTGAGCAGCTTCTCTTCTCGCGATTCTTCCGGCGGAACGTTGCCCCCAGTGCGACGCTGTTACGAATGACGTGCGGCGGAGACGCGGCCGTGGATCTTTGACGAGCGCGACGGGCCGTCGTCGTCGTCGTCGGAGCGCCGGTGCTCTTATCTTGTCCTCGGTGTTTAACTCTGTGCTCCAGCAGAGAGAGAGAGAGAGAGAGAGAGAGAGAGAGTGAGTGAGTGAGTGAGTGAGAGGGGAGGGAGACGAAGAATCGCGATCGGGTGCGACCTTGCCCTCGACCAGCTGCCGGAGAGCCCAGCATCACGAACGTAAGTCTGAAAGATAGACAGATATCTTTATTTAGATAAGAGAAAAAAGAGGGAGACGGACGACGAGGGAGCGTCCAAAAAATGATTAGAATCCGAAGGGAAAGGGAAAGGAGGCGAGGGAAGGAGAGGGGAAAGAGAAGGATGATAAGCTCTCGAGTTTTCCCACGGCGCGGGCGGAGGATACTGTGCTACATCGCTTCCGAGCTCGACTCTTTTTTTCCTCCCCTCCCTTTCCTCCCTTAGGTGAACCTGAACCTAAACTTCATTAGACATCCGACCATCCCAGAGGACGTCTTGCGTCTTAAGGACATTTCCAAGATGTTTCCGCGTCATGTCCCTCGGACAAAGTGTGCTGTATATGGACCTCGTCGAGTTGGATTACGACGTCGGTGTCGCGCGTCGTTATTCTCATAATCTCATCTGGAGACGCACGTCGCGTGTACAAAGCAGGGTCGTCGGGGAGTCTGTCAGCCGTTCGCGAGAATCGCGAGGTGCAGTCTCGCGCATCTCGACGCGACCTTCCTGTTCTCTCTCTCTCTCTCTCTCTCTCTCTCTCTCTCTCTCTCCCCCCCCCTCCTTTCTCTCTTCCCTCGCGATCTCGGAAAGTCCCGATGGGTCCCATGAAATAGAAAGTGGAGAAAACTGACGAGTTACGAAACTATATAATCGCACACTCGTAAAACCAAGTCTGTCGCCTGCCTGACTCCCGATGTTCCGAGCTTAGGTAGAACACAGAAGTCATTACGATATCATAAGGACATCATCATGACACAGATAAGGTCATATTTGTCATTTATAAGTTCACTTGACAAATATGCGATAGTTTACGATATAAAAAATGTGAAAAACATTACTTTTATTAAAATCACAGTCCTCTGGATATCTTCTTATTGTTAGTCTCCTACCGAATAGTTTTATACAAAATAGTTTTATACTAATAAATCATATATATTTATTATATGCCCTAGAGATACTATTGAATAATTTTAGTTTTTTGCGAATCACCCTGATCGAGAAAAGGCCCGACGTCTAAAGTCTAAACGCTCGCTTCCTCCTCAAATTGTTCACTCGAGGCCGCGAAGTGTTCCGATTCCGAGAAACGGAATCTCTCGTTGCCGTGGAGGTCGCGGGAATCGGCGACACGAATAAGCGCACTCCGTGGGGCCTCCCCCTTCGAAATTGATACTTCCGCACAATCACGACTCCTCGAGCGAGTGCTGCTGGTACGCAATTAATGTCTCGCACCACTTGTTGCTGCTTTTACTACCTGATATGTCAACGGCGGATACGAGTACGGATTCTTCGACCTGGTGGTTGTGACGCGCGATGTCATCAAAGGCGCTCGCGCGTTGCCCATCGTCATAATCCGATAATCGTCTTTATCCGAGGCTCGAAAGTTTGTTTTTTTCTCGTAAAGAAAAAAAAGGATAGAGTAGGTATTGCTCAAGCACCATGGCGAAGTTACCCGCGCGAGAACTGATTAACAGATACGGCTTGCTTACTTGCTTGCTTGTGTGGTGAAATAATTATCTCGCTACGTGGTCGCGCGAATCGATTTCGGCAATAACGATACGAAAGGAAAAATAACGGTAGTATGTATGGTGAGACTCGATTTGTTTTTTGTGTAAGTTTTTATATTATATTCATAATAAGTTGCGCAATGCATTCAGCACCTCAGGTGGAACACACAGTGTCATGATGATACCATAGAACGTTATCGTGACTTTATTTGTCATTCGTATATATGTGTATAAGTGAACACTTGTACGTGACAAATAAGGTCATGATGACGTTTTTATATCATTATGACTTTTATGTTTTAAATGCTTGTATATTTTCTGCAATGACGATACAAACAATTCTATGTATTTCTAAGCTGAGACTGAACCTCGACAAGCTGAGTAACCCTCGAGATTAGTCTTGTTGATTATCGTTAAATTGCAACACGGTTGACGCTTTCTTCTGTACGAAGTGTGCGATAAGTTGCCGAATACTCGAGAGCAGATTGAGAAAAATTATTACATGTGCTTCGTAAAGTTTTCGCAATAAAATGCTTTGTAGAAGCGTTCACGATTGATTCACTGCAATGAGATAATTGCTTAATCTTGAGTAAGTAAGCCACCAAGGATGCGGTTATTCCATTTGACGTTCACAGCGCTCTTGCCATCGTTTCATCCTTGTTTGCAAATGTTAAACAAGAACAAATGATGCTCGCAAGAGTTGTGAGTGTCAAACAAACACCATCTATAGTAGACATCCGTTATCCGCGTGTTTCCGCGCGATATTCCTTCGCGAGAGGACAAGTTCTCGTCCAGAAAAGTTCAAAATTTGTCGATTTTGTCGCATAGAATTATGTCTGTGCGCATCTGAATCAATCTAAATCAGCGTTGTCAAATTGTTAGAAGCATAAATCGCCAACTTCGGACCTCTCTCTCTAGCCCAAAGTTCGCCAAACAATGTGGCAACTCCACCAGCCCTGCCACCGGACGACCTTTTTTGGAGGGGGGAGGAGGAAAACATAAAACAGGAAAATACCACCTTATATCAATATCGCAACAGTATCGTAATGAGTACTAGGATCGCTAGAGAACGCATTAAAAAAGGCATCGTTGGTAGAGGAACTATAAAATCGACCAATTACCGCCAGACACTAATCATCAATATGACAACCATTAAGGCCCAGTTTCACAACTGACTGTTAACTCTTAACCGAGGTTCAACTTATTCATTATCTCTTTTCAATTCTAGAATTGGAAAAAGATGAGAAATAAGTTGAACTTCGGTTAAGAGTTAACCGTGAGTTGTGAAACTGGGCCTAAAACAACGAGTCAGTCTCGTGATTAGCCATTGCCTGCCATGCATTCAAGTGGAAAGCGCTCAATTTACGCGCGGTAGAAAACCGAGGCAGCCTAAATTGCGAAAAGTAGCCCAATCTGACAAGCCTGGTCTGAATGAACGACACTGACTATACCGCATCCCCACCGTCGACGGATGCGAGTTGCGGGAGCCAGACAAAGTGGATAGAAGTGGATCTGCCCCCATGCGGATCTGCCCACTGTGTACTGTAGCAAGCGGGAATGACTCGTGGCTTCTCGTTTCGTAAGTTGAACCTGCTCTGTCGAAATGTAAACATTGCGGGGCGCGTCGCGTCGGCTCGTTAGTGGATGAGTACGTCATCTGACGTAGTCGTACAGAATATAATTAAATTATGGCGCGGCCATAACTTCGTCTCTCGCTATATACATATATATGTATGTATATATATATATTTGTATACATTATGCAGGATGTTCCTCACATCGCATTGCGGTCATCGCGATTTTTGAGGTACTTTCGATGGATTGACAACAAAATGTTTTTAATAAAAGTTTATTGGTTTATAATAAAGAATTAATTGCGTAAGAAAAATTTTTTTGTTTGTTTATTTTTTAATAAAAAATCAAAGTCTTTTTTTAATGGAACCATTTTTTTCCATGTTTTTGTAATACATAAAAAGGTAAATTCAACGGTATAACATTATGTATGTATTTTAATAATTCGATTTCGAGATAATTCAACTAATAATTCCAGTATAATCCGTGATCTGTCATCGATATTTGAAGCAGTGAAATCCAAACGTAAAAACATTATAGTTTAATTGAATACGCATAACAATCTACTGAAAAAAATACAACTTTGTATTGTGAAAGATGGTATGCAGTTTGAATATTTATTTTAATAAATATATGTACTTGAGATATATATATATATATTATACATATATATGTGAGAACAACGTCGAATAACGTATTTCAGCCTTATGTATGTTGAATTCCTTTTCAAGTATTTCAATGACTACTATTTATGTATGTTCTTATATGTACATATATTCCTCAATGCGATCATGTTTGTTTATGTTTGAGTCTCACCGCTTTAGATATCAGTGACAGATTCGTGGATTATGTTACAAATATTAATTGAATTACCTTGAGATCGAATAATCCAATAATCAAAATGATACATAATGCTATATCAATAAATTTTTTTTTATATACTACAAGAATGTCGACAAATATTTCGTTCCATTAAAAAAAAAACATAATTTAACTTTAATTTTTATTAAAAAATTAATTAATTTTAAATTTCTTAATACGCAGTTAATTTTTTAGTAGAAACCAATGAACTTTCATTAGAAACATTTTATTAATCCATCGGAAGTATCTCAACAACTATGGCGATTCGCAAAACACTTTATATATAGGGTGTCCCGAATTTAACGGCCAAAAAATGTCAGAAGCGTGTAGGAAATCGATAAGAAAAAAAATCCTTCAGAGATCTCGTTTTTACTTTGTTTTGAAGAAAATTGCAAAAGAAGCAAAACGTAGTTTTTATTTATGTACTTATTTATTACTTATTCATTCACCCTTGTTTATTCACGTTGTCATTTGCTTAATGCAGATATTGTTCAAAATGTTGGCCTCTTGCAGCAATGCACGCATTGCATCTTGGATAGCTCGTGTTGCAGCCAAACACTCATCTCGTCAACGTATCGTAAAGACTCACCGATCCGACACTCTTTAGGAAATCGGCGCGCATACTTCCGCACTGCTTCTGAAGCGTTATCACTCATATCTCTTACACGAAAACAATTTTAATATTCCGCTTTGAAAACAATAATATTTCGAAAATTACGTTTGGTTTTTTTTTTTACAATTTTCTCCAAAACAAAGCAAAAACGAGCATATCTTAAAGGACTTTTTTTCTCAGTTTACCGATTCCCTACACGCTCCTTTAGTTTGACCATTTAAATTCGGAACACCCTATACAATTATACATGTACATACATATAAATAATTATTACATGTATCTAATATTATATATTACATTTTATGTATATGTATATGCATGGTGTACACCCTGTATGTAGTAATATGCAGGGTGTTTCAAACTTTACTAAATTATTTTACTTACACTAAATATTCGGTTGTATATTATATTTATAATAAAATTATATATATACAGTGAGTGCAAAAAGTATTCGTACAGAGAAAATATTTTTTTAAAAACTATTTTTAGAAAGTAAATATTATCCAGTGAGAAATGAGTCATCGAATTGATGTCGAATCAATATAAATACGATGATTTCAACATCAATTTGACGTCGATTCAAATTGACGATCATTTCTTGTTGGATAATTAACAATTTATTCATAAAGAATAAAATATACTGTATGTTGCTTAAAATTATATATACTGAAAAGATGTGTATTAATTATACGAAATATATCATCTGAAAAATAAGCGAAAATTAAAAATTGTATTGTTTGAATACTCAAAAAGTATTCATACAGACGAGAAATTTAGCTTATAAAATCAGGAATACATGCGAAGTTTGTTTGTTTATGTTAGAACAGAATGTATTCATTGTATAAAATTGCTAATTAATGTTTATTTTTTATAAATAAGACTTTTTTTATAATAAATTTCCTTGTACGAATACTTTTTACTGTCACGGTATCTACTTTTGGAGTCAACATTATGAGATCAAACGTGTTTACATACTAAAAGACTCCTAGCTTAATTCTTAATACAGACATTCATTTACAGAGTGTAATGATTATCAGATACATTCCAATCACAAAAAATTATTACTGATTGTTCACATTAAGCATTTCATTTTGGTCAGCTATGTTGATGAATAAGTTTGAAATATGTAAAACGAGTATAACTAGTAGTAAAAGTAACTAGTATTAAATTACTTTTTAATTACCAAAAATGTAATCAAGTTGCAATTATGTATAAAAAGAAACGAACAAAGTTAAGTTACGGAAAAAAGTAAGTGTAACTTTATTACAAATAATGAATTACAATACTTCCTAATTCTGAAAGTAATTGTTTAGGACACTCAAGCTATGGTTGCTAGAATATTCACCCTCCATTGGCAAGTTGGACTTTCAGGACATATCTAGTAAGGTGGGATCGATCCGACCCTGTGCTCATTTTTCATCTAATTAATGTACAAAATAAGTAAAAGAAGTAAATAATAACATGAAACTTTATCTCCTGTTTATTTATAGATAAAAATATAGTTTCATGCATTTATACTTCACCCAAAAAAAAATATTCTACCGATAAGCGGGGAATTACTCTTAGCACTTCCTCTAAGCAAAAAATCTTAAATGAATCAGGCGCGTGTATTTATAACACGTATTCATCTATAAAAACGAGGACACATGAGCTACGATCAAAATTAAATTCCTCTATAGACAATTCTATTATAATAACTCGAATAGCCTTTTGAAATAAAAGAATATGCAAGATACTACTTGTACATCCTCTTATTTCAAAAGGCTATTCGAATTATTATAATAGAATTTTGTATAGAGGAATTTATTTTTGATCGTAGCTCAAAACTCTGTTTCCTCAAAACGTGCTATCCTAGTTACACATCCTAGCTACATATCTCAAGAAGATTCCTATATTGAAAGGAATATTATTCTCTACAAACGAGAGTATTTTTTGGATTACGTAAAAACGACTTC
>NW_017295914.1:107220-109342 GCF_001594075.2 Trachymyrmex cornetzi | reverse complement strand
CAAAGAGATTCTTCTATTATTAAGAGGATTGCAATCTTAAAGCCAACCTGTCATGGGTAAACGAAATTCCTCTACTTTGGAGAGTATCCTCTCGAGGTCATATATAAATCGAAAATCCTCTGACATTAATACGGAACCGCTAAACGGTAGAATATTTTTTTGGGGTGTTCATAAATTTATACTTTAAATTAAACAAAAACGCTTTGAGTACTATATAACTAGTACTATATACATAAATTGCTTTAGTGACAAAATATTTTTTATTGTATATTTTGTATTTAATTAAAATAACTAGGAAAACATTGCACAATAGAAATAAAACAAATCTTTAGCTTATTGCCTTAGTCTCAAAATATAGTAAACAAATAGTAAATACTATTATAAAATGTAAAATTTTATCTGAATTTATATCATAAAAGCAGCGTGGGCATAAACAAGCTTTGATATAAACAAGAATTGAAGGGATATATCACTTACCTAAACAATTTTCACCGCTAAGACATTTAGTGAACGAGTTGAAAAATAGGTTAGCTCTGAGACCACATAATCGTAAGATAAACAGTGTATTTGCAATATAAAATAAACGCACCGTGGGGTCATTTTTACCCCATCCTTACCAACGAAAGGTTAAAACCTTTTACAGCATTGCTCATTATGATTATATGCTTGAGCGCTCTACGTAATTATTTTGATAAATCCAAAAAATTATTTTCAGATCTATGTATCTAATAAATTTTTACGTGGATTTAAAAAAAAATCATTCTTCCCGTATACATATCCTACATAAATTTGTGCGAAATGCCCTAATATTTTCTGTATAATAGTAATTACACTTTGAGCTACTATGAGCATCAATGCTCGGAAGAGATCAAAACCCGCCGATTATTAGTAGTTATTAGCTCAACGGAAACAGTCTATTCTGACGCAATATAAACCGTAGAGAGGCGGGAGAGAGATTGCTCCTGTCAAAACAGTTCCAATTACATATTGTGCATGCCATAATGACTATGACTTCGAACCGATTTGATGCGCATCTGTCGATGTGTTCCGAACGCAAACGTGTCCGGGAAGCGCCTCGGAGTCCAGGATAATTCAATTGTAGTCTCCTTCGCCGTCCGGAAATCCATTTTACTGCAATAAATCGGTTATATCGATCGGTTGGTGCCTTAGCAGGCCCTCCGTGTGCCTCGCGCAACGTCGCGTCGCCTCGTTTCATTTTTCATTCTTTCGTTTTTATTATTCGCACGTCCCGGGCGCATTTGGATACATATTAGATTCACTGAACGTTTTTTAATCGAGATTCATTGTTGAAAAATCGTATATTGCGATTTTACAAGTGCTTAAAGACTGAACGTAAAATCAGAAAACAAAAAACATACCTGTTGCATATTAAATTGATTGACCAGTAACAATATAGCTTCAAATTTTTTTAGTCAATAGTCACGTAATACAAATTGTATTTGGATCAACGGTATCTGTTAGCTGACTATTTCAAACCGATGGGTTATATTAAATAACCCATCCTTGATTAAATAATTAATAAATCTCTGTCAAACAATGCAATTTTTTAATTTTTGCAAATTTGATTATACTTATTAAAATATATGTAGTATTCATTCCTTTTTATACGAGTTATATCCTTGAAATTAATTAGCGCCTTTTAATATAAATTAAATGGCTTTTACAGACCCAGTGTCGGTAGTTGTATTACAGATTTTAGCGTCAGCTCCGGTTAATAATACCTTTGAGACTTAAATTAAAATTCTTTGAGGATAGTTTGTTTGAGATTAGCCGCAAGGGATATAATTTGATCTGTACGATTCTTCGAAACTTTTCAAGGCACCTTTATTAATACAGAAGTTTCGATTACACCTGTCGTTTCTGTAATGGGAAAATTAGTGCCAAAAACCTAAAAAGATAGACATATATCTCAAGAGGGGCACCTGTTCGCTCGACCAAAGTTCGTTTGGTGCCAAAGTGTTCGTCGTGTGGAGAATATAAAGGTAGCAAAAATGTTTATGTGCAACCATAAATGCAGCCGTGCGAACAGTAAGTCCGTCCATTCGTACCCTTGTACGGTGTGCCGCCGCACGGCAGTCTGCACTCTAATAGAAGTCTCTCA
>NW_017295914.1:104465-107187 GCF_001594075.2 Trachymyrmex cornetzi | reverse complement strand
AAGATTAAAAAAAAAAAAAAAATGTGAGTTTTTTTATTGAAAAAAAGAGAGAGAGAGAGAGAGAGAGAGAGAGAGAGAGAGAGAGAGAGAGACATGTTGTGTACCGCGGGAGCAATGGCTTCGCGTACGATATGGCGAGCCACACCGTAATCTGTCGTTATGGTAACGCGGCCCACCACATAAGTCGCTTTTCTTTCTCCATTGTCCAGTCACTCGCCCATCTTTCTCTCGCATCTCTCTTTTTTCACTCCTACGTGTTTAATGCTCGTTTTTCAATACTATAAGTTGCCGCGACAAAACATTGCGATGCCACTTTATACCATTTCCGAGGAGCACAGCGCGGCAGAAGTTATACAGAGAGGAAAAAATGGTTGTAATTGTCATAATTTAAGTATAATTCATACTAATTTTCGATACCAACTATATGTATATTTTTTTGATAAAGTTATATATAAATATTATTGTTAGAGGAAAGTCATCCACCGATACCGACGTACCACTTTGTTTTTGGACAATATTTTTTAAGCAAAAGCTAAAAATAAAACTTTAGAAACATAAATACAAACTAGAAAATGTTTTCTATCAAATAATATAGCAGTTTTTGTAATACTATTTGCAATTTTACAAAATTAATTTATATTTAAAATCATGAAATTATGAAATGGTATTTTTTTCCACCATACCATATATTATGAAAAAAATAAAAAAAAACAAAGTAAAAATAAAACTGGTTTATAAAACTATGTAAAACGATGTAATGTTATCAATAATATATGGCCACTATTATTTAAACTACTTAATTTGCAAAAGAAAATAATAAGAATTTTTTATTTTTCCATTCGTTAAATTCATTTTTAGCTGATTTTGTATAGAAACAAGCTACAACGAAATATGAATTATGAATTTTTACTTCTTTTATTATCTAAACAAATCATGTTTTATTCAGTATTCATAAAGTACAATAGTTATAGTTTTCGATGAATACGGTGGTCTCTTTAGGAGACCTATGTCAATATACATCGGCAATTTTCATCTACTACTAACATTACAGCAGTAATAAACTATAAAAACAGAGCTCTTACCTATAATTAATTATTTTACCATGCAATTACAGTCACAAATACCAAATATTTTTCTCTCAGTGTGCCCTATATTAATCCATCGCCCCTCGCGCGCATCTTTTCTGCTTTTAATTACTTTCTCTCCCACGCTGGAGTCCTTCGCTGTTCGCTCGCTGAGGAAAACAGAATGATTGGGAATAGCGGAGAGTCAAGTGAAGAGGTTTCACTGACGATTTACATTCTATAAAATATATATATTCAGAAGTGCACTAAAAAAAGGACTGGTAATATGACTGGTATATACCACTGAACGTATTTTAATGTATTGGTATATACCACTAAACGTATTTTAATGTATTGGTAAATTTATAGATTTTCGGCACATTAACATTTCTCTAATAGGATGCTTGATTGAGCATCAAATTATTAAGTTGCTTATTGTAATTTGATTTGTGATATTACTGCAGTAGTTCAGTTGCGTTTCTAACTCTGAAAAACCAATTAGACGCGCAGTTCAAATGACTACGTATGTAATATATGAATTCACATATCAACATTATAATTTTTGCTTGTTCCTTCTCATTATTTTATTTTTATATGCTATTTGAACAAAATTAGTTCCAGATATTTTTATAATGTATCAGCTCCTCCGATAGATCCGAGTAAAAGATTAATGAAACTAGAAACAGTGGCGATTTTCCAATTGTTTATTCTCGAATGATAGAGATAATTGAGATTTAACTGTGTTAAATCGAGTATGTTACAAGCTTTGGTAAGTGAGCTAGAATCTTCAAACTGTTTGCTTTGTTTTGCGAGAAGTAGATGAACTCTGCTCCAAAGAACCCGTGTAGAAATTTGTTAGGGATTTCACTATGTAACATATTTCTGATGAGGCCCTTATCGGGATTTGATAGGGATATACAATATTAATTTTATAAATACTTATTTATTAGGGCTAACTTATAAGGGTCTGGAAAGGATTTATTAGGGATGCCATAAGTAAGGTTTCCTTATTTATACCTGATAAAGCCCTTATCGGGATTTGATAGGGATGTATTAATTTTATAAATAATTATTTATTAGGGCTAACTTACAAGGGCCTGAAAAGGATTGATTAGAGATGCCATAAGTAAGGTTTCCTTATTTATACCTGATGAGGCCCTTATCGGGATTTGATAGGGATGTATTAATTTTATAAATAATTATTTATTAGGACTAACTTACAAGGGCCTGGAAAGGATTTATTAGGGATGCCATAAGTAAGGCTTCCTTATTTATATCTGATGAGGCCCTTATCGGGATTTGATAGGGACGTATTAATTTTATAAATACTAATTGTTTATTAGGGCTAACTTATAGGTGCCTAGAAAGGATTTATTAAGGATGCCATATTAGTATGTTATTCTTCAGACAAAAATAAGCGACACATATTTTTTTATATGTGCCTATACGCACTTTTAAAGGATAAAACACTCCTTGGAAAAAAATTAATTTTTCTCTTTCGAAGTGAATATCGTCGGAACTGTAAGAGATAGAAAAAAATTTTCTAAAAGAGAAAAACTAAATTTTTTTCTAAAGGGTGTTTCACCCCCTAAAAGTGCGTATGGGCACGTACAAAAAAATACTGACTGGATGTTCAGTTAAATTGCACAAATTTCTAT
>NW_017295914.1:94642-104408 GCF_001594075.2 Trachymyrmex cornetzi | reverse complement strand
TTTCCGTATCGATTACAGAGGTCAAGCAACGCGAATGGTGGTTCGCATTCGGATGGGTGACCGTTTCAAATTAACATAAAATTAATTCCCGTAATATTTTTCCTCACAAGGCCCTGATAATTTTTCCTTACAGGACCCTGATAAATTTTCTTTACACGGTCCTGATAGTTTTTCCTTATAGGGCCCTGATAATTTTTCCTTACAAGGCTCTGATAATTTTTCCTTATAAAAGCCCTGATAATTTTTCCTTATAGGGCTCCGATATTTTTTCCTTATAGGGCTCTGATAATTTTTCCTTATAGGGGCCTGGTAAACATAATTTTGCCTTATAGGGGCCCTACATGGCATGTAACAATTTGTTACATGTCATGTAGGGCCCAAGTAATCTGCCCTAATAGGCCCCGATAAATTTTAGGGTATACTTATAAGGCCCTTTTGTAAGCCCTAACAATTTTCTACACGGGAATTAGTGCCTGGAATCGATAGTGCGAGATAGTATAAGAACCCGCTATTGGAATCTGTGTATTTCCTAGAGCGAGAACAAACACAATTCTCGCCCTTCTTTCTTAAAAGCACTCTTCAATTCCGAAGGCAATTTAATGATGATTTCCATTCCTTCCTCATTTACTTTTCATTCAGTTTCTTTAAATTCTTCCTGCACGTTGATATTTAGGAAGAACGAATATAAAAGAACGGTTTTATTCAAGTATCTAAAAATTTAGTTAGATCTGAAAGCCATCAATAAGTAAAACACTCAAGCTAGCTACTAGAATGTTAAAACTTTTTGCAATATCGAACGCTTAAGCGTTTTATGTAATTATTTTGATAGTTGAATAAAAAATATTATTTTCAGATTTATGTCTACAAGGACGATTTTACTCAAGTATCTAAAAGTTCAGCTGAATGCAGATGAAAATAATTTTATTGGATTATTATAACAATTCATATAGGATGCTTATGCTGGTTGTTAGAATGTCAAATCTTTTTGCATCATTGTTCATTATGCTTGAGATTTTTATGTAATTATTTTGACAGTTGAATAAAATTATTTCCTGTATTTAAAGCTAAATTTTTAGATATTTTTGTAAAATCGATCTATTCTCGTTTAAATTTTTAGATACTTGATCAAAACCATTCTTCTTTTTGTGTACGATCGAAGAAAGTGCGTTCGATGTTACGTATCTAATAATGTCTTTGAAACCGAGTTACGTGCCTGCGTATCCTTTTCTGCGAGGAAAACATCGAAAGGAATAAGCAGTCTGTTCCAGTGTGTAATTTCCGAAAAGTTTCGATTCCGCTTATTTCGATGTTGTGATTTATTTCACTCAACACGCGCGCAATTCGACGAGAAACGTGCGAAAGCAGGAAGACAAGGTTGAAGGGAGAGAGGGCCCGGACTACTACTGTAATAATAATCTTCGCTCATGCCTTCCCGTTCTTTCAAATAACCGTCTCCTCTCCCCCATTTTGCAGTCATGCTAAAAAACCGCATTCCGATCGTCGAGACTGCCCAACGTCTTTAATACTTCTCTCTCTCTCTCTCTCTCTCTCTCTCTCTCGATGTCATTCCTGTTGCACCTGCTTGTACGCGGGATGCATCTGCTCCGTTGACGCTGCATTCGTACTATCTGATCGTTCTGATCTCCGAACGAAGGAGCTTTCGTGCGCGACGCCCTGCCGCGCTGCGTCATGGGAGAATGAGAAATAAAATTGCGGGAGTGCTTGCCGGCGAGAGAGAAAGCATGAGCAACCCAATCTGTAGCGGACGATAATTATCCTCGGCGAACGCGACGAAATTACGACCGGAGATGTTCCGTAAAGTCTTGCGTGTTATTCCGTGAGAATAAAATAACAATTTACGTATATGTGCGTATAGCACATGACGGAATAAACGAAGGGGACAGTTTTCGATCAAATTGTCACTTAATTCATTAATTCTAAACGGTACGTTATATCCATAGGATATATAATGTATTTTATTGATTTTTTATTGTTCCTTCCTCAAGTTTATAATGGTCTTACGAAAATTGTTACCTATACCAACTCGATTCTGTTGCTATTCTTAGTTCATACTTACTACATACAACGAAACACAGGGAAGTATCCGCCTCCGATTTTGATGAATTTTTAATATATTGTAGTCTAGATCCATCAAATAGGGATACATTTTCTTTTATACGTATTTTCTATACGCACTTTTAGATGGTAAAATACACATCGATTAGCTTTTGAAGCAAATATCATTGAAACTATAATATATGTATAAAGAGATGGAAACAATTTTTCAATAAAAATTGAATGGTTTTAAAAGTACTTTATAATAACGGTTTAAACAATTTTTTTTATTACAGTTTTCTTTTCAAAGAAAAAACAGCAGCAACAATTGTAAAGGTAACGACTATACAGGTTTATATGTATAATTCACATATACAATACCTATAGTCGAATAAACTATTTTATACTCGTTTTATAATTATTGGCGAAATATATAGTTTTCAACTATGTATGCTGTGTACATGAATTCTACATATAAAACTTGTGTATTTACAGGGAATGGAAGTTACTTTTTAAAAGTAACAAGTTACAGTTACTCATTACCGAGTAGAAAAAATAACGAATTGCCGTTACTAGTTACTGATTTTTAAAAGTAATTCGTTCACTTACCGTTACTTGAGAAAGTATAAACTTTTCGTTACTTTTCCGTTATTTTTAAAAAATCAACCACTATTCTAGTCTCCGGCTTATGTCCAATCGTGTGCAAAGTAACGATAAAAAAAGTAACTGTAAAATTCGTTACCGTTACTAAAAAAATGTAACTACGTTACCATTAGTTACAAAAAAAATAACGCAGTTATCAGTGGAGTTACAAAAAAGTAACTTGTAACTGTAACTTCGTTACAAGTAACGAGTTACTTCCATTTCCTGTATATTTATAATTAGGAGAGAGAAAGAAACTAGGGATAGTAGACTAATAGGGGTAGATAGACTATAACCGAATGTATAATTTTCCCAATTGTATAATTTTCTAAACAGTACATTATTCCGGCCTTTTATTTCCAAGCGAAAATGTCACTGTGATTGAGCAGTTTAATCAGTCTGTGAGACAATTCGCACTACAGCTCGCGCACGATGGAAATTAACCAAACGCCTCGTAGAATAATCAGGAAGCTGTTATATTGGCTAGTCGAAACGGCGTGTCTTGAATTCATTCATTCGTTCGTTTGTTCGTTCGATCGTTTATACAGTCCTTTTTCACCCCGACGATCTTTACCCATCTGGATCGGAAATTATACGAAGCACCACGAAAGACAATCGATTTTAAAACTAAACAGTTGTGAACATATGAAAGAGGGACGATACAATCATGGATAATGACACAAATAGAGATATTTTCCACTACATTAACTGATATTTATCTTCCATTGACACGCGATGAAGCATGTAGAATGAAAATTTAAAATTTAAATGTGAGAGGAAATTTTGGCTCTACAATGGAACGTATAATTTACGAGCAGAGGAAAACTAATTGATAATTTTTGGATTTTTTAAATTCTAGTTTTAGAATACTTACATACGAGAGTCGTCTGAAAAGTTTTGAGCCTAACATAGAAACAAGTAATTTTTCGGTCAAATTCAGTTTTATTTTTCCACATAGTCTCCTTTTAAGTCGATACATTTTTTCCAGCGATGCTCCCACCCTTTAATCCATTCAAATAATACTGAGCGTCTTGCTTTGGAAAATAGACGTCTACGGATGCGATGACCTCCTCGTTCGATGAAAATTTCTATCCTCCGAGCCAAACTTTGAGCCTAGGAAACTTAGGAAACAGAAAAAAGTCGCTAGGGGCCAGATCTGGTGAATACGGTGGATGGTCAATTAATTCGAACCGCAATTCGTGAATTTTTGCCATACCGACCGCCGAAGTGTGAGACGGTGCGTTATCTTGATGGAACAGCACTTTCTTCTTTTTCAAATGCGGTCGTTTTTTCGCAATTTCTGCCTTCAGCTTGTCAAGCAACAATGCGTAGTACGTCCCTTATTGTTTTACCTTTTTCAAGATAGTCGATCAACACAATTCCATGACTGTCCCAAAAAACAGTCGCCATCACCTTTCCCCTTATAAAAATTTTTCACCGTTTTTAGCCCGTTTTTAACCCGCGCGAACGGTTAATTTGAGTGGTGAAAACGTGCATTTTACTCAGTGGGTATGACTCCGTTTTTAGGTCGCAAACAGGAACTTTTCCGTAAAAATGAGTGGTTAAAACGAATTGCACTCATGCAGGACACGAGTATATCAGAGTGGTAAAAACGTATACATTACGAGTATTTTTGAGAGGTAAAAACGTAAATTTGAGTGAAAAATCTTATACGAGCAAAATACTCATTTAGCACTCGTCACTCACATTGCATGTTTTCACCACTCGAAATTAGTCGTCGTAAGGCATAACCGATAGCACGAGAAAATCAGTTTCGCTCCTGTCGAGATTCGAACCGAGGCCTGGTCTCCAAGTCTGCTCTACGAGAGGTGCCACTTTTCCACTGAGCCACACAACTCCTATATCGATATTCGCTTACTTATGTACCTCTTATATGAAAGATTATAATTATTATATAGTACACTATTAGAAATGTAACCATGAGCTTTCTTTACATGTAAATGAAGCTTGTGGTTATGAACGAAAAGTAATGAATGATTTAACTGAAAATTAAGTTACAGTAGTTACTTAAATGTAATGAACGTGTACATTAAATTTATAAAATTTCATAAATTTTCATGAAAAATACATTAAATTTTATGTATATGTATATACTTTTTACAAATATACTTTTTAATTATAAATACATTAAATTTGATGTAATGTCATGAAATTTAATTTCAAATTGTGTAACTTAAAATGTAATGAAATTTAAGAACATTTCTAACAGTGTAATTATTTATATTTAATACATTGTGTATGAGTTATATATATCTAGATATATACATAAACACACACACACACACACACACATATCACCTCAAAAAGACATTAGACATTAACATTTTACATATTTTGATTTTTAATGATTAACCAATTGATTTAATTCATTATTCTGTGCATAAAAATATTAAAGTACAACTGTTAAAAATAGTTCATAAAACATTTATACCTGAATAAAGTGTAATATATCTCATAAACTATTAATATTTCGACAAGTCTATCTTAATACTTTTGCATGCAGATTAGGAATATCATTTCAAATTAAACAACTTTTTTCTAGATATATTTTATATTTAATGTGATTACCCTAATCCCAAAAAATAATTAAGGAATATGATAGATTAAACTAGAACTCTGATGTGTATGCACACACACACACACACAAACATGCGCGCGCGTGAATATATTACAGTTATATATGTATAACCATTGATAAATTGTCAAAATAAAAATAAAATTCATACAATAATAATTCATTATTATTATTAATTTATTAATATACATACATATGTGTGTATATATGAATAATATATACACTTTTTTTTAACATGGCCGGAGACACTACCGCGTCTCCTGATATATACAATAATAAAAATAATGAATTATTATATAATTTCTATTTTAATTTATTTGAAATTGTACGATATGGTAATTAATAAATGATAAGTAAATGTACGAGTAAAAGAGAAACGTCGTATTAACGTGTTCTCACTCATCAGCTAAAAATGGACAATCCACTCAAAAATACACATGGCGGAGAAACGAGTATTGAAAACGGACGATTCACTCAAAAATACTCGCGTATAAGTTTGTCGTTCATCAGCGGAAAAGCGAGTATTGAAAACGGACAATCTCCTCAAAAATACTCATTGCGTACTCGTGTATACTCACTATCGTTCCTTCACGATACACTGCTTGCGAGTGCAAAAAACGAGCAAGAATGGGCTAAAAACGGGCTAAAAACGGTCCATATGAGGTCTAAAAACGGTGAAAAATTTTTATAAGGGTCTCGTCGATAAAACCGTCTTCGCTTTCTTCGAAGCAGGTTCACCCTTCGCAGTCCACTGTTTTGATTGTTCTTTCGTTTCAGGAGTGAAGTGGTGGACCCAAGTTTCATCAACTGTTATTAATCGACGCAAAAAATCCGACTCGTTTCGCTTAAACTGCTCCAACAGAGCCTTAGAAATGTTCATTCGAATGCGTTTTTGATCCAGAGTGAGCAAGCGCGGCACCCAACGCGCGGTTAACTTACGCATGTCTAATTCTTCAGTCTAATATGACAAACATGTTCTTTTGATATGCCAACAGCCTCTGCTATCTCCCTAATCTTAATTCGACGGTTGTCCATTATCATTTGATGAATTTCTTCGATGTTATCGGTGGTGGTCACAGTTGTTGGCCGTCCCGAACGCTCATCATCAGCTAAGCTGGTACGACCACGTTTAAATTCAGCTACCCATCTTTTCATGGTGGCAAATGATGGGGCAGAGTCCCCGTAAACAGCGTCCAACTCGGCTTTAATTTGCGTAGACATATTGCCTTTCAAATGCAAGAATTTAATTATAGCACGATATTCATTTTTTTCCATTTTTACAAAATGATGATATAAATGATTGTCAAACAAGAACTGAACGTCCAAAGTGGCCACAATTGTCACAGATATCTTTCGTAAGTATCACGATTATAATACCAGAATAGCTTTGACGAGTAACGCCATCTTCGTGATAAGGCTCAAAACTTTTCAGACGATCCTCGTATATGTATTGCGTTACGCATAATGGGATCGACCATCGGGAAACTGTACAATTATCACGCATCAGAAAATTATTTTGTCTTTAATTTGAATATGGAATTGTTAATTTGAACTTATAACTAGGAATTTTTAATCTGGATATGAAATTTGATTTTTTTCTTCTTAGAAAATAACTGTTATCGAAAAAACATTTGTAGGCTAGTTCTTCTTCGCGAGGAAAAATCGAAATAATATTCTACAAAAGACATGCAATTGCCTCTTTACGTATTGTGCAGGAGAAAAATTGTTTGATATTTGTTACTAATATACAGGGTGCGGCGCGGGAACTTCCTTATTTGAAATGATCATAAAACAATAGTTATTGGAAATGTCATTTTAATCTTTCTATTTTTACATAGAGGTACATTTAAAGTTTTTTTTTATTACTTTTTGAAAATAATATCTTGAGGGTGACCTCCTTTCTGGTCAATACATTGAGAGAGTCGAAATCGAAAGTTTTGTTCCACTTTCTCCAGTGTGCCCGTGTCGATGTTAGCAATAGCAGCACGAATATTGTTCTTCAGCATACCCACGGTCTTTGGACGATTAGTATACACCAAGGATTTGAGATATCCCCATAAAAAAAATCACAGGGTGCTAAGTCTGGCGAGCGTGCTGGCCAGTCAAGATCACCCCTCAAAGAGATAAGACGTTCAGGAAAATGTTCGCGCAAGAGAGCCATTGATGTTCGTGCCGTGTGAGCTGTGGCGCCGTCTTGTTGGAACCACACATCCCTCAGATTCATTTCTTCAAATTTGGGAAGGAAAAATTCTTCAATCATCTGGATATAACGGTCAGAAGTAACTGTAATTGCCTTGTCGTTTTCTTCAAAAAACCAGAGTCCAATAATGCCAGCTCTCGATAATATACACCAAACCGTCACACGTTCTGCATGCAGGGGCTGCTCGTGAAGTTCTCGGGGGTTCGTGCCACTCCAATATCGCATGTTTTGTTTATTAACGCATCCTGAGAGATGAAAATGTGCCTCATCGCTGAAGAACACAAGAGCGTCATGAGGCAGGTTTTCGACAAAGGCTTCACAAGCCCTTTTTCGTGAATAGAAATCGCGTGTATTCAGTTTTTGCACCACTGCCAGTTTGTATGGATGAAATTTTAGGTCTTCATGAAGAATTCGTCTTACTGTGCGATCAGAAATCCTAAGAGCAACTGAATGTTTGCGTGCAGATCGCTTGGGGGATTTCAAAATCGCCTTCCGTACCTTCTCGACGTTCTCTGGAGTCTTGGCGGTTTTTGAGGGTCCTGGCTTTTTTTTACAAACACTGCCAGTATCCATAAACGTGTCCACCCATTGAACAACCGATTTCCGATCAAGAACAGGACCTGCAGGCGCGATTTTAAATTTTTTTCTAAATGCACGCTGAGTTGCAATAATTGAACGATTGTTAGAAAAGTAAGTCGCCACGGCGAACGCACGCTCTTCTCTTGTCCACTGCATGGTCGTTACTAAACTAACCGTACCAAAAACGTTAGGCTGCCCCCTTTTGAATGCCCACAAGTCCACTTTTGTAAGATTAATGGCCGCTCTGAAGCGCGCAATTCAAATAAGTAGTTATTAAACTAAAATTATACATATTTTGGCTGCGTTCTGATCACTGCCAGAATTGAAAATCTACACGTAATGTATTATATATCAGATTTTTATTAATGGCAATGAATATCGGAACGCAGTCAAAATATGTATAATAACTATAATTATGGTAACATGTAATTATAGTCATATAAAAAAATTTTTATGATTTTCTGTTTCTAATATTGTAATTCAATATCAATATTTATCAATGTAGATTAACTTTAATCTTGGTTTAATTTACTCGTTATTTTTTTCAAATTCTTGAAATTAAAAAAAAATGAAAGTAAGCTAAATCAAGATTAAAGGGTTAATCTACATTCGTACAAACAGACAATATATCATCAGTACCGGAGTCATGAACCTTAGAAACAAACGGTTTATATACTTGACTTACGAAGATATACGTATGTACGTTACAATGTGAAGCTATATTCGTAGGCAACGTAGCGCAGCGTGACATCATGTGATACATACGTGTGTTGATTACATGTTACGATGATTCGCCGTCATTGTATCGTGAGAGCGACAGCGTTGTAACAATAACTGCTTTACTCTCCACCACCCACACACCCTTACGAATATCGTAATATTCGTGAGAATTTTCCGGTCGAATCTGCTTTTTCTCTTGTGTGAAGGGAAGGGAGGGCTGCCTTTAAGCCTTTACATCCGATTAATTTGAAATTGAAGACGATTGAATCGACCTTATAAATATCCTTTTTTGCTTCAACATCATCATCGCGATTGATAGCCCGCGATTAATTTTCCTTTCGGAGCACGTTCCAAGGACTGCGACTGATAAGACGCAATCTAATAGTTGAAATCATTTATCGCTGTTCGAAACGCTTAACAAAATACATAGGATATCTATTTCTGCAAAAAACATTTATATATAGTCACTTCACTGTTTTTTTTCTGTAAATATTTTTATCGCATAATAGAATGTGAAAGTGAGATATAAAATGAATTAGATGATACCACCGTATGACCTGGCTCTTCCCCCGACTGAAGAACGTGAAATTTCCACTTTCTCGTTCCTTCGCGCGTTGTTAAATCGCGTATTATTAAGGGTCCAGTCTCGTTTGTTGGGTCAAAAAACAGGCATTTTTCATGAATTTTTTGTAGGGAAAGTAAAGAACATATCAACTTGAACCTTTTTCACATGTATTTATAATACTTTTAATAAGTTTGTAAAAAATTTGAGCTCATTTGATCAATTTCCGGCGGCGTGACACGGGACGACGTACACCACTGCGCGTAAGACGGTGTCTCGTTCCGGAAATTCCCCTGGTCGTAAAATTCATCTAAAACAAAAAATGTCATGCGTTTCTTGTTCAGTAGGATTGTCATTGAGGAATAGACTAGAATAAACTAATTCGGTTAAAAATTTACAAAATGGCGGCAGT
>NW_017295914.1:89918-94227 GCF_001594075.2 Trachymyrmex cornetzi | reverse complement strand
CTTCCGCACGGGTCGACTCAATCATAACTTTTGAATCGTAACGAATATCGATTTGCCCTTTTAGCACAACATTCTAGACAGTTATAGCTATCGAAATCCACAAAAAAAAATTTCTATTTTTTTGACCCAACAAACGAGACAACCCTTAATTTTAATAATAATATACGCATACGCATACCCTATCTCATTTTATCCATATTCGGTTATCTCGACGCTTGTATAAATTATGCTTGCAATCGGGCAGTCGCGTGATTTGTATCGTTTCCAAAGGCCGCGGCGCGCCGCGCCGCGCCGCGGCCGTGGCGAGTGGTTGCGCTCGTCGTTGGTGAAAGTGCGCGTTAAGTCCCAGCTACATCTATCGTAATGTTTATTGTAAGCTCCTTACGATTCTTACGATAGCCAATTAGAAATATCAGTGTGTATTGTAATGCTTTTGATTGGCTATCGCAAGGATCGTAAGAAGCTTACGATAAACATTACGATAGATGTAGCTGGGCCTTAAGGCAGCAAACCGCGTCGGGAGAGACTTTTCGAGCTTGGAAATACATGAATGAACGCGCATACGCGCGTCACGCGACATGTACCGTTGCTCGGTTGAAGACTGGGATTGGAGCTTGTTTCAAGAGTTCCACCCAGAAGATTATCAGCAAAAAATCGCTTTTTCACGAGAGATCCCGAACGTTGAACAAATCAACGACGAGAAAAGCGAGAAAACCGAATGGATGAAGCATTCCTTGAGATGTGCCTCCACTCTAAAACAGAAGCTGCGGATCGTCAGATCGGGCTGTGATATATACATGTACGTAGTAATGCTGAAGCAAGAAAGAGCAAGAGAATTTAATATTTATGAGGTCGATTCATTCGTTGGACTTAATTCGTCGATCATAAAGAATTAAGTAGTTGAATTAATACAAAAATTTTAATGGTTTAAGATACGTAAAATTTGTTAAGTTTTAACACAAATTTCCCAGTTGTGTATATAAATTATATTTTTAGCTACTATTTTTTTCAACTATTATTTACACTCTAGAAAAAAGAGAAAAGTTCTTGCGACTATAATTATGTGGTTACACTATATTTATAGTTATATAATATTAGTAACAATAATTATATATTGTTTTATCAATAAGTAATATATATATAGAGAGTGTACAAAAAGGCCCGGACTCTTAAATATCTTAAAAAATAAGCATTTCTGAAAAAATGTTTTAAGTTGTAAGACTTAAAGAAATTAAATGTGGCGACATTTATTTGAATTTTGGATGACCTTGAAGAGTCCTGTCAAAGTTAACATAAAAATCTTAAATGAAAACTCTTATTTTTTGTTACATATTCTTGTAGCTAAAGTCGCGAACACTATAATAAAGTATTTTTGTAATCAATACTTAACAAATTACAAAACTTGAAAGTTACAGTACCACTGGCATAATATCGTTACCTATAAGGTATATCGCGTAGAGGTTGCCGATCTTATTTATACGTCGTGTGTGAGTGCGCGCGCGTAACTTTCGAGTGTCATAATTCGTAGTATTGATTTAAAAAATTCTTTATTATAGTGTGTGCATAGTTGGCACTGAGAAAATATATGATATTAACTATAAATATATATTTCTTGATAAAATTAAACAAATATAATTTTTATTACTAACGTTGTAATAGTGATAACCATATGTGATAGCATAATACGATATCATAAATTAATTAAGGTAGTATACCATGTAATTATTGTTACAAGTATACCAAAAACTTTTCTCTTAATGTAGAATCATATTTCTTAACTACTTTTCTAACGTAGACTAGCACGTTAGTTGCTAGTGAAAAAATATTGTGTAAACTTCACTTCATGTTAATATGAGATTGACAATGAAAATCGATCTCATCGCTCACCGCGGATGATTTATTTCCATGGAACTTTCACTCGCCGTAAGATTCACTTTCTTCTCGTGAGGACTCGTGACTCGCGAGTCCAGGATGATCCATCGAGAAGCGAACTCCGTTGCGAATAGAGTTCTTATAATGAGTCTGAACATTGTTGTTGTCCAGTGGTCAATTCGAACTGGAAGTTTATAGGTACAAACTAAAATATTTATTTATTTTTCTTAGGCTGCTAGTTCTCGGATTTCGTTTTCTTTCGGATAATTACACATTTTAAATCTTTATGTAAATGAATTTCCGCAAACTTCGACTATATCTAGACATGTCAATGCAGTCGAAACTAAATTAATATAATCTACACATAGGTATGTCAAAAATTTGTATTCATTGGCATAAATTTCATTATGCATTTTCTATGTATTTTTTAAAAGATGTTAATCTCTATGAAACACAAACTTCTCTTTTAACACCCTTCGTAAACTTTATAAACTATACATATATAACTTGGCAAATGCTTATTGTTACTCTGCTAATCACTTTTACATTATCCTAACCTGAACAATTTCTGGTTTCAGCCCAAACATAGTGGAGCCAATCAAAAGTCAGACGCATACGGTGTTTAGACTTTTAATAAGAACTCTAATTGCAGATTCATCGTTGCATTCTATACCACCATGCGGATTTGCGTGGAACATGCGGTGTTTAGAGCGAGCACGTTCTCGGAGAGACAAGGCCGTTTTTGCTCGGGGAATGTATGTACATACATATGTAATGAAACGCACCGAGTTTTTCCAATGCTCGTCGGGACGTGCTTGTGCACGCGATAATATAATTGCAACTATAATGTACCCGCAACGCCATTACCGATGGTCGCATTAGCATGATGCACGCGGACGGGATAGGTTTGCCTTGAAATTATCTCCGTGACGTAGTTTGCGAGATGTTAAACACGTGCGGTATTCGCGGTGCGTCGCGTGTCTGTGTGCAGCGGCTATTACAAGATGAGTTCCGGATTTGTCGCCTCGCACCTTCACTTGTTCTATCGGAAAAGCTGGGAGGGACATGGAAATCGTTGAAAACCATCGGCAACGGAATTCTGTAACTCGTTATGCAATCGTTATGTTATTCATAACGACAGTTGCGCAGATATTTTATACTTGTAGTAAAAAAGCTCCGCAACTGTCGTTATCAACACATAATGACTGCATAACGAGTTATAGAATACAGGGGCTGGGATGTAAAAATCATCCCAGATGCACTGAGAAAAAAAACAATGATTGTAATTACTGTAATTTAAATATGTATAATTTATAGTCATCTTCAGTGCCAATTACATATTTTTTGATAGGACTATAAATATAATTATTATTACTAACATTATAGCAGTAATAACTATAAAAATGGAGTTTCTAATTATAATTATTTTACCATGCAATTATAGTCACAATTACCAAATACATCTCTCCCAATCAGTATGATTATGTTCTGGTTAAAAGAGGAAGGAACGACGTATTCTGTATCTTATACGTTGCTTCTTTTAAAATAGTTGAATCCTCTTCTGTTTATATACACGTAACAAATTGTGTTTACATATATATTTGTTGGAAAAACCTAAAAAGGAAAAGAACAATAAGACTTCGGAAGTTAAGAGTTATATATATCCACTTTTGAAAGTTGATACGACAAGATGATTGTGATAGAAGCATTTAGTCATGCCATTGCAATTGGCCATTTTTCAGATTGTAATACCGTCTGTCATTTGAGAAAAAATTGGAAACTCTGCAATTTATTATTACAACGATTTATTATTAGAAGAGAGAAATAACGTTTTTTATCTCCACATACTTTGAATTAATTTTTGACTAATTTAAGCAACTTTTACCGTATATTAATATTCAAGATTTTAATGACTATTCTTATTGCGATATTTTCTGTTAGTTTGGGTATATATATTTTATTGTTTATTAACATTGAAAATAACCTAAGTTAAAACGTTTGTTCGATTTCTGTATTTGAATTATATGAATTATTAAATATTACCTGCACTCAACACCTAGCTTTGGCTCGTAACGAGTATTTATTTTTAAAAATTTTAGCTATATATATATAGGGTAATTCCGGTATATAAGCCGCGCTGGGATTTACGTAAAACATGTTGTATAGCAAAATACAAGTGCTTTGCTTTCGTATTCTTTGTTTAGTTTGTTGAAACCCTTGCATTTTTGCCATATATCCCACCCATTATCTATATATATATTATATAGCAAAAATGCTATATAATTATATTCAAAAAGTTTATTTTTTAATACGCAAAACTAAATATTTCGGATTTATAATATTTTTTTCGTAGTAGTAGACAGTACAAAGTTTTTACTGATATAGTTCGTTTATTTTAAACATAGTAAATAATATTTAATAAATTAAGTTTTTGATA
>NW_017295914.1:86055-86409 GCF_001594075.2 Trachymyrmex cornetzi | reverse complement strand
TGAACAACATTCAAGAGGTTTTAGCCATCGGTCGGACATCTTGGGTAATGTTAGTGCCGACGGTACTATAACTTTCTAGCCTTATAACTCGCAAAGTATTTAATGAAAAAATATTTTATTATAGTGTTTTGAAAAGCTCTCAAGGTAAGTTACAAGAAAATATAATGAAAAATGGAAGGTTCGATTTAAAAAATTCGAAGTGACCTTGCCCTGACCTTGACAACGCCACCCAAGGTCAAACCAATGATACCATTTTATATTCCCCTCGAAGTCACAAAACATTTGTTTGAAACATTTTTCTCTAAAATGCACTATTCAAGAGAAATTTGAGGTTGTCATTTAAAATGGGACACC
>NW_017295914.1:63708-85994 GCF_001594075.2 Trachymyrmex cornetzi | reverse complement strand
CCTCTCTCCCCCCTCTCTGTGATAAATTAATAATCAGCTGTAAGCCCCTTGATCGATTTGTGAAATAAATATTACAGATAATGTTTATTTCACTGGACATCTGGGACACTCGTAAATCGAATTGTTATCGAAGGGCAATCAGGAAACGAGGATATTTCGGATTTCGGCACGAACGCGTTCTCATACGAGAAATCTAATTTATTTCGACGCGCAGGGAGAAACTTATGTGATCTCTGGCTTCGCGAATATATATTGAGATCGCCGGGAGGGGAGGGGAGGGGAGGGAAGCGTCGAGAAAAACGTCGTCGTGAGTAAAGGGAGATAGTTGATGTTTATGTTAGTGAGGTCGATGCAAAGGCAAGTTTTTGTACGGTTGCAACGTAGGGAGAGAAAGAACTTCTGCTCGATTTGGGCTCGATCCTGATTCCCGCGCAGCGCAACGCAGCGGCGGTGACCCACTGACCTGGAACCCTGGCATCTCGCGCTATCGGTTGATCCAATTTTCCCGCGTGTCGTTGACTCGTTCCTGCGTCAGGACGCGCCGTAGGGATGCGTTCGTCCCTGGAAGTCATCGATTTCCAGGAATGGGAGCTGCGCCCCGGTGAGCCGCGCGCCGAATCGCGCGCTCTCGATTCTCCTGGCTGTCTAACATCTCACGTACATCTCTCTCCCTCTCTCTTGTTTCTTGTTTCTCTTTTGGCTCCGCAACTCGCCGTGACTTCCCCCAAGTGTGTACCACGTTTGTCGCGTCGAGGATTGTGAGGTCGCGGAAACTACGCGAGATCCTCCCGCTGGACCAGCAGCAGCGGTGGCGGTAGCAGCGGCAGCAGCAGCAGCAGTATAGCTCGCAGTCGATACCGCTGCTTCGTCGAGGAAACGCAAAACGAGGACGCGCGCGACGGATAGGGGGAGGATAAACCGAACTCTTATAGTTGGAGAATAATGAGAACAGTGCTCTGGATATTCGATATCGGGTCCTTTGATCAAGTCTCTTCCGCGGTTCTGCGTTACTGATCTTCGCTCAATTCGCGGACAACCGAACCCGAAGTAGAGTTATAAGTGGCTGTCGATGACTCGAATATTTATCAGACGCGAAATGAAGACGTTTACTCGTCCTATTCGTTTCATCGTGACAGCAAGTTTGCAGTGATATAAGACAAGGGGAAAGGATATTACACAAGTGTCGGAGTGTGGTAAGATAAATACGAAGGAGAGGATATATGAGCAGATAATAATAGTAATAAAAAGGGTAGAATATCGCGGATAGAAGAACGCAATGTGGTAGAAATGATCGCAATGCGTTTATGAAATCATAGTGAATACCGAAACAAAGCTGACTCTCTCGAGTAGATTTAAGATTTGGAAACACAGAAAAGAGTCTCAATGTAGCGGTGTAATAACATTATATCGTTGCGTTTAGAGTGTTGGAAAAAAAAAACAATTATGAAAGTAACAGCTATACACAAACTTTGGTAATTATTATTTACAATAGGGCCTTTTCTGAATTTTTGTTTTTTTTCTTGCTATCTTGATAAAAATCTTTATTGCGACTCAAACAATGATAATCAATCAGGGAGGTCAAAAAATATGTAACCTATCTATTTATTTACTCCAGTATAACTCTTCCGACTTTTAAAAGAGCTGATTTCACTCCTAAATACGACTAATACCTATAATAATTTATTATACCTATTTTACTGTGTCATTGTGATTTAACTTATTATCAAAATTATTAAATCTTTACTAAATGGATGAATTTACTATGTACTAAAAATAATCGAAACCGAAAAGATTAGACAGACCCTAACGTTAGGTATTGAATTATCATACAAATTTTTTGCTTCAAAACACAAATTCTCCGCTTTAAAACACAAAAATTATATAAAAAAATAGTTTGTGTTTTTGGAGAAGATAGAATTTCCAGAGTTTTTTATTGTTTATCATTTTAATTACCGACATATTGTTGAAATAACGTGCGCGATTAATTAAGCGATACCTTTATTGCCTGCAATTACGATCCTCACAAAGTACGAAGAGAGCCGTGGGATATCGGGGAGCACTTTGACCTGTGACGGAGTCACGTTCGTTATTGTAAAACAGTCACGTTTCCAGATTACCGGAATCGTTTTAATTTACGTGTCAATGTCTATGAAGAAAATAACATCCTTGAGAGCGATTGGCAACAAGCTGCCTGCTCTAATTCGGACAATTCTCTTCGCTTTGTTTTCCGCCCACGCCACGCGACGACACGTTCACGTTTACACGCTCGCCTACATTAATTAACCAGGCGTTGGCCATTTATCTGTCATAAAATCACCTTCGTATCGAAGTACACTTCAAGTGCAAGCGCAACAATGTACTCGTAGACTTAACGCGCTTTTTTCGTACTTTAATCGCGCTTTAGTAGCGCGAGCTCCAGTTGCAATTCGCAAATTCTTTATTAAAAAAAAAATTTTTTTTCCCTTTATTATACTTCAAAAATATGGTTTTAATATAAAATATCATCAGTTGCCATGAATTTTTAATTAAATTGTGTGTTTATAAGGCGTTTTGAATTTGGCAAGTCACTTATTTCATAAATGTTCCTGAATCAATTTGAAGTTTGTTTTTCTCTTTGAAACGTTAAGAGAAATCATTATTTAGTTGATTTGTTACATTAAAAGTATCTTTATATAATTTATAATTATATAATGAAGATATTTAAGATATTTAAGATATTTTTTCTATTTATAATTTATATCTTTATTTATTATTTATAATTTGTCGAAAGAAAATTACTTCAACTTAAAAAAAAAATAGAAAATTTACACATTTGACGTTTTGACTTCTTTAAAATTTAGTTTCTAAAAAATCTTAAATCCTGCAGTGCATGTACCTATAATCAATGAACGTGATGATTTGTTACAGGTGCAGTTGAGAAATAATTACCAAAAATGAGTTGCATGTCGCAATGCGCCAAGTACTTTCTCTGCTTCTTCAACTTTATTTTCTTTGTAAGTATACAAGTTTTCACTAATTTAGGAATCGAAACATACATTTCTTATGTTTGCGAACGTAATCGTAATTCAGCAGTATTGCAATTAGCAATAATTCGGCGTTTATTTCTTATTTCCTTGGAAATCTTTACTTTGAAGTTATCGAAACATTTCTCACTCATCATTTTGTATGTGTTTAATTTAGCCAATTATACGCGTAGTATCAAAGAGTTGAGAAGGATTAATCACCGTCGAAGAAGTACGCAAACTTTCTTGGTGAGGTGTACAGTTGAATTACACGAAATCTTCTCTCATAAAATAATCTCTCGATTCATACCGTTAGAATTCCTGGTTTTTCAAATGTATTACTGTATCACAGGAATAAACGCTAGAATAAGATCGTTTTGCAAGGCACCGTTGTGCTCGATAATACACATTGACAAAACGTGTCGAAAGCTCCTTTAGTTATCTTTCATCAGCGAGTGAAGATATAATGTAATGTTTAATCCGCTGATGTTTATTTCTCAAAGCGTCTTGTGACAGTCGATATCAAGATTTACGTAGTGTGTAATCCTTGAATCAGAAAGAAAACTACTCGGTACATTTCATGAACCCAATCTATCGAACACGAGTGACAGGTACGCAAGAGAGAATTGACCTATTTTAGTTTATACTTATAGAAAATTCACGTTGCTCCTCGGACGTCACAATCCAAAGTGTGTACGATTTTGCTCAAGTATATAAAAATCTAGGTAGACACAGAGCTGAAAATAATTGTGTTAAGCCATTAAAATTAAATTATGTATACAAAAATTCAAACATGATAAGCAGTGTTGTAAAAAGTTTTGATATTTCAAGGATTTCTTTGGGGAAAGGAGGTTATCAGTTCTGTTATCACGTAAATAGTAATTTTTTGCATTAATGAATTATTTTTTTTATTTTAAAGCTTAGGAATGTCTCTCTCGTTCCTGATTTTGAATGGGAAAAATATTAATATTAGGTTTTGTCACACGTAACTTTTAATCATAAATTTCGGAAAGGAGAAAGAGTTGAATCTCTCAATTCCTCCCTGGCCCTATGCGTCGTACATAACTACAATATTTTAATGATCCAACAAAATTATTTTCAGATCTGTATCTAATTATTAGCTAACTTTTTCAATAGTTCAACAAAATCATTCTTTCCATGTAGGGACCAAGAGCAATTTTAAATTAGAAGGCTGATCGAACACAAAATTTGCGAGAAAGGCGACATACAAAGTGAAATTTTTTTCACAACAAAAATCTCAGGCAGAAATCGCCTGCCTGCCTCGAAGCATAAGCGTTAAGACCTTTCTGTCTTCTTTGGTAGCCTTGAGGTTCTGCCACGAAGCAGAACGGAAACCTACACATTAAAGCCTCGTGTTTTTACAGATCGCTGGAGGAGCAGCATTAACTGTCGGTATTTGGCTTTTCGCTGACAGAACCTCCTTCACCAATCTCATCGCGAAACTCGATCAATCCGACTTGCTGGTAAGATGAAAACAGATTAATTATCGCAGACGTACACTCTAAATTTTTGGGAGTAAAATTTCACTCCTAAACTATCACAAAGAGTGATAGTTGCGCCAGTCCGACAGGAGTGAAATTTTCACTCTTAGAGAGTGAAAAATCACTCCAAATGGAAGTCAATTTTCAATCTATGTGGAGAGTGAATACATTTCACTCTCTGAAGGGAGAGACTGAAACTTCACTTTAATAAATATTAGGTTTAGCCTTCTTACGTCTAATCTAAAAATTATTAGGCTCGTTCGACGTGTTTTTGCACAAAATGAACGAATATGGCAGAAGAAAGCGTCGCTCTGTCTCGCGAAACGAGATATTAATCATTAAAGTTGATTTTTTAGGTTAGGTTAAGAAATTCACTCCTGGAGGAGTGAAGTGAAGTTCACTCCTTGTCGGATTGGCGCAACTATCATTTTTCTTGGAGTGAAATTTCACTCCCAAAAATTTAGAGTGTAGATCCGCATTATAGCGACGTTGTTGGACAATGGATGGGAAGGGAAGGGAAGAGAAGGGGATCCAGGTTGCATGCAGTTGTTCCCAGACATTTCTTCTACCTTGTTTTTCGAGGAAGTCATTAATTGATATTGCGCGCGGCCACTTGCTCGCGTGATCGTGGCGTACAAGTGGCGAATTGGCCGGGTACCAAATATCCAATGAAACGAGCACTTTGTACGAACGCTGCAGAGAACAGCGTATCCATGCCGCGCACGACGACATGCAGCGAAGTTTGATTAATTTAATTTTCAAATCGATCTTAATTTCTACCTTCGCGAGTTCGAACAAAAGCAGGATAAGTACTTTCGATATTTTAAACGAGCTGGACAATTCTCGGCGAAAATACCGGTTTGCAAACGAGTTCCGCTGTATTAAAATCCTGCTGCAGCTCATGAGCATTTTCCGCTGCTTTGTTAAATTGTAAACGTGCGATGATTCTCGTCACCGAATTCTGACAAATTTTAAACTGGAGGTATTTATTATTTAACTCGACATCTCTCTTTTGAACATCGCGTCGTATTGACAGTTTTATGGTGAAATATTGTCTTCGCGTGTGAAAGTGATTGACTTTTATTGGGTCCCTCAGGGTCTCAGCTTGATCCCATATTGAATTTCATTTAGGGTTGCTATATCAACATTTTCAAAACTAGAACTTACAAGCCAATAATCCCGGACATTTCGCTTGTAAACCCGGATGTGTATGTGTGTAGATTAAAATAGGTCAGAATAATCAATAATTAATTTAATTATTTCCTAACTAATTAAGTAATTACTTATTAGCACTTACAATTAGACCAAAAAACAATTTGACCTGAAAAATAAATAAATACAAAATGTTTTTATTTAACCGTTACCACTAAGCGGGGTTACTAGTTGCCGAGCGATTTCTGTTGGTGCAAGCTTCTTTGCGTCTTTCGATAATTATCAATTATACTACATTTTATTATTTTCCAAAATGAAGTACCAATATTTATTCTAAAAAGTTGAAAGTATGTTATATAATTTTTAGATATTTTTTGAATCATTCTGTATAGGTGAAAAAAACGGACACATTCTAGTGTCCCCGTTAATATAGATGAGGCACCAAATTGTACCTAGTAGGGTGAGAGTTAAAATAAAAAATTTCATTATAGGTTTTATTATCGATTTAGAATTGTTCCTACGTATGTTTTTAGTGGTATTTTTAAAATATCAATAAAATAATTAAATATATAAATATAAAATGTATTAAAGAATTCACATCAATGAAAAATAATTTACATTACATTTTTACTTTGCGATTACACATCATAAATCAGTAAAATAAATTGCGTATTAATATTAATTGGAATCACATGACTATTGTTATAGATTTGGAATAATAATACTCCCGCGCAGGATAGCGCATAATTATCTTGGACGCCCTAAAAAAAAAGAGGACGATATCCGGGAAAGGAGAGCAAATGGCAACTCAAGTCCCATTTGAAATAATTTTTTATAACGTTTCAACTGAAATGTTTTTAAATTTATGTGATATTGTTTTCTATGTTTAAGCAATTTAAAAAAATGCATTTTTTATCAATTCTATCTGCATAGGCTGCCGATTTTATTACTGTTTCTCGAAATTTATTGTCGAAAGAATTTCATGGCAGAGACGTCTTATCTCTTCTTCGTAAGAAATACATTAGAAGAAAAATAACTTGCACGTATCCTTACAGAGTCGGCTATTCATACTGCCAGTTTCTTTTGCGTAATCGTGCTAATTACGTCGTAAGTCGTTTGTTACGCAATTAGCGGTAGGTGTAACGAGGAAGTTTGACTTGAACAAATTGGATTTGTTATCGATTCTCTTGCGATTATCATATTTATCATATCAGCAGAAAAGCTCTTGTTTTTATACGTTTAATTTGTAGGTAAAACGTGTAAAAAATGCGTCCTTCTTACGTATGTGACGCATATATAAGAAGTATGACTTCTTATGTCTCGTTCTGTCGATGAATCTTTTCATTAACATTGAAAAATTATCTAATGCGGTTTGCGTTAGCCTCGCATTGTACGAGCACGTGCGAAATGCAGATTTATAACGAGAAACGCGTGACGCGTGTTATACCATACCATTGTTTCTAACAGATGAATACGTCGGTGTTACTATCGCACGTACGTGATTTTTCTATTATATGTTACGGTGTCGTCAAATCGATAATGTAAACACGCATATTCTTCCTTCGGATTTCCATTTTAACACTAACATTCACGTAAGAGATTTCCGCCAAACACTCTTAAAAATAAAATAAAACATATTCTTTTGTAATTTCTTTTATTTTAGCAATATAACTACAATAATTTGATCTTTTTGACTATAAAATAATAAAAATATCTATTATAGATTAATGCTTAGAAAATTTGCAATTTTTTCTCATTAAAAATCCCCTTTTAACTTTTATTACAGCCTTACATATTTGGGCGTTCTTTTATTTAATTTTTCAAGCGTATTTATATTTATATTTATATAATATTTTTCTTTATGAATTTTTTCTGTACATTTTTCTATTATCCACGGAGATTTTTTGATGAAAAAAGTAAGTTTAGTGAAAAGTAAATTTTCTAGGTAACATATCGTGAAAGATGTTTTTATTATTTTATAGTTTAAACCAATAAAATTATCGCTAAAATAAAAAATTACGTAAAATGTTTTGTTTTTAAGGTTGTCCGGGAATTTATGAACGGTAATGTATAAATTCGTTGAAATTTACCGAATAAACGTTCGATCCTCCAAAAGCTCCGACAAAGCTTTGAAATCTAATAAGTGGAATGCAGGAACTAGATCAGCTTAAAGATAAACGTCTATTTCTTTTGGAAAGATGCCAAACGTACGATAGAAGATTTAACGGAGATAACCTGCGAAGGATATGACATGTTTTAAATGATTTTGTTTGGTTTAATTATTGGTTTATATTTTTTAGTTTTATAAGAGAGAGAGAGTATATAGATTTTATAATTTTAATTAAATAATTTAGTATAAATGATTTACTTAAATTTTAAACATATACTCGTTAGAGTTTTTTAAATATTTTACCACTTTGGAGAACTAATTGTAAGTTTTTTTTAAGTAAATGACACTTTGTTTGCACAGGTATTATTTTAAAAGAATTCACGAGAAATTACTTTCAGCACGTGTAGTGACATACATACACTATAAGCTTTCTTTAATTACGAATCGCTTAATGGTACCGGATAATCTACGGTTTAACGAGGTGTTTGACTCTATAAACTACACGAGAGAGAAGGGACACAAAAAGAGTGACTTACCTTAAAGGCCGCAATTAATGAGAACAATAGAGAATGGAAGTTGCTGCTTCCTTCGAATAATTGCTACTACAAAGCTATTTCCTCCCTCCACGCTTTACATACATATACATGATATACATATGAAGGATAATTTTGCTCAAGTATTTAAAAATTTAGCTAGATACAGTCTGAAAATAGTTTTGTTAGATTATCAAAATAATTATGTAAGACACTCAAACTGATTGCTGGACTATTGAGACTTTTTGCAACATTGCTCATTATGCTCGACATTCCTACGTAATTATTATGGTCCAATAAAATTAATTTCAGATCTGTATCTAGCGTTTATAGATGTTTTAGCAAAATCGTTCTCTTCGTATGCATTGATTATACATATATTAATGTATACAGTAGCTGCCAAAAATTTTCGGCACTTTTAAGTGAGTAATTTTCTTGAGTTGTTTTAGATAAAGAATCTTCACAGATAAATATCTAGTATAATACTTGATTGAAACTTAATATTGACGTCTAATTTAAACTGAAAAACAGTTTGACAAAAATTATTGTAAAATTATATGTTGGTCGGAAACTTTTGGCAGTCACTGTATACATATAAGTCAATTATATATTAATATATTAATATGTATACAAGTTATTTTATGTAGGTATATAGATGCAAATGTAGGTACTTTTTCCTCGAAGAAAAAGCGAGAATCGACGGACCGATGTGTGATACGCGACGTGGGTACAGTAACGTTACAGACAGGAGAACGAGAAACGTAATTATCGGCACTTGGTCGTTGATGAGATGATTGGTTGTCACATTAGCGTAACGCGTGGGAGGATCAGGGTGCTCCATCATGGATTCGTGGTTCGCTCGTATATTATAGGTACATGCAAGGGGCCGAAGCTCCTCGAACGATTTTATGCGGCGGGATGGACGCAGCTCCGCTTCGATTCTCTCGTTCGCTGAACATTCGACGTCTCGAACATTGCGAAATCTCGCCTGAAATCATTTTATATTTACATCGCCCGTTTGTGTGCTCCCCGGTGGCAGAATTAGACAGCGGAACGCTGTGGAAAAGTAAAAGTGCCGCTTTCGTTTGACGAGTTTCGCGCAGCGAAAGGGTAACGCACCGTTTTCCTGCGATCAAGCGACATTATCATTAGAACAGTCATTCGCCTCAAAAAATTTGAGATGTCGTAAGATTAGATAGCCATTATAAAATTAAATATCTCGAAAATGAACATGGAGATGATTACTAAAATTAATCCTTAATGTACAAAGTAATATGAATTACGATGATTCATTTAGCTGCTACTATAAATATCGTTACGTTAATAATAATGGTCGTATATTATCGCGTCGTATATTGAACAAACTCGTTTCTAGTTTCTCGAAGCGATTTGCAAATGATGATAAAGACATATCTGGAATCGTATATAATAAGATGATAAAATAAAATCGTAATATTGATTCGTTTTAGGTATATGAACAAATTACTGTTACCCAGTTCTGTATTACTGTTGCATTATTAGCAAAGGCTCGGTGACGCTTAGAAAGTCTCTTCTAATCACTCTAATCACTCGAACGGATATAACTTGTGTCCGTTATACATCTCTAGCTAGCATCTCTTAGAAACTTCTCGCGAATATGATTCAATTTGCAAATTATGTGGGTTAGTTGTTTGAGATATTAAGCGTAAAATACCTGATCGTTTCTATCTTTGAAGAGAATTTTTTACACAGCCTGGATTTAATCTCAGAATCGTTTGTTTTATCGGCTCAATAGGACTTTACACACATACGATTTACGTGTCATTGACATCACTACGTACTGTTACATTGATTGTACACATGTATGCATATACCTTCGTAAGGCAATTTCGTATCGAATCAGGTGTTTAACAATAAAAACCTGACATTGTTTGTTCGTATAAACTACTACTAATCTATGAACTACAATTTCGTAAGTACAGATTGCAGAGCTTTTATATCAAGCAAATGTTGTCACGACATTAATAGCTCTAGATGCCTATATTGGACTAAGAAATGATACAGAAGATTTCAATTTTAAAAACTTTCCATTTTTTTCTATATAATTTCTACCTCACAGACACGTATTAATTATATTATTAATGCATAATATGCTTTAATTCTGGGAAAGGATTTTTAAATCTGCAAAAAAAAAAAGAGAAGTTGCGACACAAAAATTATTGTGTTTAGTGGATAAAACAGATGACTTATTTAGGACGCCTTAAAGTTCTCACAAAGGACAATCGATAAATTTTCACAGAAATTTTGCTTGGTTGAGAGTTCCGCAGAGAAAAAGACATAGTGGTAGCAATTATATAATGATGACAATTATACAAATTTCATATTATGTAAAATTAATGCTCATAATTGAAAGAATCACATTAATATATAGTTTTTACAACTATAAACTAATTTATAGCTGCATTAAGTTTATTCAACTAAGTACATTAATTCTACATATAAAGCTTATATAGTTATTTATACAGGATGTCTGATAAGTTTTGACAAGCACTCGTGTGTATATAGAATGAACTAAACTAAGTCGAAAAATCTTCTATCATCTTACAATTTTCGCAATAGTTAACCAGATATTAATTACTAAAAATCGCTGAATATTGATTTTCAATAATTTTTTATTCAAATACTATCAACTTTACAGAAAAACAGCAAGAAACAAAAATTGTTTATTTTCTTCTCATAAAGTTCTGAGAATTTTTTCAGAATTTTTTAATACCGTATTTTCTCATGTTGGTAAAAATAGTTGCCAATAAGAAAATGCAGTACTAAAAAGTTGATAAAAAATTCAGAAAAAATTCTTAGAATTCTATGAGAAGAAATAAACAATTTTTGTATCTTGCTGCTGTTTTTCTGTAAAGTTTTGATAGTATTTGAGTAAAAAATTATTGAAAACCAATATTCGGCAATTTTTAGTAATTAATATCTTGTTAACTATTGCGAAAATTGCAAAATGGTAGAGGACTTTTCAACTCAGTTTAATCCACTCTATCTTCACACGAGCGCTTTGTTAAAACTTACCGGACACCTTGTATAATTGCTATCACTATGTTTCTGAATGTACATAGAAGATTGTAAATGGATTATAAATGGAAACGAACGCGTACAAACGAAAGTTGGCGACAGACATAGTTAATTAAATATCTCTTGGGATACCCTTATTACGTATTGTTAAAGATATCGTGTCGTTTACATTTCCTTGATAATATTGTAATTCCATTAGCCAGAGAGTATTCCGACCCTTCAGCTTATTTCGTTAATTACCTTCCTGTTTAAGCGATATTGATGGAGAACAGATAAGTAGCGGTAAATCTCATCCTTGGACAATAATCAGCGTGAACAGTCATATCGATATTAATCAGAAGTGTTGCCGACATACGTTGATGACGTACGAAACACGAACGGAGAGAAAGAGGAGAGAGAGAGAGAGAGAGAGAGAGAAATTAGAAAGGAAAATTTTTCTTGTAAAAGAGAGAAAATTCAGAGGACCTGGCTTTCGCTTACAATTAGATATCCGTCCTCCTTTTTCCATCGGGCACGTTCAATGTATCCACGAGCACGAGGGCGAACAGGTATTTAGGACATACGCCGTTAGTTCCAGAAAATGCATTAACTCGCTGACGCACGCGCAATATACGTCCGTGTACTGCAAATGCGTTAAATTGGGTCATTTCAGAGCAACAGCTCGTGCTCGATGATGTGCCACGATTCTTCGTATGCGTGTGTGTGTGCGTGCCTGATAGATCGTGTATTCTTTATTAGGGCCTCGTGTTATTTTAACGTTAATCCTTGAATTACCGACGATTTATCCTCTTGAACAACATGATAAGAGCTCTGTAGATTTCTACGTTCATTGACAGCTGTTTAAAGCGATTGTAAAAAGATTAAAAAGAAGGGTATTTTTAGTTTTTTTACAGTTTTTTAAGTGTCAACAATTGAAATCTTCTGAAAGATTTTCAATCGATTGGTCAGATATTTCAAGAAAAATCGTTTATCGCAATATTTTCCACATTCAGTATTACATACATATGCACGCACGCACGCACGCGCGCATATTTCTAATAAATCTTAAAATTTCACCAAAGTAGAGCTTAAAATTAATTTAAATCTGGAAACAATGATTTTATTTGTTTTTTGCAGCTTGTTATAATCTTTAGAAAGACCTTTTTATCTCATCGTTTACAACTCCAGAGCCACATTAAGTGCGTCAAGGCGCATTAAATTGATATACAATTCAACATTACTGATGCTAATAAGTGTCTTGTAGACTAGTAAAGCAGTAAATTAATGTACTCTAATTATTAATGTACACTAGATCTGCAAGATGAATGACTCATAGTAGTATTAAGCTGATTATACAAGGTGGCCATTGGGAAATTGCTGAAATTGAATGGCTGCTGTTATTTTGTAACGACTGGACAAAGTAAGATGAGTTAAACACTACTCTTCAAAAGAATTATTGTCAATCCTTTTTTATATTTATTGTTTTAAATATATATATTTCTTTTTTGCACTTTATGTGCTAATAAAAACGGATTTCTTTTACTGTACAGTGTTTAATTCATCGCCCTGACAATGAGAAAAATATTTTGGTTATATCAACAAGAAGTATTATACAATACAAATAAAGTGCATTCTGATCATACTAATCAGAGTTCTGATTATCATAATTGAATTTCTGGTTATCTTGAGTAAAATATTTGATAGATTCAACTATAAGTATCCGATTTGTATTTATCTGGTTAAAACTATTGAATTTCCAATTTATGTAATTAGATTTTGTTTCCCATGCTTATATCGTCACAAAATAACAGCTACTTAGTTTCAGTAACTTTCTGATGGTCAACCCGTATATATAAAACTGAGTAGCCACGTCGGTCGCTTATCATTTGCTGTCGTCGCTCGAATAGTTTTGATCAATCTGGCGGAACAAGCCGGTGAAACCGAACACGAGACAGCCTCCTTATTAGTCCTTTCACCTGGTGACCTGATTTTTCGTGGCACACGCTCCGTCGTCAAGTGGTAGTTCAATAAGACGTGCAACGTTGGCACGCCTATATCAAGGTGGTACCTTTAGTACTAAAAATATCTGATATCCGTTCAACAGGTGTTCGAGATAAGAGTGTCAATGTGCTCACGAAGTAATCCACGACGGATACAAATCGCAATGGAATACTTTAGAGCCAAGCCGCTGCAGTCTCGCGAACGTAAAACGTGGGTCACGCGATGGCGTTGATCGTCTTATCCGAATCACGAAAGCACTTGTAAATTATTCTCAAGTATATTTCCGCTGCTGTTCTCAATGAAACAGCAGCATTAATTTTTTATGATTTGGCCAAATGGTTGTATTAAGAGTCGCATTGGCATTGTCAATTTGATTGGCTTGTTAATAGATAAATTCAATTTGAGATTAATGCAATCCTGAAGCATGAATGTATGTGCGATAGATTATCTTAGGCTCGTATCGGTCTTGAATTGAAATTATAGTTATGCATTCTCGGCAAAAATCGCTAATTATAATTGCCTTATTTTAAGCCAACACAAAATATAACAATAAAATATATAAATACAATTTGTATGTATCTTAGACTCTCGAATTAAAAATATGAAAAATTCAGACCTATAAGTCAGGCTAATAAGAGTCAACGCAGGTCAAAAAGCGTAAGGATTCTTCTTCCAAAAAGAAAAATTTTCTTCAATCAATTCGATGTTGTTGAATCATCTTTGATTCGAAAGAGAATCGAAACGTTCAAGACTTTTAATAAAGATGATTCAACAACATCGAATTGATTGAAAAAAATTTTTCTTTTTGGAAGAAGAATCCTTACGCTTTTTGACCTGCGTTGACTCTTATTAGCCTGACTTGTAGATCTGAATTTTTCACAAAATATAACTGTGTACAAATTTTATTCTATACATGATATACGTATACGTTTCGACCACTAGTTTGGGTCTTCTTCAAAATCATATAGTAATTAAACGAATGCAAAATTAATAATAATAAAATAATTTTGAAATTGATCTTACAAAAGCGTTATACTCAGATCGAAATTCTTTTTTGTAGCGAACGTTGGATTAAGTGGTAGTAATGTTATTGCATATATCCCTCATATATTTGTCTATTTACATCATTGCATTAAATTGGCGAATTTACTAAATATTGAATATTATTGCTTATAATTAGAGAGAAATTATTCGTCAAAACTTATATGAAAATGTTATGTAGAACATATATTGGAGATGTTGACCTACATAAATATTTTCAGATGTGTATCTAACTAAATTTCTATAGATACATCAACGAAACCATCGTGTAATATCCAAAAACTCTTACAATTGACCTCTCTTTTTTCCCCGATTTGTCAGCCCTTCAAATTATCAATCGACTAATACTTTCCTAAAGTCCTAAGAAACCTTGTTTCTTCCGTGGATATATAGATCTTCACACGCGATGGGTAGATTAGCACGATTCTCTGTTACTTTACGTTACCATTCGACTATTAGATCGGATTATACCTCGTATATCAAGTTTACACACGCATACTTCATTCACTCCAAGATTTGCACGAAAGATACCACATCCCGAGCTTACAATTAGTCTTTATGCTCTCAAACCGGTGCGCCGCCCGGCGTGAGCGGCTCGCGTCGATTCGGAAAAGCAATGAGCGGAAATATATATTGAAGAAAAGATTTTTTTTTCTCTCGTTTCTTCTTCTACAATTTTCTCTTTTAATAAATATATAAAATCGTGGAGAGTCCACGACGGTGGCATCGGCAGATGTACGCCTCGTTTCTCATGACGCTCCACACAAAGGAGTGTCTATGTCTCTACTCTAGCTAATCCGCCTCGTGAAACTCGATATCTATCACGCATGACGACAACTTGTATGTAGGGAGCTTATAAGTATTCCAAGTACCGTTCGCGAGCCATTATGTCATCCTCTTATATCGAGCACGTTCCCGTACAATACTCGCAATTGGATACTTGGTGTGACGAGCTCGATCTAATAATTGTTCATAGCTTATGCGTCTTTACTTTGCATATTATATTAAGGGCCCCGTTCTTTAATCCTTAACAAACTTTAATTATTATCGAACGATTATTCTCATTAACCACACAAAATGGTAACAAAATTGTCGTAAACTTAACAACATCTCTCTAGCTGCTGTTGAATTTACTTCATTTAATTTCATAACAAAATAGCGACAGTTTTGTCGCTATTTTGTTATGAAATAAGAAATGTTCTTTACTAACGACAATTGTTCAATAACAACATTGTTAAGAATCATAGAATAGGGCCATATAAGGTAATTCATTTTTATGTATTCAAGTGTAGATTAACTTTAATCTCGATATTAAGGGGGTATTCTACTTTGTCGAGTAAAAAAAAATCGATTTCTTTTTTTACGTTTTTTCAATCCTTATAGTCTGTAGAATATCTCTGTAAAATTTTATACAAAAATTCACAATATTAACGAAGTTATAACAATTATTCTGCGCAGCTGTCAGCGCGCTACCTGAGCGCAGTATTCTACTTTGACGGACGGACCGTTTGCGTCAAGTAGTATTAGTGTATGCAGCCAGATAGTGCTATATACAGGATGATCCTTTGTGTCTGAAATTTCGTTCAAAATTTCCGTTATAAGAAGTCAATGTGTTCTCGAGATCCGAACGATACGGATGCGAATTTTTGAAGTGAAAGCATAAATTCAGTAATCTGGACAATGGATCCGAAATATCTCCATTGTGGTAAAAAGACTATAGAAATTGCAACATTCTTAGGCATTTGCAATTTTAATGAAGGATTTCACAAAATTCTACAAATTATGGATGTGATGGGACTAAAAATCGGCCAGATTGCTAAAACGTATACGCAGATGTCAGAGACAACGAGCGCATTAAACGTTCTGACAAGCGTTCTGACAAGCGGGTGTCTTACGAGTCTAAAGAGGCAAGGATTGCCAGGAGAGAAGTAATGGCTGCCCAACACGATGAATTTGAAACTGAGGAAGGTATTTTATACGGAGCTGGTATAGCCGACTAAGGGTAAGTTAATAAAATTACTCATTATTCGTAAATGCATGAGAAACTGCGTTTTTCTCGAAACGGCTTTTTTCAAATCGGGCGTGTATTTTTCTTAAGAACTACTGGGCCGATCAACTTCCGCTTTGGCACATATACAGTGTACATATTAAACTATCGTTTGACCCTCCAACTTTTTGATATCTTCAAAATTACTATTTTTTCGGATCGCAAGAAATAAATATTTTTTAGTAAAAATTGAAACACTTTTTCAAGTGCCGTTATTTTATCAACTTTTCTTCCAATTATTTATTAGAGGGCCAAACGATAACTACATTTATAAAGAATAAAACAAAAAAAATTTGTTTGTTTTAGATGACGAGGATGGCAGCAATCATCACGCCCGATGAAAGCAAATTTTTTAATCTTGATATATTTACTTATATCTTTTACAATTAACAATAGAACGCTTTGTAAAAATTTGAGATAGTATTTCAAATATAGATAAATGTAAAATACATCAAATTAGCTGTATAGATTTAACCATTTTTACAAATTTAATTCCCAAAAATCGTCTTGAAAACGAGTATTCAAAGTAGAATATCCCCTTAATTTAGGTACTTTTTATCTTTTTCTAGTTCTAAGAATTTTTTTCTTTTTAGAAAATGATAACAACCGGATTAGCCAGATAATAAATAAACATTTTAAATAATATAGCTAACAATATAATACCATCAATATGATAAATGCCATCGAAACGCAATTAATTTAAGGAAATACAAAATTAATTGCGTTAATTTAGGATCGAGTCACATGAATTGCTCAAAATCGCATAATTTCGTTCGTAAAACACGAGATGATTTCAAATGGAGCTCGGAAATCTTGCAGTTTGTAACAAATGATCGTAAACTTCCCACTAAACATAAAAGCTTATGAATTAGTATTACTATAAACGAGCCAATCTTTGTGATTTTTATTTTTCTACGATTTCTGGTTAAACAGGGTTTTCGTTCGACTTATATTCTTATTTTACATTTGTTACATAGCAAGTATATACCTCTTTGTTATTTTTAAAATTGAACATATTAAAATATTACAATAAATATATAATATATATCTTTTTATATTATATAATTATATATTAATAATTAGTAATTATACACGCCTTTTAAAATTTATTCTAAAAATATGGGAGTTGTGGTACAATTTAAAGATTTTTACCATGCACTTCAGTAAAATAATTATTATTGATGTATTTTATTAACATGGATATGTTAGTTTATAATAAATATAATTTTATTATAATACAAATAAATTTGCGTAACATAATGAACGCGCAAATTCTAGACAGGAAAAAGATTCAACTGATTTAAGGATGCTCGTAATATCGTGCAACCTTGTATTCCACGTTCGGTGATGAATATTTATTGCGGGACGATTTGTATTCTCATCGCACCTTGCTGTTTTTGCAGACCAAAACGGATGCCGATGTCATCAAGATGATGGCCTACATTCTTATCATCGCTGGTGCTCTCACGTTCATTATCAGTTTTCTTGGGTATTGCGGCGCTATGTTCGAGTCCAGGTGTCTCCTCTGTGTCGTAAGTCCGTTCTGATAAAACACAATTCGTTCGCAATTCCATCTCGCCTATATGTATACATGGCACTTGCAAGCAGTCTAATGTAAAATCACAGAGATTTACGAAACACACAAAGATTACAAATTTTTTTATATGTTTAGTATATAGAAACATAGTAAATAGAAACATTATACGTTTTTAATTCACATACAAATAGCTTCGAGTCAATAGTGAGCGATAAATACGACTTTTAATGACAAAATTTTAATATTTTGTCATTTCTTTCGATATTGCATCTCTTTCACTGTGTACTGTAATACAAAACTAGTAGTGCTAGCAGCACTGTTGGTTGTAGTAGATATCCAGCAATCGAGCAATTTAAAACAGTGCAGACGACATAAAATTCAGCGCTATTTAATTATAATAATATAACATGATATTTTCTCCTTGATTTTCTTTTTTTCTCATTTATGATGTACATAATAACGAATACAAAATACTTAATGTTCGTTATTGCTGGTATAATTGAGAGAAGAAATTATTTACAAAATTATCGAAAACATAAAATAAACCTTTTTGAAAATAATAATCTTGTCGTGTGTTTCCGATTTATTTCCTTATATCTAAAACAAAAACTCCAAAAAACAGAGCGAATGAGAGTCAGCGTGGTAATTAATACGCAATCTTAATTCTTCAATCCAAAAATAGAATCTTTATTCCAAAAATAGTACGTTTCAGTTCACTTTGGAACCATCTTCAGCCAAAACAAATTTAAAATATCAATCCCTTCATGTCAAAGAAAAAATCACCATCAGATTAGATTTGATGTTATAATCCCAAGACATAGAAGGAATTCGTCTCAACATTGGATCAACTAATTACAGTTAATATTCACTAAAAAGTATCAAATTAAAAAACGCATGTTGATCGCAGCTCGAACGAAACATGACATTCAGTTGCAAACAAAACATGTCTTGGGATTATAACATCAAATCTGCTTATCTGATAGTGATTTTTTTCTTTGACATAAAGGGATTGATATTTTAAATTTGTTTTGGCTGAAGATGGTTCCAAAGTGAACTGAAACGTACTATTTTTGGAATAAAGATTCTATTTTTGGATTAAAGAATTAAGATTGCAAAATACATAAAAAGCAGTAAACCACTAACGCTCGGTGTTGGTAGCTAAGTATATATATTATATCAAGAAAGTACCAATTATCATAGACATTTCGGTCTTTCTAATTTTCTTAAATTAGATCATATTCAGTAATAGAAAGTGGGTGTTTCGCATATAAAGCAACCCGCAAATTAGTCGTACAGAAGTCAATAATAAAAATTTTTTATAGTCAACAAAAGTAAATCATATTCTTGCTGTGAATCAAATTCTTCTCTATACAGAAATATTGGTTCTTCGGAGTAAATTATTTCTCGCAAATTAAGATATGCCGTCATACCAGGAAAGAAAATCACCACAAGTTCTTAATAAAATTCCGCAATATGACATTTTTTTAGTTTTGACTGATAACCTAGACATATTTAATCTTTATTTTTCCAACTCCTCTATCTGCTTTTAGACGGATTGTTAACACAAAATCAGGAAATCCTGTGCTCAATTATGTCACATTGCGGAATTTTATTAAGAACTTGTGGCGATTTTCTTCCCTGGTATGACGGCATATCTTAATTTGCGAAGAATAATTTACTCCGAAGAATCACTATTTCTGTATAGAGAAGAATTTGATTCACAGCAAGAATATGATTTACTTTTGTTGACTATAAAAAATGTTTATTATTGACTTCTGTACGACTAATTTGCGGGTTGCTTTGTATGCGAAACACTCACTTTCTATTACTGAAGATGGTCTAATTTAAGACCGAAACGTCTATAATTTGTAATTTCTTGATATAATGTATATACTTAGCTACCAACACCGAGCGTTAGTGGTTTACTGCCTTTTATGTATTTTGTTTGAATATCAACCACTGTTTGACCTAATTTGTTAATTAAGATTGCGTATTAATTACCACGCTGACTCTCATTCGCCCTGTTTTTTGGAGTTTTTTGTTGTTGAATTTGGGAGAGTCCATAAGAAGATTACATTATTACTGTTTGCTTATATCTAAAATCACCGCCTTGTTAATAAAATCGGGCGCGTATCGGGACGAAATTACACAAAAAGGAGAAAACATTTTCTGTGATTACAGTACGGCATTTTAATCTTGGTGGTTTTGATCCTGGAGTGTGTGGTAGTCGGCCTCGCTTTTGGACTTAAAGGAGACGTGCGTATTTATAATTATATTCCACGCGAATTCTAATTTCTACCAGTGAACCAACGTCGAGCAAATAATCAGTTACATATATTAATATATATATATTTTTAATAAAATTCACTTTAGTATGAAATTATGCAGGTCGAAAAAGGTACGCAGGACTTCTTGAAAGATACCATCACTAAATATTATGCGACCACCAGCGATAAAATTGATACTATGACAGTCGCGTGGGATGGTATCATGAGTAAGGTAAAGTTACTAATTATAACGCTAACATAATTTCAACAAGCTGACACGCGAATTGATCGTACATTGATTCTTCTGGATTTTATGTATTTTGCATGTATAAACGCAATTAATTTGCCAAGTGATTTCGCTAACTGCACAGCGCGCAGGACGGACGGGTTGATATAAGTGAAAGCTGAATATCTCAAGACGAGTTATCGGCACTCATACCACTTAGTAGTGAAATTGCATATTACAAACGCTCGTCAGAATTTTGTTTTAAGCGTCTTGATGAATTGCGGAAAAAATGGATAGGAAAGCAGATAAGTTATAGAGAAGTGTCACAATTTTCTTTTTTAAACTAGAGCCAAGAGAAATATTATATAATTATATCACATATTATAAACACGCTTAATTAAATTGCTAATTTAAATTATTAAAAAAAATAATTTAACTGACATTTGTATAAATATACGCATAACATCTTTTTTGCATCTGTTTTTCTTACGGGTCTACGAGAACTCAGTAAATGAAAAAAGAAAAATTTTATCGATCAAAGACAAAATTGTCCAATATTGATGGAAATATTTGCAGCTCCATTGTTGCGGCGTGGAAAATTATCGAGACTTTAGCGAAAATAAGAACTGGACTACAATGGTCGGAAAAATGGTCCCTGATGCCTGCTGTATAAAAGAAAATGACGTTCTGAAAGATTCCACATGTCCAATAAATCCCACCTCGTTTAATACGTACCAAACGGTAAGTGGGTCTTATTTATGTTACTTTAACGGCTTTTTTTATATTATTCTTTTGTATATTATGGTGTATCTAGCGTTCCAACCGACCAGCATTCTAAGCGTAATTATTTTTGTGGGAACATAGATCGTATATACATACGTAGCTGTTCACGTATAACACACTTTCCTCTTGGCAATTTTCTGAGCGTAACTCGACATTGGCATTGCGTGCGTCTATTATAGTTCATCCCATCAGGGTTGAGTAGAATTGTTTAAAAAAAAAAAAATTAAACATTGATCCCTTTTTTTCGTATAAAACATTTTTAATGTTGTACGTACCAGGTATGTAAATATGAAGCCGGAATTTACCAATATAGATGGCCATAGCTGTCAATGTAGTTGCCATCAGACCGCGTCATTGACGCCATTTCCTTGTTCTGACATCTGACAAAGATTTTCAACTCACAACAATACAAGTTTCATACAACAGTATAGTTTGTAATAGTGTTGAACATGTCGAATTTTGTGCCTGGAAACTATGATTTGCGGACAGCATTGATTTATTCTGTTACCATTTGAAGAAAACTGCTGCAGAATCGCATCGAATGCTTGTCGAAGCTTACGGTGAACATGCTCTTGATAAATCACAGTGCTTTGAGTGGTTTAAAAAATTCAAAAGTGGCGATTTTGACGTGAGAAACGAAGAACGTGGAAAAGTTTGAAGACAGCGAATTGCAAGTATTGTTGGATGAGGATGACGCTCAAACTCAACAACAACTCGCGGATCAATTGAATGTGACACGAGAAGCCGTCTCCATACGTTTGAAATCTGATCCAGAAGATGAGAAAATGGGTTCCACATGAACTGAATGAAAGACAGCAGGAAAACTGAAAAACCACTTGCGAAATGCTGCTCGCCAAGTACAAAAGAAAGTCATTTCTCCATTGAATTGTGACTGGCGATGAAAAGTGGATATATTTTAAGAATCCTAAGCGTAAAAGATCATGGGTAACTCCAGGCGAACCATCGACATCGACTGCAAGGCCAAATCGCTATGGACGGAAGATAATGCTTTGTGTTTAGTGGGATCAGAAAGGTGTGATCTATTATGA
>NW_017295914.1:62722-63389 GCF_001594075.2 Trachymyrmex cornetzi | reverse complement strand
GGCTCAAAAGAGCAACAATTTTTTTGGCGTGGCATCCACAAATTGTCGGACAGGTGGGAAAAATGTATAGCTTGTGATGAACAATGCTTCGAATAAAATATTTTTTATCATTTTCATGCAATAAACGTGTATTTTCTATTAAAAAATTCCGGTTTCATATTTACATACCTGGTATGTCTTAAATAGAAAGAATCATGTTCAAGACCAGTGGTCGCAAGAATTTGCACATTTCGGGCCGATTCCGGCGCGCGACCCCCACCACCGCACGGCCGAGCCGCTGGACGGTCACGTGACTTTCTGCCTCAGGAGCGCTCCTATGCCAGAAATATACTGGGAGCGCGCTTTCTGCCAAATTATTATTGAAATGTTTTTTATTTAATAATTTATATTATATTACATAATTTATATTTATATTAAATAATTGATTAACATAAAATTTTCTATTGTAAATTTATTCATCATTCCTGGGGATGCTAAACCGATTACCCAACTCAATCAAGGTCGATAGTACAGACTTTTTTAATTCCAATTTCGATAATAGTGGCGACATCTTTGATTTAGTTTTTACATTATATAATATAATATATATCATTCTGTCGTACTCAAACGCATACATCTGTTCTTATCTAACATATGCCAGCACCATCTATCGCAAGACCGCGCAACT
>NW_017295914.1:62066-62300 GCF_001594075.2 Trachymyrmex cornetzi | reverse complement strand
TGCGTACTTTAATTTAAGCAATAATACTTTTGCAATCCGTACATCCAATACAGAGATTTTTCACCGAATGGAAATGTGGGTAAAACAGGAGGCTTTAGTATCGTCTAATGAAATACTTATATCTTAAATAGTTTCTAATACGTAGTTTTCTAATACATTACAATGTAATGTATTAAAAAACTACGAACAATGAATAAATTTACAATAGAAAATTTTATGTTAATCGATTATTTA
>NW_017295914.1:29920-60315 GCF_001594075.2 Trachymyrmex cornetzi | reverse complement strand
TTTGATTTAATTAAATACGTTTTGTTTAAAGATTGGTTCTATGCCCTTTTTAATTGTCATATTGTTTTATACATACGGAACCTTATAATTACTTATTTCAATAATAATTTGGCTGAAGGCTCCCAGTATATTTCTGGATATATAGGAGCGCTCCTGAGTCAGAGCGTCACGTGATCGTCCGGCGGCTCGGCCGTGCGGTGGTGGGGGACGCGCGCCGGAATCGGCCCGAAATGTACAAATCCTTGCGACCACTGTTCAAGACAAAAAAATATTTTTTAAAACGTATATTTGTTTATATTCTATATATTAGATATGATTTCTTTAGATTTTTTAATTTTATTTCCATATGTAAATTTTCAATAGTATATCGGTAGTATAGGAAAGGCTCCTATTATGAGATACCGAGTTCATTTTGGGTAAATGCTAAAAGTCTATGGGCAGAATTAAAAAAAATAATAGGTCATTTTGAAGGGAATTTAATAAGCTTTAAGATAATGTTATGTAAAATTTAATTCAACTTCCTTTTTTTTTTGAAAATTAAAGAAATATAAAAAGTGAGCGAACCGCAAAGTTAAAAAATTGTGCTCCTAATATGAGATGCCCCGAGAAATCGATAGTAAAACGCAAAGTACATCAGTATTGCAACTAAAAAACTTTATTTAATGTATCTTAAATACAAACAAACACAGCCAGAGTGTGCGAGAAATGAGTATACGATACATTATACCCAGAACTCGTCTTCAGGTAGTTGAAATCAAGCATCACAGAAATAGGCACTCGACATTCATTCATTGTCCTTCTTATTATTGTACGATGACATTTATACTTTAGCAACGATTTTCACTATGATATGGGTTATTTCATATTAGAAATACTCTGGGTATCTCATATTACAATTTCCACGCCTTACGATTTTATGATCATCAAATCTAACTTCTGTATTTAAGCAATTCAACGTATTCCGTATTTTTCTATTAGTACGACCTTACTCTATCACTACATGAGGAATTTATTGCCAAATATTTATTTATTAAATAATAAACAATGTTTAAAAGTTCATCTCAATGAAAGAACATCTAAAATCTTTTTTTACAATGACTACAGGCATGACCTAATAATGAATTTTCTACTAAATAGTTTACAATCCAAGAGCAATAAATTCATGGTGGAACCAATAGATAGCGTCTATTAGTTTATAGATAGCGGCGTTTCTGATAATAAACTAATATGAAGTAAATTTCATTCAAAGGCATAAATCCACGAAAAGCCAGCTGTAATAGGCTAATTTCTTATGTATTTCTAATTAATTAACAATATAATTGTATACGTTTCAGTCCAAATAGGACCTTCTTCAGTACAAGTTAGTTAACATTCCAACAGTATTAAAATAATAAATTCCGCAACAATATTACGCATCAATTTAACATTAATAATTTAAATAATCAAAATCGACATTAGATTAACAAAAAGAAGAGCGTTGTCCAAATTTACAATTAAAGAATTGAGTGTGTTCATACTATATGTTCAACAGAAAGTAAAACGTCAAAATTACAGTAAAAAGAAAATCTTCCTTCTTTAGTCGTCAAGATTTTACATTTGATAACTTATGGAAGAAAGAACATAAGAATATCAACAAAAAACTATATAATTTTAAGAGCTGATGCATTACGACTTAAGAAAAGGAAAGAATAAAACCTATAGATTTTAATATTCTATGGTCGAATTCTTCAAAAACAAAAGTCTCGTTCATTCCATCTAAGATGGAAAAAATTTTCACTGAAGCCATTGAAAACACTGGGCTTGGAGTAACGTTTCATACGCATATTAATCCAATAAATTTCGAAAATAGTTTCAATATAGAGAATATTAATAAAAATTGGATTATCAATTTGAGCAATATACAGATCCCAGATAAGGTGCTTACCATCTTACAACTGGGACAAAGGTTTAATTTACCTAATAACCTAATAAACAAAGAAAAAAGTATCATAGAATTTGTAAAACAAATAGAATACAATATTTCTAAATTGGATGATGTCACACGAAATGCGATAAGGAATGATGCTTTCCAGGTTTTGAATGACAAAAGTGTTAATAATACAAAAATGAATCGAGAAGAAATCATTGTGAATGAGGGAATGATAGCGACAAAAAAATTTATAAATTCACACCCGGAATTATTGATCACTAGAGCTGATAAGGGTATTCGACCGTAGTAATGAAATACTTAGATTATAAAGAAAAAATGAGTGAAATACTATCAGACACGAATACGTACACTAGAGTCAAAAAGGATCCGACTTCTATGGTAACTAATCAGATTCATAAAATGTTGACTAGGTGGAAGAGGGAAAAATATATTGACCAAGCGTTATATAGTAGACTTAACGTTACAGATGGCAACATATCGAGAGCTTATGGGCTGCCAAAGATCCACAAAAAAGGTTATCCTCTTAGATTAATTATTAGTTGCATTAACAGTCCTTCATATCCATTGGCATTCTTTCTAAAAAATATAATTGACAAAAGTATCAAAAAAGAGTTTAGTTTTATCAAAAATAGTTTCGATTTAGTAAACAAATTAAATGGTTTTCCTATGCATAAAGATTATAAGATTGTATCACTTGATATAGTCTCGATGTATACTAATATCCCGGAAAACTTAGTTTTAAAAAGCTTAGATGCAAGATGGGATGTTATTGTACTAAATTCTAAAATAACGAAGGAGGAATTTTTTAAAGCGATTTCATTAATTTTCAACTCAACTTTCAATTTGACAACAATTATTTTTAAAAAATCTTTGGCATGCCGATGGGGTCTCCTCTGTCGCCCATATTAGCTGACATGGTGATACAAGACCTGGAAAAAGAAGTACTAGCGAAATTAAAATTTGAATTTCTATTTTATTACAGATATGTTGATGATGTCATTTTAGATATTCCGAATAATAAGATTAATGAAACTCTAAATGAATTTAATGCTTACCATAATAGAATTTCGTTTACTTGTGAACATAATGAAGATGGTTCTATAAGTTTTTTAGACGTGCGCATAATGGTTGAAGAAGGACAGATTAAATTTGACAACTTTAAGAAATTGACGAATTCTGGACGATACCTTAACTTTCATTCAAATCATCCGCTAGAACATAAAAAGGGTGTCATTATTGGTTTCTTAGATAGAATTCTCTTTCTTTCTCATCCGGAATTTCATTATAATAACATAAACATTATGATTGATACTTTATTAATTAACGGTTATCCTTTAGATTTCATTTTCTCAACTATTAACAAAAGAATAAAATGTTTGTCGAAACGGGAGAATCTTTATAATAGTTCTCATAATTGGCAAGATTCAGAGGGAGAGATTAATTAAAAAAAATTTTTTATAGTGCCTTATTTTAACAAGGTTTCAGAGAAATTTAAAATAATTGCTGAAAAGAATCAATTCAAAATCGCTTACAAACCACTTAATAAACTGAATTCAATTATAAAAACTGGGAAAGATAGAATAGGGAAATTGGAACAACATAATGTAGTATATAAGATTAATTGTCTTGACTGCGAATCATCATATGTTGGCCAGACGAAAAGAAAGTTAAGGACCAGAATGAAAGAACATAATTCTAACAGTTGTAATTCGAGTAGTAGGGTAGCACAACATCAAACTAAATTTAATCACACTTTTGATTGGGATAATATTAAAATTCTCGATACAGAATCCTTTTTTCAAAAGAGAATGACGTCAGAAATGATATTTATTAAGAAACAAACACAGGGTATCAACAAACAGAATGACACAGAAAAGTTATCCGAAACATATTTTCCTTTACTTAACTTGACTTCGTCTGAATAATAACTGATAATTCTGGAATCTTCTACCAGTGTCGCATGGAAGGCATATAAAGAGGCATGAGAATGATGTGGTAGAGCATTATTGTTGCTGAATATTGTTATAACGATTTCCAAGTCTTGTATATGTTTTGCTTCTCATCTAACAAAGGTACATTAACTGACTAAAAATAATAATTATTTAATAAAATTAAATGTTTACAATGGTGAACTCATTATTGAACAATTGGTTAAATCACAATTTTCAAATATAACAATTACATAACTTAACATAAAAAAATCTGATTAGAATTTGGAACCTCTTTGTTGGAATTTATTGCATTTGAGCCTCAGGATTATGCAGACAAACGAAATCGCAATCTTTGGAAATTCTGGTTACGAACACATCACTCAGTTTTTCTTTTTACTGTAATTTTGACAACGTTTTACTTTCTGTTGAACACATGGTATGAACACACCACTCAATTCTTTAATTGTAAATTTGGACAACGCTCTTCTTTTTGTTAATCTAATGTCGATTTTGATTATTTAAATTATTAATGTTAAATTGATGCATAATATTGTTGCGGAATTTATTATTTTAATACTGTTGGAATGTTAACTAACTTGTACTGAAGAAGGTCCTATTTGGACTGAAACGTATACAATTATATTGTTAATTAATTAGAAATACATAAGAAATTAGCCTATTACAGCTGGCTTTTCGTGGATTTATGCCTTTGAATGAAATTTACTTCATATTAGTTTATTATCAGAAACGCCGCTATCTCATATTAGGCGCTTATTTTACAATAGGGGGGCTTCCCTCTATAAATATAATATTGGAAGTGTATTGTATTTATATTGGTTCAATATAGAAGATGATTGTCCATAGATGTTCGAGCAAATTGGTTGAAGTCTACAAGAAAGTTTGGTAAAAGTACCGATTAGGTGACCCCCTCCAATGACCTTGACCTTGACATATGTTGTCAAGGTCATGACCCTGAGTGACCTCCAACAGGTTTTAGCTGTCGCTCGCCCTCCGTGAAAAAGTTATTAATAATCAAAGTTTCAAAAATGGCGTCTTAATTCGATACAGTTTTATTCAATATTCAAAGCATCTAATGAATACATTATATTCATAATTTCAAAAAAGGTATCAATTCTTTCGTCAAAATTATATATTCTTTTAAATAAGAATTCGGTAAGATAATATATATACAGATATGTTTGAAATGTATACATATATGCATATATATATATATGTATGTGCGCACGACTCTCACCTTCGACTCTCACCCCCCTCTTCCTCTGCTTCAGGGGCGCACGACTCTCACCTTCGACTCTCACCTCCCCTTCCCCCTGCTTCAGGGGCGCACGACTTTCCAGGGGCGAGAGTTCACCAGGGCTGCGTTCAGAATCGTCCGGATCCACTCAGATGTCGTTTTATCCTTGTCATTTACGAATGTTAAACAAGGATAAAAGAACATCTGAGTACACCCAGATGATAATTCTAAACGCAGTCCTGCTGAAGCAGGGGGGGAGGGAAGGCGAGAGTCGAAAGTGAGTCGTGCGCCCCTAAAACAGGGGGAGGGGGTGAGAGTCCAAGGTGAGAGTTGTGCGCCCCTTTGCAGAAGCGAGGAGGGAGGGTGGAAAGTCATACTCCCTTAATCAGTTCACTCCATATCTCTCTTACTGCCCAAAATTATCTGACTTTTCATGTAAAGCAGTGAAATAATTACTAACTTTAACCGTTAATAACTTTTTAACTAATAACGAGCGACGGCTAAAACTTGTTGGAGGTCACTTAGGATCATGACAACATATGTCAAGGTCAAGGTCATTGGGGGAGGGTCCTCTAATCGGCACTTTACCGAAAGTTTAATACGCGAAATTTGCACAGCTTTGAATTAACTACAAAGCGTATAAATACATTATTTTTATTTATGATCTTTTCGAGTTATGAAGTTTAATGTGGATTTTTTAAAAATGGATACCAATAATTTTTGTATATTTATATAGGGATTATTCGCAATCAAAATCGTATTTGGTTAAAAACTGCTAATGCATCGTTTACAAGTTGATATTTTAAGTATCAAAGTAGTCAATTGTTAAGTATTTTTGAATGTGGTTTGAAATTTCAAAGAGTAAACTAAAAAAGTGAACAAACAACAGGTTTTTACGGAACCTTTATTAGTATACAAGAATTGCTCGAAATTTTGAATATTATGTTCGATACAGCATTCAGTGCGTTTTATAACGTTTCTCTACGAATCCAAATAAATTTATTTATACTTATAATAGTATTAGTATTCCTATTCATTTTTTATTCATTTATTCGGATATTGATCAACGTAATATCGGTCACACTACTTTCTGCCATTTAAATCTCATTGTCAGATTGAAACTTTGTAAAAGCGGGGCTTTTTACACTCGAAATTCGCTTTTGAAATACAATAGTTTTAATACACGAAAATCTGCCTGAATTTTCAGTTCAGTGGTACTGACTGTGAGATAATTTTTCTTTTTTGGGGGAATTAATTTTGATTGATATGTTGTATAAAAATTGACATACATGATTATTTGATTACATTGCTTATTTATAGGGTTGCTACAAGGCCATAATGACAGCAATCGAGGAGAATGCAGCGATTGTAATCGGTGTGGCCGCTACCTTGGTCTTCGTCGAGGTCCTGGTGATTATTCTGGCGTTGTACCTAGCTTGCTGCTATTGGCGCCCACAACATGGTAGGCTCGGTGTTAAAGTCACTTACTAAATCCCGGTATTAAGCGCGCATAAGTAACTTACTTATTTCCGCTGAACGATTTCCTCGGCCGTTAGGGACGTCAGCTACTCTGTTCATTTACGGTAAAATATGACCTATTTGACACTTTGCAGTTTATCGATGCGTAGAACCTTCTGGCAAGGAGTAACCTCGAGAGCAGAATGTGCTAAGCTTTCTGCCAGCAGTTCTTTTGAACTCAGTTTCTATTTCTTTAAGGACTTTGCGAATACCTCGATTGTGTTTATACGTGTATATTTAATATACGTATGTAACACATATAATGTAAGTACATATACATGCATATATATATATATATATATGCATATATGTATGTACATGCTTTCGTGTACTTTCCAATGCAATGGTGACGCAAGTTGAATCCGATGGCATCGTACCGCATCGTGCGCTTTGATCGCATCAGAACTATAACGTAACGAGAATCGAAGGATTGCGGATCAAAAAAGCTATTTAACTAATTATATATATCCGATCGACAGAGCGATCGTTGATCAAAATGGCTAATCACGATCGCTGTAATGAAATATTGCCTTCGATCGCTTGCATGTTAACGTCGTATGAATTTCAACGGAAATCGCGTTGAGCGAAAAACGCATAGAGGATCATTCATGATCTTTGTCAATGCGAGAGCTTTGGAGTTACATGTGCCAAATTATACCACGCGGTTAATCGTGGAAATGTGAGTCACTTGTCAAGCGCCGCTTTACCTCGGTGTTTAAGTATCAATGTATCAAACGCATTCGCTTTCACCGAGATTGATTACACAGGACCACAAAAAAAAATCGATGAAAATTTCTTTTGACCAGACCATGTGTATTATATGTTTTCGAGGTCGCTGAACACGAATCTAAAGTTCGTTTTGCTCCATCACGTCAGGATTTTTTCTAACCTCAAAAAACATGGCCGGATTTTATGTGACACGCAAAATTTCACAAAAATGTTGACGGATTTACTATAATAATGGTATAAAGGGGTTTTTAGGGTCGCTGATTACGAATATGAAGTCAGATTTTAAAAATGAAAAATGTCGGGTCCAATATGGCGGTGAAATTTAAAAAAAATTCTTGAATTTAGGAAATATTCCGCTTTCTGCCGAACCCAGAGTCACGAAACGAGGACGTAGCGGTTATCGACTCCATATTTTTTTTTGTTTTCTTTTCTGATTTAATTTTTTTTTACATTTTTACAAATTTTATTTTTTTTTTTGTTTTTTTATGATTTAGTTTTTTATTTTTTTTTACATTTTAACAAATTTTATTTTTTTTTGTTTTTTTATGATTTTTTTTTACATTTTTACAAATTTTATTAATTTTTGTTTATTGTATTACTTTTCATTATATAATAATAGAATATCTATATTATATATATCTATATTATATCTATAATATAGATCTGGACCGATCACATGATGGCCGATTACTGTTGGTGTTTGAAGCGAGATACGCGCCAAATCCATAAGCGGAAAGCTATTCGCAGATGTTTCAAAGAAAAGAAAACTCGCTATTATACAAAGAAAACCGAGAAATAAATAAGCACTTCGGTGTCAAGCAAGCAGGGTCGGCCTTAGGCTATTATATAATATAGATATATATTATAGATATAATATAGATATATATAGATATTCTATTATTATATAATGAAAAGTAATACAATAAACAAAAATTAATAAAATTTGTAAAAATGTAAAAAAAATTAAATCAGAAAAGAAAACAAAAAAAAATATGGAGTCGATAACCGCTACGTCCTCGTTTCGTGACTCTGGGTTCGGCAGAAAGCGGAATATTTCCTAAATTCAAGAATTTTTTTTAAATTTCACCGCCATATTGGACCCGACATTTTTCATTTTTAAAATCTGACTTCATATTCGTAATCAGAGACCCTAAAAACCCCTTTGGTAGAGCGTGTGACATCAACCAATAGGAAAGATTAATCCAACCCAGGTTGGTGCAAACCCGATCGGGCCGAAAACGCTATTAGATTCGTGTTCAGCGACCTCGAAAACATATAATATACATGGTCTGGTCAAAAGAAATTTTCATCGATTTTTTTTTGTGGCCTGTGTTATTAACATGGAGTACATATTCGTAAGATACCGCGAGCAAATCGTTCAACGTTTTGACGCATGTAGAAATAATCCTTCTTTATTTAGCCTTTCTGCAAGTGAAGGAATTAAATGAAGGAACCAATTGGAACGTCATTTTTACGAATAAAAATATTTCTTTTTATATTCCTCGCGCTATTGTATTAATGTAATACTTGTTTCTATCCACTCAATACCCGTGTATTTTGAACGATCTATTTTTAATGATACTCATATTTCGATATTTCGTCATTACCTTGCAACGTCTTACTTAAAATGCTTTTAAATTCTGGCGAAATGATCAATAATGTATACATAATATCGTACTGGAATACTCTTCAACCGCGAACAACTTTATTGTCCAAGTTCTCGCAGAACATGAAATGAGAGACAGCTAAATTTGCTATAATAACTTTAATTATTATGTATCTCGGTTTTACGATCACCCATCGGGCAGCTTGCTTTCCCAGGATTTTTGAACATTTGTTCAATCATATATATAGTAGTTATTTTTTCAATATTTCGCATTTCGTCTTGTCAATATGAACAAAAAATTGTCGCACGAGAATTTCCATAGTTTTTTATAAACGACCGAAATCAATCGGTGGTGAAAGTGTTGTTGAGTGCAGCACAATTTCACGTTCGGGTCCTCGACGGTGAGGTGAATGCCTCGTCGTGAATACGAAGAAATTACTGTGTTACACACGCGCGTATCCACATCTCTGTATTGATCACAATCCATCCTATTAAAGTAGAACCTTTTTCTCAATTGGAAGGCATTGACAAATGGACGTTCTTTTAGCTTGTGTAGACGTATCGTCAAGACAGGCCTGGTGAGGTGCTGAAGTAAGGATGATGATTTTGATGGGGTTTGCTTTCAAGTAAGACGGAGGTGAAACTGTCAGTTGACAGTCGATCCCTTCCTTGCTGCTGCTTTACGCTGCAGCATCTAGATCTATCATCCATTCTATTCTACAAACGTTCTTTTATGAATCCTATGAGGCATGGTAGCTTTGCTCTTCACCCTTGCATGGCCATGCTGTTGTATAATATTATTTGACGAAGGCAGAGTGTCAGATGTATGTATAACGGAAGCAGAAAGAGAGGCCCGATTGCATCGTTACGTGGACGCAACCTGTAGCAGGTGCAGAGCGACTAATGTTGATTTATTTTGAACTGAAGGTTTTGTACGGGATAATGCATAGCATGGATCAGACGCTATCTTGTGATAATGAAAATTATAAGTGTGCATTAATAGTATGATCTTTAATCAAAAAGCTATTTTTATTATTTTAGTACCTAATAATAATAAAGCGTCCCTCGCCAAGCGCGACGTTCCTCTAAATCGCGACCAATTTTGAGTCAACTTTTCGTTAACAGAGAACGGAAATTTATTACAATTTTCTAATCTTTAAAGTAATATCACCTTGTAATTTCAAATTAAAATTCTATTAAAATACAGTCTTTGAAATTAACTTAAGAATATGATTTGCTGTTTATATTTACAAAACGTTCTCTTTTCATCTTTGATCTCGATCACGTCTTTGTAAAGGAAAGATCGACTTAGAATCCTTCTATGATCAAGGACAGTATAGTTCAAAGGAAGTACGTTTGGCGAGAAATACTTTGTATTAATAATGACAAATTATTAGATGTATAGAGTGATTGAAAGATATAAAATATGGGGAAAATATATAAAATAGCATAATACATTATATATATATATAGACGTTTAAATACGTGTAATTGTTGTTTCATGTTTACAATCAATCTAAATGACGTTAATTATTATAATTAGACATTTCTCAAGTTCTGCATACAAAGATGTTGTTTATCAATCGTTTTCGAATTAATTACGAAGCAATAACTATGATTGCTAATAGACGAGGCTAAAATTTATAGAAAACGTATGAGTCATTAATCAAAACGTATTATAAATAATACACATTTTCGTAATTCAACTAATATGAGTTTAACAACAAGTATAATAATATACGGGCAGAGATCTTTCTTTTCGAAACGATAAATTATCGAATGTATTTGTCAAGCCAAACGAGTATGCAATTGGGCCTGTAAGTTTCATTTAAGCTTCAGCGTGATTTCATTTTATTTCACGGTGTTTATCCGTATCTCTCTCCGAACAGCTATCGGCACGAGTTATTAAACACACATGGCAAAATTCTACTCGGAATTGTGGTACACAAGTAACATAAACACTTAACTGTTTCTTTTCTCCCTTTTCATTAGTTATAGTAGCTTAGTCAACAAATCTGTCATCTCAATGTTGCAAACGCTATACGGTACCTAACAGATACATCATAGAGAGACCGCGCAGGATGAGGTATCTCATTCACGTTTACATATGTAAAGAACACAAAAAAAATGCATTATGATAAATGGGACAATGTACAATTTCGAGGAGAAGTCCATATATCTTCATAAGAAATCGATAATATGTATGTTAGTGTACTTTCAATGTTTAACACACACTGCTGTATACGCAACGGCCAATCTGTACGTATGCGCACCTAATACACGCGGAGGGCATGAGCCAAAAATTGTACAACAATAACAAAAAAAAAATATTTCAAGACTGAGAAAATTGAGAAACTAAATTGTACGCACACTACAATGATTTAATGCGGATCTTACGAAAAACGAAGATATCATTTCCTTAGCAGGATACATGTATGTACATATACTTACATAGAGTATATTTTTGTAGAGTTTCTGCGATATCTCGGCACGACATCGCACAAGTGGAACGCGAAAGAAACTTCCAATTCTTTGTTCATTTCGAGGAGCTCGAGAATAAACGAGGAATTATATTGCATTTTCGACAATATGATCGCACGCGTGTATGGCACGCGTGTCGGATGTGTCGACTAGAAAATGCCAAAAAATGATGCACAAATGATCTTACGCGTTTTCTTCTGTACCTGAACTTTTCTAAATATAACAACGATCTGCCCCATATGGCGTGGAAGCTTTTGGTTTACAATGTTTACATCAGCAACCTTACAATTTTGTAGGATAAAGATATATAGATGTTCTAACATTAGGCCTGTTCTTTTTGGTTGAACTTTTGCACCAGTTCATCTTCGAATTGGTGCAAAAGTTCAGCTAAAAAGAACAGGCCTATTGCTATATACTGCATTCCTGCGCAAATGTTGAAGCACCTTTGGATGCTATCTATTTGGTAATACAAGTGTTATTCTGTCTTTGTTACTCTCTGAATGTTAAGAAAGATGGTACGATGTTTGTGTCACTAAACGGGAAGCACCCTTTATTGCATTTTTGCAACAACGTTGCTGCATTCTTGCATTAACATTGCGTGTATATCTCCAACGCAATTTATCGTTTCGTCAAACATTTGTGAACATTCACCTGTATTTCGGAAACTAAGTCGTTTAGGACACATGTTTATATGGACTTTTTTACTTGAAATAAACCAAAGAATCGCTCTGTTGAGTTTAGGAACATACTTAACTAACACCCTGTATATGTATGTATTAGCAATATTGTAATTTTTGCGTGATGTTTCCGCGAACCTTCCATGCTGCATGGGTACGATGCAAATCTCTTGTTTGGAGGATCTACGCTGTTATTTGCAATCGTGGGCCGCATGCGGTATTGTGTGTGCAATTATCCACTCGATGAAATGTTTTTGTTCGTCGTTCTTTCTCCGTGCTAGCGTGCGCGTACGTACACACGAATCGATGGTATATTTTAATGCGGACGGTAGTTTTTACGATGCTATTTAAATCGCTACTAATTGTTCATGCCGCACATTCTAGACATTTTCGTTTCCAGTGTTAACTTGTTGGTGCTGCTGTTGACGAGGCATTAAGAGCATGGAACTGTTGAGTAGTGCCTCCTAGCACGTTGAGCCCTTAGTGCTCGTGTGCCTTGCTTGCTTGAAACTCTAGCTGCTAGCCCAAGCCTAGGCTAGCTGAGAAGTCGACCGACAGAAACCAATTCTTTAACGCTTGAGTTGACGAAACGTTTCGAAAAAACGAAAAAAAAAATATATATATATATATATATATAATGCGTGTATCGCTTGCGGTTACGCAACACGATATATATATATATATAATGCGTGTATCGCTTGCGGTTACGCAACACGATATATATATATATATAATGCGTGTATCGCTTGCGGTTACGCAACACGATATATATATATATATAATGCGTGTATCGCTTGCGGTTACGCAACACGATATATATATATATATAATGCGTGTATCGCTTGCGGTTACGCAACACGATATATATATATATATAATGCGTGTATCGCTTGCGGTTACGCAACACGATATATATATATATATAATGCGTGTATCGCTTGCGGTTACGCAACACGATATATATATATATATAATGCGTGTATCGCTTGCGGTTACGCAACACGATATATATATATATATAATGCGTGTATCGCTTGCGGTTACGCAACACGATATATATATATATATAATGCGTGTATCGCTTGCGGTTACGCAACACGATATATATATATATATAATGCGTGTATCGCTTGCGGTTACGCAACACGATATATATATATATATAATGCGTGTATCGCTTGCGGTTACGCAACACGATATATATATATATATAATGCGTGTATCGCTTGCGGTTACGCAACACGATATATATATATATATAATGCGTGTATCGCTTGCGGTTACGCAACACGATATATATATATATATAATGCGTGTATCGCTTGCGGTTACGCAACACGATATATATATATATATAATGCGTGTATCGCTTGCGGTTACGCAACACGATATATATATATATATAATGCGTGTATCGCTTGCGGTTACGCAACACGATATATATATATATATAATGCGTGTATCGCTTGCGGTTACGCAACACGATATATATATATATATAATGCGTGTATCGCTTGCGGTTACGCAACACGATATATATATATATATAATGCGTGTATCGCTTGCGGTTACGCAACACGATATATATATATATATAATGCGTGTATCGCTTGCGGTTACGCAACACGATATATATATATATATAATGCGTGTATCGCTTGCGGTTACGCAACACGATATATATATATATATAATGCGTGTATCGCTTGCGGTTACGCAACACGATATATATATATATATAATGCGTGTATCGCTTGCGGTTACGCAACACGATATATATATATATATAATGCGTGTATCGCTTGCGGTTACGCAACACGATATATATATATATATAATGCGTGTATCGCTTGCGGTTACGCAACACGATATATATATATATATAATGCGTGTATCGCTTGCGGTTACGCAACACGATATATATATATATATAATGCGTGTATCGCTTGCGGTTACGCAACACGATATATATATATATATAATGCGTGTATCGCTTGCGGTTACGCAACACGATATATATATATATATAATGCGTGTATCGCTTGCGGTTACGCAACACGATATATATATATATATAATGCGTGTATCGCTTGCGGTTACGCAACACGATATATATATATATATAATGCGTGTATCGCTTGCGGTTACGCAACACGATATATATATATATATAATGCGTGTATCGCTTGCGGTTACGCAACACGATATATATATATATATAATGCGTGTATCGCTTGCGGTTACGCAACACGATATATATATATATATAATGCGTGTATCGCTTGCGGTTACGCAACACGATATATATATATATATAATGCGTGTATCGCTTGCGGTTACGCAACACGATATATATATATATATAATGCGTGTATCGCTTGCGGTTACGCAACACGATATATATATATATATAATGCGTGTATCGCTTGCGGTTACGCAACACGATATATATATATATATAATGCGTGTATCGCTTGCGGTTACGCAACACGATATATATATATATATAATGCGTGTATCGCTTGCGGTTACGCAACACGATATATATATATATATAATGCGTGTATCGCTTGCGGTTACGCAACACGATATATATATATATATAATGCGTGTATCGCTTGCGGTTACGCAACACGATATATATATATATATAATGCGTGTATCGCTTGCGGTTACGCAACACGATATATATATATATATAATGCGTGTATCGCTTGCGGTTACGCAACACGATATATATATATATATAATGCGTGTATCGCTTGCGGTTACGCAACACGATATATATATATATATAATGCGTGTATCGCTTGCGGTTACGCAACACGATATATATATATATATAATGCGTGTATCGCTTGCGGTTACGCAACACGATATATATATATATATAATGCGTGTATCGCTTGCGGTTACGCAACACGATATATATATATATATAATGCGTGTATCGCTTGCGGTTACGCAACACGATATATATATATATATAATGCGTGTATCGCTTGCGGTTACGCAACACGATATATATATATATATAATGCGTGTATCGCTTGCGGTTACGCAACACGATATATATATATATATAAAACGATACGAAGTATCCCAAAACGTCAACTGTAAATTGCTAACGTTTCATAGTTCCGCTAAGTGTTTGTAATATATTATGGAGGTACAAGCGTTTAAAATGATTGAAAGACGGTCTACTCTTACAGAGATTTAATATTGAAAGGTGAATTAATTACTTTTTGAGCACTAAATAACAGTGCTTTTAATATTTAAGATAAGTAATTAACAGTTATCTTTCAGTATTAAATTAGACTTTTGTAAGGGTGTATGAATCTTTTCCTCTTTTCTTTTCATCTTCCGGCTCTTGGTCATCCACAAGTTAACGCAGATGAACGTTAATGAACGTGACAGTAGATGTACATACGCAATGCATGATATTATTACAATATTTTTGTAATGAAAGTTTTAGATGCTTGTACTCACAACTTTGAATACTCACGCGATGTTTCATCTCTTAACGAATAGAATATATTGACCAAGATACTCTTGTGACAAGAATCCAATTTGTATTTTTGGCATATCTTTTTCGCTGTTTCATTGCAAAATTTTTTGTGGAAACGCTTCTTATTATGCGTACACTTACTAAATAATTCTTGCACAAAGATCATTGTTTCAGTAACATTCAAAAGAATATATGTCAAACATAACACTAACGAGCTGATTGCTCGAACCATTAAAAAGGTACATTTATTTGCAACAAAATGTCTCATTTGGAGAATTTCTTTACGAGAAAGACGAGGAAGGCTTTTCTTTTCACGTAACATTCTCTAATAAAAATTTCATACTTATGATGATTCTTGAACCTAATATATATATATATATATATATATATATATATACACACATACTTTTAACTTTATATTTTTCTTAAATATATCTATATATGTATATGTACCTGAGTAATTAAAAATTTGTCAGATATTTATATCAGATGTATAATTGTCTGAAAAGTATAGGAATGACGCGTCATTGCTGACAGCGTATATATTAGAGATCGGCAGGAGCATTTTACATAACGCATATACTTTATGAGCAAGTCACAAAGTCAAAGTGTCTGTATTGAACATTAATTTTCGTTTTCTTTATCGATTGCCGTGTATGAAAATGTGCTGCACATCACTATTTCCCAATAGAGGAAGTAATAATGAATCAAACCTCCTTTTACCTCTGATACAAGTATCGAAGCTATGTCAAAAGAGTATTTTATCATGTACATTTATGAATCATATCACGCATAATTAACGATGAGCCATGATTATGCGTCGCCTGCATATAAGAACGATACAGAGATATCGCACAGACTAATTGGAGGATTGAAATTCTCATTAACTCATTTAGCTAATAGTTTAAAAACTATGATATATAGTGAAACGCTTGTTTTTATATAATGTGCAGTTTAATTTAGAAATGAAGATCACGTTTTTTGCATGCAATATTATGCACACTATGGATATTTATATTTATTTTTAAACGTTCGCATAGTGTATCCGTCAAATGGCTTAAAAATAATGTAAAGGTTCTTTTTATTGCAATCTAATCCCTTTGTGAAATATCCAATATTGTAAATACCAAGTATTGTAAATAGTCTAAAAAAGAAATTTTTTTTTAAATTGTTTTTTACTTGAGTACGGAAAAAATAAATTGTAGAAAATATTCGACTTCTTGTATTCATATGTATTTGATAACCGAGATTGTTAAACTTATAGATCCGAAACAGGGATAAATATTGCAATATAAACAACCTGATTTTTACAATGCTGTCTAATATGTAGTATTCCATAATATTGAATGTATAAATTTCAGAAAAGCTATCTAAAGTCGAGGGGAAAAACAGTTTAAAAAACGAAAAGCCTAAGACACCAGTTTAGAAATCTCACGTAGAATTGTGGAAGTCGAGTCAAGATTAATGTGACATTTACGTATTTACTCTGAAATTGCGATAAAAATGATAATATAAATGCGCGTGTTGTAGTCGTATGATAAATTTAGTTTCGCGTCAAATCAATATATATCTACGCAAGTATCTTTTTGGTACTAAAGATACAAAATATATATAGGCTATTATGCAAAAAATTATTTTTGAAAAACTATGTGAGACATTATAATAAGATTAACCAAGAAACAAAGAAGACAAGACACAAAAACATGGCCAAAAACGCATGATATTCACTTAGTTTAAGTTCAAAGTTTAAAATATTTAGTAACGTTCAGTTTCGTTTCGGTGCAATTAAGAATTATCATGTGAAATAGGTGTATCAAAATGTGTATTCAAATTTTATATACAGAGACTGATACCTGACCTAAAATGTATATATATTTGAGATGCGATTATTGATATACAGTTGTATTCCAATACATTATTATTAACTATGAGTATTGTACAATTGCATATATTAAGAATATAGTACGATTGATTTTTGTTAAGAGTATTATGTTTTTTGTAAAAAAAAAAGAGAAGCTGTATACACAGAAAATAAAAATTTTATATAGATATTATTCATAAATGCCAGATAAAATGTGTAATGCGAATTGTTTTCTTTTGTCGATTCTTCCATAACGTATGACGACATATCAAGAATCAGTCGATTCGTAAAATTAATAAATAGTTAAATTAATCCTCAGTACCCACATCTCAAAAAAGTCCCTATCTACTCACATTCAGATATTTGTAACTCAGCATTTTCTTTTGCTTGTATCTTAGATTGTGGTGCATCGATTTTAACTAATTTTTTTTTAATCTATCGTTTGAAGACTGAAAAAAAAAGAATTTTTGAGTTAGAAAATCTAAAATGTCATAGCACAAAAGATATTTTGCAATAAGTGAAAAGGAATCGGAAAGAAACGTCTGAACTATGAAAATCGGTGGGTGGTTACGTTAACCCTTTGTGGGTACTAAGAGTTAATTTGATTAAAATGTCAACAACTTATTCATAACATAATGAAGTATGTCGATTATAAGATATGCAACTATTATATATTTATATGTATATAAAAACTGTATGTTTGATAAAACTACATATACTACAGGGGGTGGCGTACCTATAACCCAAATGTCATACCATTAAATTATCTTACTAAACCTATATTTGTAGAGTATCAATTTTTTTAAACTGTGTGAATAAATTCTGTACTTCATGGAAATTTTCAGAGAACGGATAGTTGAATTAAAAAATGTATTCCATTTTTACATGCTGTTAGTTTATTCTTATTGTTGTTAAATATTAAACAAGGGCAAATGATGCTTACAAATAAAATGATGCTATAAGCGCAAAACAGAGTGCACCTATCATGTTGAGTATTAGGTTAAAGTTGCATTTTTTTGCGGAAGTAAAAAATTTAGTAGTATCGGAGATGTTTCTGTCCACATTGTACAGTTATGCCGTGCATTCTCAATTTGTGCAAAAAGTAGTCAAATATATATAAAGGCACAGCGACAAAATGACAGTCATATTGAATGATAATGTTTCAAGATTACTAATTCTATACCAGTATCGATTTTGTTAAAAATAAATATATACAGAGCAAATGGACTTGTAATGTCAAACCTAATGAATTTTTATGAAGTAATAAATTTATTCGTCTAGCTAAAAAAGCGATACTCCACATGTATGGTTTTAATGAAATAATTAAATAGTATAACAATTCATGCATCTCCTGCATCAAATAAATTGTAGTACGTCTTAAATCTAAGAAATTTACTTATAAACATTTTTACATTTGTCTTTTTCATATATCTATAATGCCTTTTATTTGCAACATCATAAATTATTTTGTATTCATATTAATACTAAACTTCTCATATGTACATTATAAAAAGATAATAGATTTGTATTTTTGATTATACTTATTATGGTCATTTTTTCAACAAAGAATATCATTTTACATGAAGAATGTAATAACTGTTGTTGGCAAGTACAGTTGCAGTAATTTTTCGCGCGCGTTAAATTAAGTTACGCGTTAAATGATTCCAATATAATTCTTGTAACTTCATTTTTATAATACAATTTATATACATTTATTTTAGCATATTTGCTTTAATGATAGAGTTTACTGATTGTAATACTAAAGTATAAAGCGTATATCTACAATACCAAACTTAGATGCGAGATTGTCACAAGAAACATGTACATTCATAATATCCTACTTTTGTCAGCTGTCCATTTTTCACCTTCGTTGGATTAAAAATGCAGCAAACACGACATAGTTTTCTCTCTCCTAAGATGCCCCATAAAATGTAAATCTTCTCATATTAGAATAGCGCAGCCGGATTATTCTTTCTCGCGAATTCTTTGAGCCAAAGTTTACATTTTTAGTTCATCCACGTAGGATGACTCGATAGACACAGGGGATTAGGAGAGTAAAGCAAGTCCTATTGAGGCGGGCCGCCCATCATGCCCATCGGTTGCATGCCTTGGATTCCGTATGGTCCTGGTCCCTGTGGCGGACCTTGACCAGCAGCCATGGGCGAGTGCATTTGCATCGCTGTGTTCTGAATTTGCTGTGCGGAAGCTACTTGAGTTCCTGCCGCGGACGGCACGACCTATTATAAACAGATGTAATTTGATACTCTATTAAATTTTTATAAAAATGTTTTGTTGGCGACATTCGTTGGTATCTTTAAGTTATTAAATTTAAACTTAACTATATCATTCATATATGACTTATATCAGGAGCCACATTTTCCATGAATTTATGATTGTAAAATGGCTTTTAAGAAATAAAAGAGAAGAAATAGAATATTGTCATTAGTCTCACACTGTGTATATTTTAGGTCTGTTCTTTTCAGCTGAATTTCTTATTGAATCATTTACTTTTCCTCCTTTCCTTTCAGAAAAAAAGAATAGACCAATTATGACGTCAATATGATGAAATTAATTAATTTCGATATCGTATAAAAGAGAAAATGGAAAAAAGTTATCTGATTCTCATTTCTGGCATAATCTAACAGCCTTATGATTAACACACTCATGTTTCTTCTAATTGAGATTATCACCTGTGATATAACTGGCGGTTCCGACGGTAATGTGAAATTAGCTAAAAGATCGCGTACAGCGGGGAACAGCGAGCACTCTGACTGATTCGCCCCGTACTCGGCGAATCTCTTCAGCTGCATAGACGCTGCCGCAATCGCTGAGGGAGGTGGAGTAAGATCTCTTCTATCCGCTAGCTGTGTTATATTCGTATTGACATCATGCACGAACGGTAACACCAACGACGGCGTCTCTCCTTGATATGATATACCTAGTCTCGTTATTTGCAACTGCGAAATAAGTATATAAACTTAAGGATTGATTGAGAATAAGCAAATCACGTGCGACATAAAAAACACGAATACTCACGAAAAATAGAATTTTACTCCTGCAAACATGTACTCCTTCCGTACCAGGAGGCACGATTGGTCCCGCGGAAGGTGGGATACGCAAGCACAACTGCACGGACCACTTCAGCTGCTGCTGCTGCACAAGACTAGGGACTAGATCCAGTTTCATTACTTGCACGAAATCCTTTAACACTTTGAAACGTACGTTAAGCATCCTCCCGAAACCGGACAGTGTGTTGTGTTTGTAAGGCGGGGCGGCTACCCGCGTGTCGAAGAACTTTTCGATAATCTGCGAATAAAACAGTTTATTTCTTTTTAATTATGCTGAGAAAGTATAATCATCATATTATATATATAATAAAATCGATATATTTTGATTTGTGAGTAATTATTTAATTGAGAAAACACGAAATAAAAGTATATACATACATACGTTATCTATAATAACATGCTATTAAAATATGGAATTTTTATTAAAATGCAATTTATACAAAATCTGATTTATCGAGACCATTTTACAACTTTACGGAATCTGAAATCAACTTGCGACTCAAATAGTTTGCCATTTTTATAGAAACCGTTAAACTACAATTAAACGACCTGTGATGTGTAGGTTATATATAACGCACGCAAGTACAACATTACAAAACAAGTGACAATAATATATAAATAATAGACCAAAACGCAAAATTCAATCTTGAGCGCTCCGATGTTGTGATAATTGTCCAACATATTTTCGGCATGTACAAGCTTATAGGTGTTCTAGATAAAAATGTTTATCGTCATTTAAACATCTTACGACGTATTTAAACCAAAAACATGTATAGATCGTTGTCATGTAATGATTTTTCTGTAGGGTGTTCCCAAACTTATGGGGAGGGTACTGTATATTAACTCTTTTTATTTTTATATAACCAGCTCATATTATTGACCTGTTTTTTTCTTATTTGAAATTTATTCCATTTTCTCAAGAGTAAATCACATCGATTGTGGATATATAAGGCATTTGCTTAGATTACCTGTAACTCTTCTACGCTCCATTGATCTTTATACTCTGGAAGTGAAAGAACCTTGATATGAAGAGATTGGAAATGCGTAGGATTTAATCCAACTCTGCATTGCAAGCTCTCAGATTTGAAATGTACCACACCGGGCTCTGCATTGATACCAGTTAACTATAACACAATTTATATATATATATATATATATATATATATACAGATGCATGTAAAAAATATATTTTATTTGTATTTATTTTATTAATAGCACGAAAATTGGTTACATGAGTTGTACCCCGCAGAAAGTACTTCAATCATGCTCAATAGACAAAATTTGTGTACACTAAATCAAAATAATAACTATAAGTGATCAAATCTTTTTATATAAACTCTAAAAACGTTACGAATATTAAAGTGTCTAGCATGATGATAGAAATCGGTCCAAGATCTCGGATAAAGGAAGAATTAACCAATCTTTGCTGGATCTAAGTGTAGGAACCATCATGTTAAAGAATTAATGAGTGCTCACTGATTAGTTTTCTCTGTTAAATACAGCTATTGATGTTGTATGCTCTACTCTTGATAAACATATAACGTTAACTAATAGTATTTTATTAATCCAATCTAGGTCGACGCAAACTATGTGTCCACTACAGTTGAAAATGCTATAGACTTGTTGCGCATAGGACGTGTCAACGCATTACGCGTGGGAAGAAACCTCGCAATAGCTAATTAGACTCTGATCTGAAAGAGTTTAATTGGCTATCGCGTTGTCTCTTGCTACGCGTAATGCGTTGACGTGCCCTATGTAACAGGCCTTAAAGGTCTGTTTTTTATTTCTGCACTCTCTAAACTGGTGCACCCGCTGCAATAAATCAAAATGTATATTTCAACTTATGCATCGTGTGCATCTGTTCAGAGAGTACAGGAATAAAAAACAGATCTTAAAAGTATAAGTTTTAAGCAAAATCTGTTGACCAAAATAGCTGTCTCTATTGTATCATTCTTTAAAATATAAGGGTGCTTTTTCATGCTGACGCTCAGCGCTCATTTTTAACGTCAAAACAGTTTACAGTACGTTCCTCCCTTAATTGTCAAGTTTTATTAGGACTGAAATCCTGAATCATATTACGATTTGTACACAAGTTTGCTTACGCAATCTTCCGTCTGGATAAAGCGTTGCAACTGTCTCCGCATATAGACGCAGCCTAGAAATCTTTCAAGCGGAGACATATCCGGACCTGGTAAGGCGGACGGGTGACTCGATGGGCAACAAAGCATTTCTAGGGCCTCGTGCGTGAGAAGCGTCGGCACGGCACCCGCCCAGGACCTCTGCGGTAATACCCTGGAGATATGACTACCGGTCTTATGATCGGAGGCTTGCGGACTATGCAGCGCTGCATGCCCCGGATTTTGTCCAGGTCTCGCAGGAGAAGGTCTAGGTACACTGGGAGATCCAGGCCAGTTAGAGGCAGCCGGGGAAGCCATACTTTGAGAAGCCGGAAAAGGACTACCGTCGATATGACCTGAACATTGACGTATCATTATTAACATTGTAAAGATAGCTTTGTTCGCTTTCGTTGTTCAATTTGATATTTTTGACAAACATTTGATATTCCCTACAAACTTACAATTTTAATTGAAAATTATCATCATTTTTAGCTTGCATTTGTTTTCAAACATAATAAAAGTATAAAGTAAACTATAGAAATCAATGACTTAAACAGTCTACTTGGATCTTAAATGCTTGTATGATTCTGTGTGAATTTATATATTACGTATGACGTATGTAGTTCTTTGAAACGCGCATCGAAATGATTTTTCGGTTTGGAACGTTAACTGTACTAAACCGCAGTAATATCACAAGTTAAATTGACTAGCAATTTAACAATTTGATACTTTTTCGCATCTTCGAACGATCTTAATAATACTGAATGACATATTATAAAAATGTAAAGGCTTTTGGTTAAGATAAAGAGGTAAGGATCTAGTTATTAAGCCTATCGCACATGAAATGCATAACAGAGCATAAGCATAACATAAGACTGCTGGACCAATGAGCATCTAGCATAATGTCGCCATATTGATTTACATAAGATGCTCATTGGTTTAGCGGCCTTATGTTATGCTTATGCTCTGTTATGCATTTTATGTGCGATAGCCCTTAAGCTCATAAAAAACAAAAGCGGTAAATCTGAACCGAAAAAAAGTAGATACGCGCGTGCACTTCCGCATCATGCGCGCATAACCGAGAGATTGATGGTAATTTAATGCTAAAGCCTCCTGTTTTACCCACATTTCCATTCGGTGAAAAATCTCCGTATTGGATGTGCGGATTGCAAAAGTATTATTACATAAATTAAAGTACGCACAAACAGGACCTCAGCTGCACTGGATTTTATGAGAAAATCGAAAAAAAGTTTAAAATTCGTTAAAAATTCACTTACTTTTGGCTCGTACAGCTGTCGCCTCGGATATATATTTGCTTGATATAAGAGTTTTAGAGTCCATATCTTGAAAATAAGCGTGCAGCTGAGATCACATTATCGAAACGAACAATACCGAGTTTGTAGAACTAAGATTGAAAGTCTAGAAAAGAAATATTTCCACCGAATAGAAAATACGTGTATACAGGTGTTTTGCGAAGACTGGGACTGTCAATAGAGCCGAAATTCCGTGTAGCAGTATTTGCGCGGTCTTGTGATAGATATGGTGCTGGCATATGTTAGATAAGAACAGATGTATGCATTTGAATAAGGCAGAATGATATACATTATATAATATAATGTAAAAATTAAATAAAAAATGTCACCACTATTATCGAATTTGGAATTAAAAAAGTCTGTACTATCGACCTTGATCGAGTTAGATAATCGGTTTAGCATCCCCTTAACAATCTAATATCTAATTGACACGAGTGGCTAAAGCGTCTCGTTAAGTATATGAATAATTTGTGCTAAATTCGTATTTATTCAAATGAGCTTCTAGATGATCCTTCAATATGGAATGCATATTGGCTACCGTTATTCATTTATTTAAAAAACCGTTAAAATTTTGGAAAACAAAAAGTTTATTTTCTGTTTCTACACGGGGATTGCACTATAATTGAACTGATTTGAACTAATGCAAAATTCTAATCCAGCTAGCAATTCAGTAGGAAAATAAGCATCGTATGTCGCCGGCTCAAGCTATCGATTAACTGTCTCAGCGCCGAAACAGTACAGTATCTCCAGATATTTGGCAGAAGCGAAAAAGAGAGTTCTAGTGCAATCTAATGTAGGAATAAAAAAACAGACCTCTGATCTAGTACAATTAGTTCAGTAAACTCGTATACTGAGTTCAGTTGCATTGAATAAAAAACAGTGTCACTGACGTCATTTCGAAAACAGAAAATGCTTCAGTGTACACTTTTGGAACTAGTGCTACCAATTTAAGCATAGAAAACAAATCTAAAGTATAAAGATAGAAATATTTATTTCTTGTCACTCATACCTGTTTGCATAAATGAACCAGCAGGAGAATGCCCTACTTGAACATTACTGCAAGGACCAGGCGATGATGTCGGCATGAGACCAGCCGGACTGGGAACGTGCATCGGATTTAAAGGACTGTTTGCAACGAGTCCGGATCCAGGAGATGGATGTGGTAACATATTAGGTGTATTTGGCGGTAAAGACGGCGGAGATGCTAAATTAAATGAAGTTGCTGGACTACTTCCAAAACTTTGATGTTGATTTGCCTAAAAAGAAATTTGAGATTAATCGAATGTCTTATTAAGATGCTGATAGACCAATTTTGAGAAAAAAAATTCTATTGTAACGAGAACCAGAAAAATAAATCTCAAAATAACGAAGTAATAAATAAAATGCTTCCTTGGAGGACAAAAATGTAAAAAGAAAAACGATTTATTATCTTACAATTAGTTGGATGGATATACTTACCTGGGATATATTTGCCGTATGAGGACTGGCCGGTGTATGAGGATTACTACCAGACGGTGGTGTGAGCGGTGGATGAAATCTCAGACCTTCGCGTTGCTGGGCGGGCGATTGGGGCCCACTCCTATGATGACCTAAGAAGCTTACGTTGCCTCCAGCACTATCGCTATCCATAGTAACAGGCGACGGTGGATTGTCATCCTCCGACTGAGACCTCCTTCTGTATACCGCGTTCTCGTCAACATATTTCGACAGAAATGCCTGCAATGACAGAAACACATTTACCAAGAACAAACTTTTTAAACATTCAATTATTGAGTTTTTTTTTCGTATAGCTTACTTTTAGGCCCTGCGTAGGCGTGAACTCATCGACGACGTTACTTCTGTCGAAACGACTGTAAGCACCGTCGCGTAAGCTCACCAAACCTCCGCCGCGTAAACGTAATTCCAAACAATACATTCCTTGATACGCTATCCTTACTAAAGTGACACATTGTGGCATTATAGTAAACGTTTGTACCGGCACTCGTGGTCTCTGTAGAGAGGAATTTAGCCGTAAATCTGAACCGAAAAAAGGCAGATACGCGCGTGCACTTACCGCATGCACGCATAACTGAGGGATTGATGGTAATTTACTAATCGAAGTGAGTGGCTGAAGCGTTTCGTTAAGTATATGAATAATTTGTGCCAAATTCGTGTATCTATTCAAATGAGCTTCTAGTTGTTCCTTCATTATAGAATGCGCATTGGTCACCGTATTTGTTGGACCTGCAATACAAGCGGAATATTCGTTATTACATCATTTCCATCGATCGAGCGTTCGAAATTGATATCGATACGAAAAACTTACTCCTACCAAATACCAGCTTAAATACTTTGTCGTTCGTACTCCACTGTATAGTGACAGTTGCACCTTGATTTGGACCATACGCAAGAACCAGCTTGCTATAACTATAAGACTTAATGCTAACCATATTGCGAAAGTTATATTTCTCTGGAATAAAGAAGGTAGTATGGCGAATTACATAGAACACAATTTATATAATGCAAAGATGCAATGATTTTTCAGTGCAATGTGTAACGCACCCATTTTGAAATATTCAGCTAAATCATGAACAATCAAATACAAATGTACTATCTGTGCCCAATCGTTTAGCAAAACATCTACAGTGCGGGAGACGGTATCTGCTGTACCCATTTCATATTGAAAGTAGACTGGCCTACGCAAACCTGTAAAATTCGAAATTTACACTTAATATCTACTATTAAAAGAAGTAGAAGACACAACGTATTTTATTTGCTCATGAGAGAAGATCAATTTTATTCGGAATCGACGTGTGCCATATTTCAGTTTAAACATTGCAGTACAGACTTTTGCATAACGCTGCATAATGTATAAAATCTAAGAAAATAAACCAATTAAAATCTTTCATTTCATACTCTGATTAGTTAATTCCTTTATGCCTTATGCAGCGTTAGGCAAAAATCTGTGCTGCGGCCTTATACCATAAATTAATATGGAAATATTCAAACATTTTCATATGTTACATATATGTATATATATATATATATATACACATATGCACACATACATAAATACATATACAATAATTTTATTCGGACCGACAAAAATTAAACACTAAGTATAAGCATATTCAAGCCTATGACGGTCAAAGCTAGATCTTTTTTGCCTAAATAATTCCCAGTGAATTATCTATATCCTATATATGTACATGCATATATATCATATTTTTGTATTTATTCAAACTGCGCGCCAAAATTTTTTCGGACCTCTTGTAATCCGTACGAGCGTCCTAAGTCATTAGACCCAAGTTACCTCGGCCGGGTTCAAGTCCCGGCTGATGTAATATTTTTCGCAATAAATTTATTTAAGGTTTTTAGCACATTGTCCATTTAATTTAACTTATGATATTATTGCAGTAGTTTAATTGCGTTAGATAAAGTCCAGAAAAATTTCGGCGCGCAGTTTGAATAACTACAAAAATATGATATATATGCATGTACATATATAGGATATAGATAATTCACTGGAAATTATTTAGGCAAAAAAGATCTAGCTTTGACCGTCATAGGCTTGAATATGCTTATACTTAGTGTTTAAATACATATACATTTTTTTTAATTTAACAAAAAGAAGACTTGTTGAAATTGTAATAATACCTCACTGTTAAATTCATAACTTTACACTGTAGAATTATAAAAAATATACGCGTTAATGGATAAACTCTAGTATGAAGAAACAGTATCGAAACCTTGTTCTTTGGGATGACTGCTGGAGAGAGGACTACCATAAAATACAAATTCCACTGTCCAAGTTTTAGCCATGCCTTTGCCCTGAACTCTAATCGAGACACTCAAAAGTCTTTTGAGAAGAGCGTGCCAAGCACAGCTCGTAGCTATGCTCGGTGATGGTGCAGGCAATTGAACAAGTTTGAGTACCAATGCCGTGGCATTCGCCTCGACTTGGAGTCCCTGATGAGCTATCTCTCGTCTAGTAAGCTGCGTATTAATATTAAATTAAGATAATTTATAATATGGAAGAATTCATTATCGAATACAAGATATTTTAAACGTACTTTACTAAATGAGCAAACGACATATAGAAAACGCTATATAGAAAACTCAATAAGAGAATAAAATCTTACTTCTTGAGCCAAAGTTACGAACGGTATTCGTTCATCGCATAAAGCGACAACGTGCGCCAATTCCGGAATAAAGTAAGCCGGATGCTTTGGTCTTCTATTCTGTGGTGTTCCTACCGCATCTGTCCTTCCTCCGACCCCGGTGCTTCTACGTTTGTTGTTAGACGTCTCCACCACTTCTGTAATGCACCCCCCATCTTGATCATTATTCCCTAAAAAATCCACCCATTAATCCCCCTAAAAGTAACAGAGCAATATGCCGATACCACACTGAATGATGCCAGATGTTAATATTATTATCCATACACTATTATATTGCTTATTGATAACGAACAAATGAGTATATTCATAACTAGTAAGAGTTAGTAAGAAGATTAATCTTAACATTCTCAGGCAGGATAGACTATACGTATCTAATTCAAGAGCATTGCGTAACATATAGGTAATTACAATTAATTGACACAGCTCAATAACGGTTAATTATAAATAGGGCTGAGCATGTATCTGAAATATTTTTATTTGAAAAATAATATTTGTAATGTAATTGTATTTTGTATTTTATATATTTCTAATACTAAGATTGACAATTAATATTATTATTTGAATTACAAAATACAAAAAACTTTCAATCTTTCAATTTTAAATACAAAATATGTAATACTTTCATGTGCTTCGCTGAAATACTAAATATACTTGTAAATAATTTGTTTTAAATAAAAGTATTTCAAATACATGCCCAGCCCTGATTATAAAGATAGTTATTTATATGTTATATATTATTATAATTACATATTACTACTAATTCTATTTTAGTTTCGCAAGCTAAATGTTTCTCTTTTTCTAATGAGATGGAAAAAATGAAGAAACATTCAGATTTCAGTTGTGTATGCGTGGGTGCGTACGCGTATTATAATTACATTAATCTGATTTTAATCAGTTAAAGAAAAGCCCGAAGTGTTTGCTATAAGACTTGGTATTAATACATAAATGAGAATCATCTCGTATAATGCATATAGTATATTTATATTTATATCATTAAAGTTGGGAAAAAATTAAGTGTTAAAATTAATTAGTATTAAAAAATTAAAATTGTTACATACGATTAGGAATTATAATCCTAAATTGTATTACAAACTACAATTACACAATACAGTATGTATCAGATTTATTTGCGTGACATGCTCGAATATGCTTCAACATGCTTCTACCACAGCTCTTACTTACTCCAACAAGCGCATTGAAGTCAGTAAAAGCTATGGAGCGTATTGGAGCATGCGATGCGAATAAACCTATCTTTTGCCTATGTACTTATACATCCATGCTAATAGTATATCGTAAACTGAAGGAGCTGCGATAAAGCTATTTTTGGTTCCTCTAAATTCAAACGAAACTGTGGAGGGGGAGGGGGAAGGGGGTTGTACCTCCATATCATCCTTATAATTCCCCAGGAGAATATATATGATCCTAAATCTCATCCTTTATAAATTATTACATTTTGTATTTGAACGATTTATAAAGGATGTGATACTTTTCGAGGATTCAGATTTTTTTAATAATGTTCCCGGAATTGCCAGTTTCTCAAAAACTTGCCAAGAATGTCATTTAGAATATTAAGAAACGAAGGTATATTTCCCCTTTTAGTTTCATTCGAATTCAGGGAGGAAGGCAAAAAAATGATCCTTATCGCAATCCCTCTTTTACATACAAATACATGCATATCTATAAAAATTATTCACTTATCCATGTAACGATTTAATAATGAACAATAATAATATAGTATTGTTATTATTTTTATTCTTATCTTATTATCTTTAGCTATTGATTTTATCTAATATCTAGAATAAGGAAGAACTGTAGTGTTAAAAATAAAAAAAAGATGTAATTATAAAAAATTAAAGAAAAATGAAATATGTGACTTAATAAACGATAGATATTGGTATACGTATACTTCTCATACTTATCCTTATTCCAAAATATAATATAAAACTTGTATACATCTACTCACCACTATCGACACTTGTAAATGGACCATGAGTAATCACAAAAGTATCAAACTCAATAAGGCTTTGGACTTTCAAATACATTTTCGGTATTTCCGTTTCTATGCTATCATCATGTGGATCATCTTCGATGGAACTATGCTTCACCACAGCAAGATAGAAAGAGCACTCTATTTCACATGGTGAGCTTTCTTTCTCTTTGAATGCGACAATCTAGAATAAAGTATATGCAAATAAACTTACAAGTTGCTCTCTCTCTCTCTCTCTCTCTCTCTCTCTCTCT